>NC_091827.1:107725898-108031255 GCF_038994185.2 Dermacentor albipictus | reverse complement strand
TTTGTTTCCATTCTTTCCATCCAATTTGCTATCTGTTTCTCTCACTTTCGGTCTGATTCGACATCGTTATCTATCTACCCAATCAATTACCCTGTACTTCGTTGCTAACTTTCTTGACCTCTTTATCGATTCAGCGTGCATGCTTTTTGGATACAAGTGTTTGTACACTTTATCCTCCCATTTGTTTTGATCTATGTTTCTGAGTCTACAAACTAATTTTGCTCTCACCTTCTTCGTCATCAAACGAGGTCCAACCCATGTCCTCTTGAACTGCCTCATTTGTGGTTTTGCGGTCAGCTAGACCCACCTGGCCCACCGTTCTATAGTTAACTTCCAACCCCGACAACATATTCGACTTTAGGCACAAGATAGTATTAGCGAGCCTTAGCATTGGCACGGTGAGTTTTTTCCAGATTCCACATACCACTTCACACTTATTCTGGCCCCAAATTGTCATAGGTTTTAATATTGATGCATTCCCATTCAACATTATTTTCAGGTGATCTTGGCAGGTGCATAGCTTCTTTTTCCTTCGTTTATGTATACGCCGAGTTCTTTATTTTAGTTGGCTGTGGGTATGCTTTCTTTTTAAATCGACACCAGCAAGTTACTTGTCTCTTCATTAAAGATGATAATTCGCGAATTCTCTGTGCTAAACTTAATGCTTAGATTTGTTGCATTGCTACATATATTGGCCACTGTCTGTATATATCTTGCTTTGTCCGCTAGTAGTACTATGTCGTTGGCATACACCAGTGCGGTACCTTCTATTTGCACCATTTTTCTATTTCGTGCGTACGATAAATGAAATCCGAATTGACACTTTTGCAATTGCCATTATATACCCTTAGCATAAATTGTGAGCAACTGTGGAGGCTGACGGCAGCTTAGCATCAGTCGGTGAACTTCCACAACTTCATTACAGTTTCAACATTCCCATAAAATTTTTACTCGGTTGGCTCAGCAGCTCCACAAAATCGTTATCTATGCCTTCGTGCATTAGAATATCTCACAAGAACTCCCTGTGTACGTTGTCATAGGCTCCCTTATTATCTAAAAAATTTATCCGGAAAGGTCTATTCTGGGCGACTGACATCTCCATGACTGAGTTCGAATAAAATATATTCTATGCTTCTGCGTGGTTTGAACGCGTCTTGTAGTTCCCCAAGTATATCATTTGATTCTGCCCGTTTCGACAGTTCCAATTTCATTGCCTGCATTGCCATTCCATAAAGGACGGATGCTACTGTAACTGTCCTGTACAAGCGCGACCTACATGCATCACCATTTCCTTAGAATATGATGTTCACCTTGCTTTCGCGCCATTTATTTGGAATTTGAGCTGAACAAGGCTTTCTATTGTAGCAAACTTAGCCCTAACCGTGTCTGTGATTTACTGCAGCGTGGGGCCCCCTTCAAAAATGCTACCCTCTTCATCCCTTATAGTCTTCTGCAAATTACTTGTTGGATCTCCAAGTACTCTTACGTGGTCCAATGATTTTTTGGTTCGCCTTTGTATTTTTGCAAATGTAATGCACCCGACGCTCGCTCGTGTATTTAATCTTCTTTTGCACTAGCTCACTAGCCACCTTCTTTCTTTTCTCGCTATGTGTTCCTTCCAAGGAGCAACACTTGTTTGTATAATGTCAACTTTTTAGCTTTTTCATGATCGCTAGACACCTGCTTACTCTCTTCTATCGCTTGTTTTATTTCCCTGTTGCATTACTTACGTGGCTTGCTCTTTACAATGCCACATATTTTTTCTTTTACTTGTCTGTCTTACCTCCTCCTGCATAACGTACACCAATTTTCTATATTCCCACATGGTTATAGGATAGAATACTATTTTCTTTGTTTTTTTGCAATATGTTATGTGTTTTTCATTCTGTTTTAGAAATACTGATTCTATTGGTTCGTGTTTTGCGTAGGCGTGGTAGACGATAAATACTTATTATCGGTTAGCGTAAACATGGAAGGACGGAAGGGAACAAAGGCTACGGAAGGAAACAAAGTTCCCTTCTGTCTTTCCTTGCACTAAGCGATCATAAATATTTATGGTCACCTGAGCAATATGAACCAAGTCACCCATCAACATGTGCTTCTGGATATCTTGCGTGTTAATCTATTGTCTATATAATCCATTAGTAGTTCGTCGACCATATCTGATACTAAGGCGCAATGTATACATGACTGCCTCTTTCCGTACTTCCGCGTTACCATTTCATGGCCCTTATTCTCCCTGATGACTACTA
This sequence comes from Dermacentor albipictus, assembly GCF_038994185.2. NCBI lineage: Eukaryota > Metazoa > Arthropoda > Arachnida > Ixodida > Ixodidae > Dermacentor > Dermacentor albipictus. The sequence continues at coordinate 108,029,003 of NC_091827.1, read as the reverse complement.
TATGGCGCAGGTCATCGCACAAATTCAGCACTAAAGAACCACTGCAGTTACTATATCCGTCTAACTCATGTATGCGCGCGTTCATATCTTGCGCTAATATCACCATACCCGAGTTCTTGAACTCAATAATGCTGCTTTGAATACAATCAATCAATTCCTTATTTTTTAGTTTACTATCACTACCTATCCACAAGCAGACTACTCACACCTATGTATTTTTGCCTTGGCATGTGCCGCTAATACAAAAATGATCCTTACATGTCTCTTTTCCTCTTTGCCACTTCATGCATCGCGCAGTTAGCATGCACACGCCATCGGCTTTCCTGGACCCAGTCATTCTGTCTGCGGCTCCAAATCTCGTAGATGTGTTCAGTCGAAGCGTACGCTTTTATCCTTCAGCTGGGTTCAAATTTCCAGTAATTTTTTTCTAGTTTTCCATCAGTTGTATGTTTTATCCCAACTCCTTGTGGTTCAATTCAGCCCTTTCGAATGTATGGGTGGATGGATGTTATGAGCGCCCTCATTGGAACGCGGTGGTGGGGTACTCCACAAAGCTTTTGTTATTATATATCCTAATGTCCTACATAGGTTAAAAAAGAAAAAAAAGGAAAAAACACACTATGAACTCCAACAAACAATTTTTTGATACCCTATTGCGAACTTTGGTGTTGTAGGTCTGTGTTTTTTGTCGTTTCCCTACTTTTCTTCCACCAACCTTCCACTCGCCTCTTACTAATCTCTAATGTGCACATGTTTACTTTTGTACTGCTCTCGCTGAATCCAAGGGCTTCAAGAAGGCCAGTGGTGCCTAAATCGACTACTGGGCAGACATCTTGACATTCGAATCAAACATGATCCATCGTTTCCCTAGCTATACCGCAGCAAGCACATGCATCCTCTTCCTTCTTATACCTAACTTTATAGGTGCGTGTTCTAAGGCATCCCGACTTCTTCGAAAAGTAACGAACTTCCCTTTGTGGTATAAATTTTTTCTTTCGTGATTTTGTTTTTTTCCTCTTAAGCAGTTACCCGTGGCAGGTTTCTTTCCCATTACCGCCACCCATGAGATTATTTCGGCCTCTCTGACTTTCCGCTTGACGTTCTTTGTTGCTGTGTTGCCCACCCTACAGGCCGCATATTTGCTGACAAGCTTCCTAGTTCTTTTCCTTCAATGTGCATCAATGTTTTTCCTGTACAGATACCAGAACACTCTCCCAGCCCATTTACTTTCTTCCATAATCCTCAATCGTTCTTCATAATAAATTTTACTGTTACCTTCCCTCACTTCAAAACCAGTCCAGCCCATATCACCCTGCACAGCTTCATTTGTAGTCTTTCCTTGAGTGCCCAAATGAGTGGCGCCCCACTTGCCTTTGGTTCCTATTGAGTCCTGATTCTACCGCTCATTTAAAGCAAACAACCACATTTGCAAAAGTAAGCCCTGTAATGATTACACCCTCCCACATACCTCGGAGCACCTCGTGCCTATGGTTTCCCCATAGCGCTATGTGCATCATTATGGCTGCAGTTCTCTTTCCCTTCACTGTTATTGTTTTTTCCTTTGTTTCCGTATATTCATCGCCTTGGTTTATCCATGTACGAAGGTACCTATATTTTCTTACGCGACGTATTTTCTGGCTGTGCCCTCTGCGCACAATTCCTAAGCGCACAGCCCTCTGGCTGTGCGCTTAGGAATTTTATTTTCGGCTTTGTTCCAGGTGAAATTCGTCTGCACCAGCTGCTTTTCCGCGAGGATCTCTTTCATGCAATTTTTTTCTTCAAATACAACCTGGTCATTGCCTTGGAAAGATTCGGCTGTTGCTTTTCGGATGTAATTTATTGCCGCCCAACCTTCCACTTTGTTTCCATCTTCGCCTAGGATGTGTTGTTGTATTGTTGTCGATTTCCCGCCTCATAAAGTTATGTGGTTAAAACTATTCTACGTGCGGCCTTCTTTTTCTCTCGTATTTCTGAAAACCAACGTTCACTTTCACCTTTTATCTTTGCTTTCACCAGTATTTGAACCACAGACATTTTCTCCCGCTATACTTCTTACTTACTGGCTACTTCATCCTACGGCAACTGAGCTATCTTTGCCTGCCTGTGCTCTCGCATGCTTTCTGTCGTTTGGCGGTCGCTTCTCGTATCTCCCTGTTTCACCTGCTTTTTCCATTTCTTTTTTTTCCTTTCCAACAAACATGCTGTTTTTTCTCATTTCTGTCGTTATTACACTTAGAAGATCACTATATTCCCACTCTCTACTTGGCCATTTGCTAAGTTCTTCCTTGACTCTAGTGACTATATTTGTTATTTTCTCGTCGTTGAAATTTTGACTGGCCATTTTTCACTCAACCATTTTTCTCAACTACATATTCCATTTTCAAAATGATGTGTTTATGGTCACTCCCTATGCTGCTATGCCCTTCCTCCCATCAATTACTATTTCTCTCAACTTATCTATTCCTTGTGTCAGCAGACATTGATCAGTGGTTGATTGTCAGTTTCCCAATAACCACGTGACCTGCCCTTCACACTTAGGCCCTGTATTCGTGATAACGAGGTTATGTTGCTCACAACGGTACACCATTGACTTCCCGTTGTGTGTATAGCTATCTAAATCCTGTATGCGGGCATTGATGTCACCTAATAGAATTATTTCAGCATTATTCCGGAAACCCTTAATATTAGCACTTATGCATTCCAATAACTCTTCTTTCTTCTCTGTGCAATTATTTGCGGTCCACAATTGCGTATCGCCTAGCCGTATTTTTCCTACTCATGGTACCTGATAACCAAAAATGCTCTTGAGATTTAGAATTTACTGTTTTCCATTTGGCTCCCTGATAGATGAGCATTCCTGGCTCAGTTCTGATACACCCTTCCCAAACATAATTCTCAGTCACTGGCGCATAGTCTCTGATGTGCGTTGTAACCGCATACGCCCCTATTTGTTCTCTATTTAGCTGCTCCTCAATCTCTACCAACTTTTCCTTTCTTCTGCCGCCCTGCATGTTTATGTAGCCTATTGCAAGGCGGGCTCTCTTTCTTGTTTTCCTACTTTCTCTGTTATTGACGGCGATGACATACTGAGGCTTCCTTAGGGAACCTTTTTCATCACTACCTACTCTGGCCTCCTGAGCACCCGTTGGCCCCCCAAATATGCAACAGCACGACCAGCAAGTCACCAGCCCTATTATCGGGCAAGCCTGTTTTGATATAAATCCCATCTCGTTTAAAACCACCACACCTCCTAACTTCCCTGTTTACTTCGACAACCTCGAAGCCTTTCTCTAGGCTCATTTTCCATATCACCTCATTAGCAGCCACTAAGACTCTTCATACATGACTGTTTTGTACATGCACCTCCAGCACCGTCCACACCACGATTTACACCTGAGGGGACAGCTCGCGCAAGTCGTCCGCCCCCTTCGCCGAGCGCTGGCATAGTCCTGTTGGAGCTGGCACACACCACCCCTGTGGGACTTCACGTGCACTGTTTAGTCGTACAAAATCGCCAGCGACAGTAGGTTGGGAGAGTTGTTGCACACGCGAAAAAAATTGTTGAAAGCCGCCATTATTTTTGCGGAATTGATTCCCACAAGTGGAGAAGCTGCAACACAGTCCTATCGTTCTAATATTTTTCCCGAAGCTACGAGCATGAGTGACTAGCGACATTGGATTCCGGCAGGCGCGATCACATGGGGCCTCAACTATTTCTACAACTGCCCCGGCATCATATCCATATGCATTTGATTTTAGTGTAGTGAAAATAGCAATGGCTCTAGGGCAAAAGTATGTACATATGTTAGTACAAAAATATCTACTACGGACATTTTTTGAAGGGGGCCATTAAGTGTATGATTAGTACCAGCTGGCGTGTGACAGTCGGGCAGCTGTGCACTTTAGAGTGATATACAAAAAATACACCTACACATTGCTGACGTGGCCTGATAATCCGACACTGGTTTAGCGGGGCGTGTTTCCTGCATCGATCACGAAAGCTGCGCGCACCCGAGGGCAACTGTGCACCGCTGCTACGAAAAGGCGCTGCAAGTAAGTCGTCGTCTACAGACCGGCTGCAGTGCACTTTGGAATCGCATAGTAAGAGTACGCCTTTTTCAGGTGAGGCATTTTTCAGCATCAAAATTTTGTGAGCTGAACACTACTGCCTGACGAAATGGTTGGTCTCTGATACTTTGCTATTGATTTCATTTGTATTGGCTAGCGGTGATGGCTTTGGCGTGCGATACCGCCAAAGCTAACGAATACTTACGGAGTGAATTGAGAAAGTAACTGTGAGATATTAAAGATGCTTTGAAACAAGTGAAAGACCTAGGACGAGCTATTCAGTCAGTGATACGGGTAAAGGAAGACTTCAGAGCTTGAAATGATAGACTGCATCGAATGATCTAGAACTTAGGGGCACCCCCCTCTCCCTTATTGTAGAAGCACTCGCAGCGGTTAAGAAAAGCGCTTATCTCATCCAAGAAGACATAGCTTCTGATGACCTCAATATAGGCCATAGAGTACCGACTGCTTCTCATGAACAAAATAACATAATTGTCCGATTTGTGCGTAGGACAAGAAAGGTAGCGGTATTAAGCAAGTCAAAGAAAGTGAGAATTGATAGCAAGGACTTCGGAAGTCAGAACTCGTCTGCAGTATTGTCAGTGAGCATCTGCAAACAGCTTTTCGGGTCATCTATAGATAGAAAAAAGTACATGTGGCGGAAATTTCTTTGAGCACCACGGGAAGGTATGTGCACGTATATAGGAACGAGGGCTCGAATGGGCCTAATATAAGGAACGCAAACGACCTCGATCAGATAAGCAACCTCTGTAGAATAAATGCTGTATCTGAATAAGCCCAAACAGACAGACGCTCGCATACGTATCACGAACACTGTTAGGGCAATGCCTACCGATGGTTATCATGATAGCTATTCTTCGCATATACTACTTCGGGATGCGCGCAAGTGCATACAAGTCTTTATCTAAACCCTATAGACCACAAGTATTGCCTGTAGGTACATTAACCGTATTATTTGGAGATTCAAGACCTCCAATAATGGTTGCGATTGCTCTAGTTTACGTGAAAATAACGTTGATGCTACTGTCAGAAGTCCTCTTTCTTTAAGTAGAAAAATATTATATAAGTATGTCTGCTGGATATTCGTGACATATTTGGGATAATAATGTAAAGCGGAAATGCGCTAGAAGCGCGTTTCCAAGATGAAATTTCGTAGATTCACATTACTGTGTTGGAACTTTCTAGGATATTTTTCTTCAGAGACCGTAACTAGAACAACAAATTTCAAGAACATTGCTGAGGAGGAACTCGCGAGACTGCCTGGTGTATCAGCGTGTTTCAATATTGCTTGATATGTTGAATATTATGTCCTCAATAGGCACAGGTTCAAAGGGGAGAACGCCACAGTGCAAGTTCAGATACATCGCGTGCACACGCAAGTGTTCACGCGCGCCCACGACGCGGGCGTTCACAGTTCCTATTCTTCAGGACTTCACACCTGGTACAAGTATACCTTAACATTACCTCACTTTTAAGAGAGAAAGTGAACGCGCAAAAAGGAGAGTAGATGCAAGCATACGATATGCAAATATGATATCGTGCACTATATAGTGAAGAAACAAAAAAATATGTTCGTCATTGGAAAAGTGAAAGAAGAGAAGCTCCTCTGGGTGAACAACTCTTCATGTGCGGTCGAAAAAGTTTCATCAGGTCCTTAGAAAATACATTGTATTACATGTAATATGCGTGTATTTATATATATATATATATATATATATATATATATATATATATATATATATATATATATATATATATATGTGTGTGTGTGTGTGTGTGTGTGTGTGTGTGTGTGTGTGTGCGCGTTTGTGTGTGCGGAAATCTTTGCAAAGTAAAAATAAATGCAATAATGCATTTATATATATATATATATATATATATATATATATATATATATATATATATATATATATATATATATATATATATATGTGTCCCAACGTGGACCAAGGTATTGAAAAGCCTATGCGTTCTTCAGACCAGAAATTGCGTGGATTTTGCTAGCGTTTATCTAAACTTACAGTGCCATGTTATCGCTCTTTTTTGAGTAATTAGCCGAGACAAATTAATCACCTTCTTAATTATAGCTTGTAACGTTGAGGCGTCAATGGAAATGTTGTGGAGTTCCACAAATATTGTCCAACCCAAGCACTTCCAACGAGATAGACTTAGCGTGGCCGTTTTTATTCGGGAAAAACGAAAGCCCAGGGATTTTAAAAAGTACCACGCGACAGTGCGCTCTGTGCGCCCGCATGCGCCACGATTACAGCGCTCTCAACCGTGCTTTGTAAAAGACATCGCTCGCTTCGCGCCTTTCGTGGCGCCCACGACAAAGTTCGGCGTTGTGCTTGGTTCCGCGATAAACTCCAGTGGGCTCGGGCGGCAGTTGAATTACAGCGCGGCTCCCGTTTTTGCGGCGACAATTGCACTCTCGCGCTAGCAGAATGCGTGCGAAGGAAACATAACCAGCTCATGAGCTCTAATTTGGGAGGAAGACTCCAACAAGCAAGCACGGATTATACCAAGCTTGATAAAGTCGTTTGAATTACCCTGGTTGTCACAAAACGAAGAATGGTAACTGACATGAGAGGTTGTTCTTTAGCTTCCTGTCCATTCCTTGTCGGTAGAGAATTTGTAATTTCATGTTACTTACGTAACCTTTCCACGCCATGCAAAAGTTTCACACAGATGGCTCTTTACGTGGATAACAGTTGTAGAGATTTATTCACTGTGGTGTCTGTCTAAAGAATGTGTGCAAATAAGTCACCCCCTTCCATAATGCAGTATTAGCATCTTTTCAGCATGTCCGAGGTAGCTTTTTTGATCACACAAAACAGTATCTCGCTGCAGGCCTCAACAATCTCTGCCTTTTGCGCTTCTGGTGTAGTTGTAGGTTTTGGCACACTCGGTCTTTCACATCTCCCCACAGCAAGAAGTCAAGAGGTGTGAAGTCCGGTGACCTTGGAGGCCATGCACTGGTTCATGCCGCCCAACCCACTGGCGTTTGAAGGCTTCGTGAAGCCAGGCTCGCGCAAGGCTGCTGCTGTAAGCTGGTGCACCATCGTGCGGATACCAAGTTCGCTTTAAAAACGCAAGAGGCAGTTCACAGCGAAAATCTTCGACTGGGCCTTCAAAGATGTCGTTCATGTACCGCTCAGCAGTGAGCATGTGGCAAAAAATATGGGGCCAATCATTCTGCCATCAAAGATACCGCACCACCCAATGAATGACCATTCGTATTGGTGTCTGGTCTGCGCCACCCAATGCGGGTTCGCATCGCGCTAGTAATGCCCATTATGAATATTGAAATGAGAATTTCTGGAGAACGTTGCCGTATCTGTCCAGAGCTCTTCGTCAACAAAATCGCGTATTTCGTCACTGTTCTCATGGATCGAATTTGAGAAATAAAGCCGCCATTCAACGTCTCTTTCTTACTGCTTTTGATGCAGTTGGAGGGGATACAGATACATTTCAGCGTTCTTAAGAAGACTTGAAACTGGAGACGGAAATGCCGACCTCACCACTCACATCACGCATGCTGCAATGAGGGTTTGCGCTTATGAAAACAAAAATGTCTCCTTCAGGCTCTTCGCTGATGGCCCCCTTCTCTGCCGCGTGTTCTTGAAGCTAACTGTTTCTTTCAGCGTCATGTAACTCATCATAGTTGTGTTCGCGGTAGATCTTTCCCCACATTGCCAATTTCGGTATACCTTGGCGGCTTTCCTCTCGTCGCCTCGTGCCGATCCCAAGGCTAAGACCATGTTCGCCTTCTGTTCGCTTGAGTAGGGCATGTTTTAGGCAGTCCAAACAAATTTTTCGAAATGGTTGCGCGGCACGACAGTAATAGACAGTCGAGCGCACATGCATCTTGCCGGTGGCACAGCTTCGAAGACAAGCGGCATTATAACAAGTGATGCTCTCTCTCACACAGGTTCGAGATGTATGATGCAGGTTTTGTGTGTATTTTTTCTATTCCGCATCGACTTGAATGTTGTAAATAATTGCTCTTCTCATCATATCGGAATAAACGGCTGATGACGGCGCGTTCTTCGGCGACAGGCACGAGCGGCTGCTGACGAAGCACTTTTTCAGAGCGCCGTCGCCAGCCGCTTCCGGTAACGTCAGAGCCGAGCAAAGGTTGAAGGTCTTTCTCAGAAGTGAAGGGAAGGCGCTGCGCTGGAGATGTTGTTACAAACCACTCATGAGCGCGCTGTAATCGCGACACATTCGGGCGCACAGAGCGCGCTGTCACGTGGCATTTTTAAATTCCACGGGCTTTCATTTTTCCCGAATAAAATGGCCACGCTAACTCAACCTCGCTGGAAGTGCCTTGGTTAAGCAATATTTGTGAAGCTCCACAACGTTCCTGTTGACGCCTGAACGTTTCAAGCTATATATACAAAGTTAATTTATGTCGGCTAATTACTAAAAAAAAAACGAGCGAAGACATGGTACTGTAAGTTACGATAAACGCTAACAACATCCACGTGATTTCTGTCCTGAAGAACAGACGGGAAGTTTCTCAAAAGCTTGGTCCAAGTTAGTTGAGAAACCCTGTATATATATTAAAATAAAAAGAAATAAATTATGGGGTGTTTCGTGCCAAATCCACTTTCTGATTATGAGGGACGCCATTGTGGAGGGCTCCGAAAATTTGGACTACCTGGGGATCTTTAACGTGCACCTAAATCTAAGTACATGGTTGTTTTCGCATTTCGCCTGCATCGATATGCGGCCGCCATGGCCGGGGCAGTATATATATATATATATATATATATATATATATATATATATATATATATATATATATATATATATATATATATATATATATATATATATATATATATTGTTACGCATGAAGAAAACGAAGACCAGTGAACGTGCTTGCGGTCCCGAGTGGAGGAAGGAAGAAGAGGACGACGCTCAGTTGATCAACCAGCTGACCGCTCTTGCGCTCACCTTCGCGACTTAAAGTAAACGGCCCCCGTCATCCGTAAGGGTTACAAACGGTCTCCTTCGCACGCAACAATTTTCGTGACTGCAGAAGGGGAAAACAGTGTCGATTGTGTACCGGGGTGGCCGTGCGTACAGCAGGAAGAAAGGGCTATAGCCGGTGGTCTCGTGCTTGGCGGTGTTGAACGCGTACGTGATAAAGGGCAGTACGTCATCCCAGTTCGTGTGGTCGGATGAAACGTACACAGATAGCATGTTTACAATTATTCGGTTGGTGCGCTCCGTAAGCCCATTCGTTTGTGGATGGTATGGTGTCGAGTGACGCAAGTGGGAATCACACAAACGAAGCAGCTCCTCTACGACGTCTGCTGTGAATTTTCGTCCACGGTCGCTGATGATCACGCGAGGCGGACCGTGTCGCAGGATCACATATTGCAGTAGGAATGTTGAAATGTCAGTGGCAGTTGCGGAGGGCACTGCCGCCGTCTCGCAGTAGCGTGTGAGGTAGTCGACGCAAACAACTATCCAACGGTTTCCCTTGGCTGATTTTGGAAATGGGCCTACGAAGTCAATGCCCAATTGTTGGAAAGGCGTGCTTGGAGGCGGGATCGGCTGCAGAAGACCTGCTGGAGCAGTAGATGGCCGTTTGTGGCGCTGACACTGCATGCAGCTGGCCACATACGTCTCAACAGATTGTCGCATTCCAGGCCAATAAAAGCGTTCCTGAATCCGGTAGAGCGTCCTCGCCGAACCTAGATGGCCAGACGTAGGGTCGTCGGGCATAGCACTCAGAATCGCTGTGCGAAGGTTCTCCGGCACCACTAGGAGAAAACGTGCGCCAGTGCTGGAAAAGTTCTTCTTATAGAGGAGTCCATCACGTACACAGAAATTGTGTGCTGTCGTCGAGGCGGTCGTAGCGGTGAAGAGCGGTGTTAATTTACCGTCTTTTCGCTGTTCGGTTTTGAAGCAGTCGACGTCTGGAAAACGCGGCGACAAAGAAGCCACGAGGTGATCGAAGTCGTCGGCGTCACAGTCCGTAGTACTAAGTGGCATACGCGAGAGACAGTCCGCATCAGCGTGTCGTCGACCACTCTTATAAGAGACGGTGAAGCTGTATTCTTGCAGTCGGAGCGCCCAGCGCGCATGGCGGCCACAAGGGTCACGAAGATTCACAAGCCAACACAATGAGTGGTGGTCGGTGACCACTGTAAAGGGGCGTCCATACAGGTAAGAACGAAACCGCTAAACCGCAAATATTACCGCGAGGCATTCTTGTTCCGTCACAGTGTAATTCTGCTCGGGCCTACTTAATGAACGGCTTGCATATGCGATCACGTGTTCGCGGTCACCGTAGCGTTGAACTAGGACGGCACCAATACCTATGCCACTGGCATCTGTATGGAGTTCTGTCGGAGCTGAAGGACTGAAGTGTTGAAGAACCGGTCGTGACGTCAGCAGGAACTTCAACTGACGAAAAGAAGAGTCACACTCCGGAGTCCACTCAAAGGGGGTGTCCTTCCGTAGCAGGCATGTCAGCGGATACGCAATGTCGGCGAATTTAGGAATAAATCGGCGGAAATAGGAACAAAGCCCTAGAAAACTACGGAGCTCCTTTACAGAGCGCGGTGCACTGAACGCTTCAACGGCTGCTGTTTTCTGGGGATCAGGGCGGATGCCATCCTTGTCGACGAGGTGCCCAAGCACAAGGGTTTGGCGGTCTCCGAAGTGGCATTTCTTAGAGTTTAACACTAGACCAGCGTTTCTGATGCAGTTCAGGACAATATCCAGACGCGAGTTGTGTTCGCTGAAGGTGCGGCCAAAGATGACGACGTCGTCGAGGTAGCACATGCAGATGTTCCACTTCAAGCCACGCAATACAGTGTCCATAAATCTCTCGAAAGTTGCCGGAGCGTTGCACAATCCAAATGGCATCACATTAAATTCGAAGAGCCCGTCAGGGGTTATAAAGGCAGTCTTCTCCTTGCCGTCAGGATGCATCGGAATTTGCCAATAGCCGGATCGTAAATCTACTGAGGAAAAGTAAGAGGCGGAATGAAGGCAGTCTATTGCGTCATCAATACGTGGGAGTGGGTACACGTCCTTTTTTGTTACAGCATTAAAACGGCGATAGTCGACGCGAAATCTCCAAGATCCATCTTTTCTTTAACAAGAATCACTGGAGCTGCCCACGGACTTGCTGACTCTTGTACAACTCCCTTTTTCATCATTTCGTGCACTTGTTCATTGATAATCTGGCGCTCTGATGGTGAAACACGATATGGCTTTTGTCTAATCGGATTTGCCGAACCCGTGTTGATGGTATGGCGCGTTCGAGACGCAGGGATTGCAGGTATATTGTCCTTCTGCGCAAAGTCGAATACCGAAACGTGCTTCGAAAGCACACCCACTACCGTTCGGCGTTCACTCGTGCTGAGCGATTTATTTACCATCGACAAAAGGGCCGTTTCCGAACTGTGGCCATCAGGTTCTTCCGGCACATCTGTAAGTTCAGCCACTGATAAGGACGCGTGTTCCCTGGCGAAGGCTAATTTTATGCCATCTGATAGTATAACGGGCTCCTTAGAACAGTTTACGGTCCATAAGCCAGTGCGTCGACCTTTGATTGACACCACACAATGTGGCACCAACACATTCTTCTTCATACAGTTAAAGTGCATCGGTTCTACGGTAGCTTCGAAGCAGTCGGAATCGGCGCCGCAACAGACAACGGGAACGCAAACGGTAGATGATGCAGGTATGACCGTATCACCACAAACACACAGTGTAGTTACGCGATCTACAGGGTTCTCCAGGAGTCCTGATGGAATCCTACCACTTAAGAATACTTTTCCTGTGCGGCAGTCGACAGTAGCACCACACTCCCGCAAGAAGTCCATGCTGAGAATAACATCATGAGTCGACCGAGGAATAATTACAAACTCTGTCGTAATAACACGGCCTCCCAAAAATATGTCAGCACTACACACACCAATAGGTCGCAATGGCTCACCACTCACTCCACAGAACTTTGTATCTTCGTCCCATTTAAACAAAACCTTTCGCCCTAACACGTGTTTAAAAGAGACGCTCATGACGGAAATTGTTGCGCCTGTGTCCACCAGAGCCATCACAGGGACATTATCTACAAGCACGCGCAATTTGTTTTTCAGCATCAACACAGGAGGTATTTCTGTCAGTAGCACGTCTCCAGCGACCTCACCTCCATCGGCCGCGCTAGCTAGTTTTCCGGTGACGAAGGGGACGTGGTGCGATGCCGCGGTGAGGGAGAACGGGGAGCACGACGTTGCGGTGGGGGTGTAAAACTCCTGTCAGATGCCGGGGAGCGATTCCGGGAGCCGCTGAGCCAATACTCGTCGCCAGATGATACGTGTGCTGGCCACGGGGCAGCGTGTGACTGTTCGGAGGGCCGTGAAAACTCTGAGGGCTGGCCATACCACGTGGTCATACGCTGGTTGCAAAACCGCGATATATGACCCGGGACGCCACAGGAATAACCCACCGGGAGAGGTCGAAACCTTGGTTGTTCGTCGATGAAGCGGATATTATCATTTTCCCGCGTGTAGTGGGTTGGTTCGTGGCGTGTGTCACGACGATACATCGGGCGTCGAGTAGGCGTGCGTTGAGCGCGTTGGTCATAGCGCGGAGTCGGGGGCGTGTTGTCATCCTCGGCTGTGGGTTGCGTTGTACTCTACGGCCGCTGCGGTAACCATCGGTTGCCAAGGGGCCGAATATGGCGTCATCACAGGCTCACGTGACGTGTACACGCCATGGTGGTCAGCAGTTGAATGCAACTCCTCCCGGCGGGAAAGTTCCTCCGGGACGATCTGTCGGATTGTGGAAGGAAGGTCGAGGCAAGGACTCGTGTCCACACTGGCAACCGCCGTAACGTTTGCCAATCGACCAAACTTTGGCGCAATCCGACGCATCTTGAGCGTTTCAAAAGTTCTGCAGTGCCGAATGACGTCAGACACAGAACTGAGGCTCTCCTTTCCAATTAGAAAATTATACACATCCTCAGCCACTCCTTTCAGCAAATGTCCGACTTTATCTTCTTCCGACATGCGAGCACTGACCACCTTGCACAGCTTTAATACTTCTTCGATATATGTTGTGCATGTCTCACCTGGTAGCTGCGCCCGTTGAGACAGTGTCTGCTCCGCACGCTTCTTTTTGGCGACTGAGTCCCCAAAACAAGCCTTTAGCTCGTCAACAAAATGGTCCCATGTCATAAGCGCGTCCTCGTGGTTCTCATACCACACGAGGGCGGTATCGGTCAGGGAGAACACCACATTGGTGAGCTGAGCGGTTGCATCCCACCCGTTGGATTTGCTCACTCGTTTGTAGTGGACGAGCCACTCGTCGGCATCTTCCCCCGCCTTGCCTCCGAAGGTGGGTGGAACTCGGTAGTAAGGCAGTGGACTGCTAGGCGCTGCCCTCGGAGTGGCTCCTTCGTCTGGCATGTCGAAGATGGTCACGGCTGATGGCGGGAGGCCGGCAAGTCGACGGCTTCGACGAAGCTGCGGCAGTGATGGTTCCGTTGTTGTGAGCGGTACCCCGCACCTCCAACACTTTGTTGCGTGCGAAGGAGACCGTTTGTAACCCTTACGGATGAAGGGGACCGTTTACTTTAAATCGCGAAGGTGAGCGCAAGAGCGGTCAGCTGGTTGATCAACTGAGCGTCGTCCTCTTCTTCCTTCCTCCACTCGGGACCGCAAGCACGTTCACCGGTCTTCGTTTGCTTCATGCGTAACAACATATATATATATATATATATATATATATATATATATATATATATATATGTATTGTTACGCTCACAAAAGACATTACTTTGAAGCCGGGTAGAGTTGGCTGCGATGGCCTTGATCAGCGGAGCGCGTGTCGATATTCAGATAGCCAGCCACACGACGTCTTCTTCGTTCACCACTCTTCGGAGCCCCCGCATACTGTTTGTTGAGGTGTCAACCCACTGTGCACAAAAGAGCGTCACATTTCCCTCCGCGCAGACGAAGCCTGCCGGGCAAGTGAAATAGGCTGCCGAGACATAAAGGGCTTTAAACGGGCGACATGCGCAAGTTCAGTCTTCGCTGACCATCGGCCATTTTATGTGAGACGTGCTATGCGGTAGTTTAATTCGCTGATACGCTCCGTAATAACATAGAGTCCAACATAGTGGGCCAGCAATTTTTCACATAATCCACGTTTCCTGGTTGGTTTCCATGGCAACACTAAATCACGAGAGTCGTATATCACGTGTCGGCGTCGGCGGTCGCCGCGTGCCTCCGAGCGGTCTTGTGAAACAAGAGTGCGTAAAGAAGCAAGTCGTCGGGCTTCTTCAGCAATACAGACTGTATCTGATATACAAAGATTATCATGGCTGGAAAACGGGAAGGTAGTGTGTAGTGTATAACGAGGCGGACGAGCGTAAAGAAGAAAGAAGGGACTGTAGCCCGTAACTTCATGCTTTGAGGTGTAAAATGCGTATGTAATCAAAGGTAGCACGCTGTCCCAGTTCTTATGATCTGACGCGACATACATGGACAGCATGTTAGTAAGAGTTCTGTTCGTGCGTTCCATAAGGTCATTTGTTTTGGGATGATACGGGGTGGAATGTCGAAACCTTGGAGCACATAGACGAAGCTTCTCTTCAACCACGTCTGCAGTGAACTGCCGCCCACGATCGCTGATGATGACTCTGGGAGGTCCATGTGGAGAATGACCAAACGCAGCAGAAAAATACACACTTCGGTTGCAGTAGCCGATGGTATTGCAACTGTCTCACAGTAGCGTGTCAAGTGATCGGCACACACGATAATCCAGCGATTCCCGTCGAATGAACGCGGGGAAGGACCGAGGAGGTCGATGCCAACTTGCTCAACGGGAGTGCTGGGGGGTGGCACTGGATGGAGTTGACCAGGAGGAGCACTCGTCGAGCGCTTGTAACATTGACACTCGATACTGGGCGGTCACCTGCCGCATTTTAGGCCAGTAGAACCTTTCTTGAATGTGGTAGAGAGTTCGCGCAGAACCCAAATGACCAGATGTTGGATCGTCATGCATAGCGCACAAGACGGAGACACGGAAACTCTCCGGGACCACCAGAAGATATCGTGGACCTGTAGTAGAATAGTTCTTTTTGTAAAGAACCCCATCATGAACGGAGAAACGAGTCGATGGTGCTGATTGTCTTGTTGTAATTAGCAGTGGTTCTAAATTTCTGTCTTTTTGTTGCTTGACCTTGAAGGTATTTATGTCAAGAAATCCCGGCTCCAGTGATGTGATATAGCAGTCGAAGGTGTCCGCGTCGCAGTCCATCGCTGGAAGCGGCATGCGCGAGAAGCAGTCGGCGTCGGCGTGTCGGCGGCCGCTTTTATAAGTAACGGTAAAGTTATATTCCTGTAAACGGAGTCTCCAACGCGCAAGCCGGCCCGACGGGTCACGGAGATTAACCAGCCAGCAGACAGAATGATGGTCTGTCACCACAGTGAAGGGGCGCCAGTACAGGTACGACCGGAAGCGCTGTGCTGCGAAAATAACTGCAAGACATTCTTGCTCTGTAACGGTGTAGTTACGCTCGGACCTACTTAAAGAACGACTCGCATAGGCGACGACGTGTTCTTTGGTGTCGACGCGTTGAATAAGGACAGCGCCGATGCCAATACAGCTAGCGTCCGTATGAACTTCTGTGGGAGCCGCATGGTCGAAGTGTCGGAGAATGGGATGAGATGTCAGACGAGACTTCAGCTCACGAAAACTAGCTTCAGATTCAGGAGTCCATTCAAAGGAAACGCCCTTCTGCAGGAGGCATGTCAGCGGATACGCGATGTTGGCAAATCCACGAATAAACCGGCGGAAGTACGAGCAAAGCCCTAGGAAACTGCGTAGCTCTTTTACATGGTGAGGTTGCTTGAAGGCTTCCACCGTAGCAGTCTTCGCTGGATCAGGTCGTATACCGTCCGTATCCACTAGGTGTCCCAGAACGTGTGTTTGGCGCTCTCCAAAATGACACTTCTTCGAGTTGAGCACCAAACCCGCTTTGTCCAAGCAGTCTAGCACAAGATCGAGACGTGCGTTGTGCTCACTGAACGTGCGCCCTAAAATCACTACATCATCTAGATAGAACATGCATACTTCCCACTTCAAACCACGCAGGATGTTGTCCATGAAGCACTCGAAAATCGGAGGTGCATTACAGAGCCCGAACGGCATCACAATGAATTCAAAAAGTCCATCTGATGTTACAAATGCCGTTTTCTCCTTGTCTGCCTTGTGCATAGGAATCTGCCAGTACCCCGACCTCAAGCCAACAGACGAAAAGTAAGACGCTGATGAGAAGCCGTCGATAGCATCATTAATACGCGGAAGAGGATAAACGTCCTTTTTAGTGATGGTGTTGAGGCGGTTGTAGTCAACACAAAATCGCCATGTACCATCTTTCTAACCAGAATCACTGGCGCTGGCCACGGACTACGGGATTCTTGGATTACATCCTTATTTAGCATTTCGTGGACTTGGTCGTTGATCTCTTGCGTTCCGATGGTGAGACTCTGTATGGTTTCTCTCGCAACGGTTGGTTAGATCTCGTATCTATGCGATGGTGTATACGAGAAGTAGGAAACAATGGTGGCCCCTCTTGCTGGAAAAAGTCAAACAGTCGAGCATGTTTTAGCAGAATATTCGCCACTTCGTCACGCTACTTAGTGCTGAGTGACTTATTTACCATAGTCAAAAATGAGGAGCGCGCAGCAGGGCAGGCATTAAAGAAATGGCGCTCATCAGTAGAATCAAGGGCCTCTGTAAGAATGGCGAGCGATAGCACTTGATCTTCATGGTAGGCGGCAAGTTTCAGACCCTGTGGTAGTATTGCAGGTTCACTCGAACAGTTGACGGGACATCACTTGGTGCGCCCCTGAATAACTTACAGCGTGCAATAGGGTATCAGTACATTCCTCTTGATGCAACTCAGATGAACAAGCTCCACGGTAGCGGCAAACATTCCGTTCGTGGTAGGGAAACAGGCCACTCAAACACACGTTGCGGATAACGGAGGCACAGCTGTATCCCGGGATACACAAACCACACTTGCACGATACGATGGGCCTTCCATAAGTGCAGCAGAAAAGCTCGTACCTACACTGATTTCACCCGTTTTGCAGTCGACGGTGGCACCACACAGTTTCGAAAAATCAAGGCCCAGAATTACGTCATGCGTAGCATGAGGTAGAACAGCGAACTCCACGTTCAATATTTGACCACCCAAGGTAACGTCTACATTACACACGCGCA
The DNA here is from genome assembly GCF_038994185.2 of Dermacentor albipictus. NCBI lineage: Eukaryota > Metazoa > Arthropoda > Arachnida > Ixodida > Ixodidae > Dermacentor > Dermacentor albipictus. The sequence goes on along the minus strand of NC_091827.1, from coordinate 108,011,651 downwards.
CAGGATACAACAACTCCCTACTCACTACGCGAAACGTATCGGCACGGTCCCAGCGAAACATCACCTTTCGTCCTAGGAGGCTTTTGAACGCAATACTCATCACTGAAACGGTTGCTCCCGTGTCCACTAAGGCCACGAATGAAACCCCGTCTATTAATACAAACACCTTTTTTTCTTAAACATACAACTAGTTGGAGGTATCCCTGTCGACATCGAAGATTGTCCAGCGACTTCACCTCCAACGGCCGCGCTGGCTAGTTTTCCGGAGGTGGTGACGGGTATTGACGCCGCGGAGAGGGCGATCGGCTTAAACTAGGAGTGGGTGGTGGTGTCAAGCTGCGATCCGATGCTGGAGAACAGTTCCGCAGCGGCTCCGGGAGCTGGTGAGGCAAGCTTCCTAAGTATGCATGTGAGGGCGAATATGTTTCGCCCAGAGGAGCACGGTACCGCCTGGACATCGTCGATCGGTCGAACCTCAGTGGTTGGCGGCGATTGAAGTACCTGGCAATGTGACCCAAGTCGCCACAGCTATAACACACAGGGAAACGACGATCGATGAACTGCCCTTCGAAGGGCAGTTCATCGGAGCAACGGTCGGTCTGCGTGCAAACCTGCTGGGGCTAGGGTGTTCTGCGGGTCGGTGTTCGGGCTTAAATGTGTCTTCACGTGGCCATAGAGCTCCTCTGTGGTTGACGTCTGTGACACATACCGCCGGTTGCAAGGAAGCTCAGGATGCGGCATGCGCCATGTGTTGCGGGTAATAAGCATCAGGTTTTCGTATGACGTCGCGCGCAAGTTCCTGGTGCCGCAGCAGTTCTTCACGCACGATCTGCCGAATAGTAGAAGAAAGATCGGCGGACGGCCTCCCATCGACGCTGGCAATGGTTGTCACATTCGCCAGGCGTCCAAATTTTGGAATAATGCGACGTGTTTTCAACGTCTCAAACGTACGGCAATGACGCACGACATCTGAGACGGAATCAACGTGTCCCCGGCTTATGAGGAAATTCTATACATATTCTGCAATTCCTTTGAGGAGATGTCCGACTCGGTCTTCCTCAGACATCTGTGAATTCACGATTTTGCACAGCTTGAGGATTTCCTCTATGTATATAGTGCATATTTCTCCAGGAGCTTGAGCTCTTTGAGCAAGTGTTCTCTCGGCGCGTTTCTGTTTGGCGTGGGTGTCACCAAAACACTGCTTAATTTCCTCGACAAAGCTCTCCCACGTGTTAGGGAGTCTTCGTGGTTTTCATACAACATCAGCGCTCTATCACTCAGAAAGAGTGCGACATATTCAAGCTGAGTGAAAGAATCCCATCGGTTGTAGCAGCTCACCCTTGCGTAGTGCGTCAGCCACTCGTCGACATCTTCGCCGACTTTTCCCGCAAACGAGCGTGGTTCCATGTAGTGCTGCAAAGGTCCAACTGGCGCTGATCTTTGAGAAGGTGAAACTAGAGCTGGCATTTGTCCACCTCCGTCCTGAGCGATAGGGAAGGTCGTTGGCAAGAGACCGGCAAGAAGGGCGAAGTTGTAGATGTTGCGACTCCGTGGTACGTTCTGTCGCACCCAGCCCCTCCACCCCACTGTTACGCCCACAAAAGGCGTTACCTTGAAGCCGGGTAGAGTTAGATGCGATGGCCTTGATCAGATGAGTGCCTGTCGAGATTCAGCTAGCCAGCCACACGTCGTCTTCTTCGTTCACCACTCTTCTGTGCCCCCGCATACTGTTTGTTGATGCGTGAAACCACTATGCACGTAAGAGCATCACATTTTATGTGTGTGTGTGTGTGTATGTATATATGAACGAACTTTAGGTGATATTGTTCGAATGGTGTGCACAAACATATATATATACACATTTTTGTGCATCAATATTATATATAAAAGCCAATAAAAACGGCACGTACGCGAGACGTAACATCTACATGACTTCGTGACGTTGACATTTGGGTCAAACATAGCCGTTGAAGACACGTTCGTGGTTCACAGGGAACCCACGCAGTATACGCAATGAGACACATATGATCCTTGATATCTTTGGCTCCTTTTCATTGTGTTTTCACTTACTGTTGTTCTCTTCAACTTGCCTATCTCTGGGCAAAGATCCACCATGCTTTGAAAACAATATTTAGAACGGCTTCGTGCATCCTATAGGAAGAGGAGGTGGTGTGGCTGTTTGCATTAACCAATCATGAAAACACGAAATTATCTCCCAATTTTCTACTGTAGTAACGCCGTTGTGGAGGGTCTTACGATACGCCTAGCTAAAGAATTTACTACGATCGTTTGTAAACCACCATTTGAGAATAAATCTGTGTTTGCTAAGTCCATAAAAGACGTTATGGAATAATTGTGTGACACTGGCTTTCTATTTGCGGTAATGAGTGACATAAATATTGATATATTATCACTCAATGCATCATCACGGCAGTTAACTGTACTAGCAAAAAATGTTGCTTGCAAAAATGTAATTTCTAAGGCAACTAGGTTTAAATGCCCAGACTGCGGCTTTGCTTGATATATGTTCGACAAATATACAGCCGCGCATTACGTTGCTGGAATAATGGCAGTAGGTGTAAGCGAACATTTGCCGATAATTTGTACCCTTCTTTCTTTCAATGCCTGTCACGAAGCTAATGAACAATTGCGGTCACGACAGATCAACCCAAGTACACTAGAAATATTTTGGTATCACGTTTTACAGCAGGTTGGAATCACAAGTTTAGAGAAAAGGATCCTATCTTGGCATGCAACCTATTCACCTCTACACTAATGATATAATGAAGCTTTCCCAGTATTTGTGAAGAGCGTAAAACGCCCGAAAATGCGAAAGGCGTGCTTCACTACTACCTTACTTTAGGAAAATAACGAAGAACAACAACAAGTACCATGAATTCGTAAACCCACGTGGCATAAATAAGCTCATTGTGTTCAAAAACTACAGAAACCAGCTAAATGGCAAACTAAGGTGGGCTAAGTTCAGATCTGACAATTTATTTTGTTAAGTAAGTAATGAACACAGATGAATGTGGAACGACGTTAGAAATCTTTTGGTTGCATAAAACAATACCACATCCCAAGCATTCTGACAAATTTAGGCGGCCTTGGTTCTGAAGAGGTTGCAACTGCAATGGATGATTACTTTGTTACAAGTTATGGCTGCGATGAGATGTGTCATGACGATGATCCAAAGTTATGATCCAAGATGATCCAAACCTAACTCCATAGGTGTGAATTTTAATTGATGTGTTTAAACTAAAGAATTACTTAGCAAGAGCAAAAACAATTGTCAAGTTCAAAACCTCTCAAAGGGCGATGGAGAGACAGCAAGTGAGCGGTTTGGATCAGAGAGCAAACGGGTATAGCCGCTATTCTAATTGGCTATACCTATCGTTCAGGTTGAGGTTGCACTTTATATTCCTTCAAAGATGAAAGAGGGAACTGCGACAAAAGGCGGTAAAGCCTGACGAGGTCACAGTTCCCCAAAACAGTCGATACAGTTGTGAGCAACACAGAAATAAATATTACCATAGTATGATGGTGAACAAAATACATTGCATCAAACGACAGTATTTCCATGAGAAATATTACTTTTGAGGTCGAGGTTGCGGCTGCCAAACAGTCGATACAGCAGTGATTAACACAGAACTAAATATTACCATATTATGATAGTGAACAAAATACATTGCATTAAACGACAGTATACCGTGAAAAATATTACTTTTGATACAAAGACAGTGCACCATAAATCAAAGGCAGTGTATAAACATGGCGTAAGGCTGCTAAAGAAAACACACAAGCAACTTGGCACGAAAAAAAAGATTCTTCGCTAAGTAAGAAAAACTGAGATTATATTGAGTCAGTGCTGAGCAGTAACTTTTTGATGTCTCTTTAAGTTTGTTCTTAGGCAGATCAAAGATGACACCTAAAGATGGGTTATTCAGAACGACTGGAGTCTTTTAATCGAGCTTTTGTTTGTCGTAATTTGTCCTCGTTTTAGGGACCTGAGAGAGAGAGAGAGATAAAGAGGAAAGGCAGAGAGGTCAACCAGATAGCGGTCTCCGGTTCGCTACCCAAAACTGGAGATGGGGGATAGGGGTTTTAAAGAGGACAGTGACGAAAGCGTTAAAAAATACGCACACACGGAGGCACATGCACACCCAAGAGGCGTTCCAGTTAAAGTCCTTCACTCTGGCCGGCAATAGGGCTTGCACGGCCTTCTTCTGTGATGGTAGGTCCTTTCGGTGGTGTAAATTTTTTTTTTCTGATAGCGGTTGGTCGTCCAGCTGGTCAAGTTCGTGGCGAAGGCATTCCCTCTGTGGATTGTACTGCGGGCAGGCGCACAAAACATCGTCAATTGATTCTTCGTGGCCGCAGTGTTCACAGGTTGCGGTGTCGGTCATCCCTATGCGGTATGCATAGGCTTTGGTAAAGGCAACACCCAACCAAAGTCGATATGAAAGCGTGGCGTCTATACGACGAAGCTGTGATCGCGCTCGAAGACTTAATGTGGGACCAAGTGAGTACAGTCGCATATTTCCTAAATGTGGCTTATTGCATTGCGACATGGTGCACTGCCGAGGAAGTAGGCGGAGCTTCGGTGCTGCGTCAGTTCTAGAAAGAGGAATTGGGACCTGGTGTTCCTCAGTATGGGCTGAGCGGGCAGCTTCATCCACCCGTTCATTGCCGATAATCCTGCAGTGACTTGGAAGCCACTGGAAAGTTATTTCATTGCCTGCATCACTTATATGATGTAACGTCTCTGTAATATGGAATATTAGTTGTTCGTGTGGTCCGCGTCGTAAAGGTGGCAGTAGAGACTGCAGTGCCGCCTTTGAATCACAGAATATTGTCCACTTGTGTGGCGGTTCCTCACCAGTGTGTTGAAGGGCAGTAAAGAGCGCTGCGAGCTCTGCAGACGTTGATGTTGTCGCGTGGGCCGTCTTAAATTTGATTGTTGTAGCTTTCGCTGGCATGACGATTGCCGCCGCGGAGCTGCTTGGAAGGACAGATCCAACCGTGTATATAAGTGTAAATAAGTAGCTCTCGTGCAAAAATAGTAGTGTTATCTGTTTAAGGGCTAGTGATGATGGATTGGCTTTTTTCGCGATTCCAGTTATTGGGTGAATGATTTTTGCTGAGTCAAGGTCTCGCAGCCGGAGTGAAACATGATGGCAGTGATTCATTATGTGCTTTTATCGTTTGGCTAAAAGATGTTCGAGGTCTGTTCACTGGTAGAGAGGCTAAGTGGAAACGAGGAGTCCTGTTTAGATCCCTTGATGTACGTGGAGATATGGTCGCTTCTGTGCGTCGATCTCTATGTCCGCAAACCACGCTGCACGTCTGACAAGGCTTCGTGAGACGAAAGCCAAGTCAAGACAGCTGCTGTACGTGGAGCCACGTAAGAACGTAGGACTTGCATCATTCAGCAGCAAAAGTTCGTTACTGGAGGCGAAAGATACCACAGCTCTGCCTCTCGGGTTGATCTTCGGACTTCACCAGAGTGTATGATCGGCGTTGAAATCTGCAATGATGACCCAGGGATTGGGAGTTGAGGAAAGCATGTCTTGTAGTCTTTTGTGATCAAATCAACTTGACGGAGATAAGTAGTCGCCCACAAAAGTAAAGGCCAAATTCCTTTTTCTTGCTAATGGATGTAGGTAAGGTCACGGCGAATAAACACTAAAACCTTACTGTTTTCAAAAACAGTTGACGACATAAACGATTCATATCCAGAAAGCCTGATCGTGTTGGATAAATTCGGCTCGCAAATGACGATAATGCGAAACATACTGGCGTACACCAAGCGACGGAAATACGATACGCGCGCTCTGTGTCCGCGGCCATTCCAGTGAAGAATAGCTGCTTTTCGGACCTGTTCCCTAAAAGACCCTGGCTGTGGAGCCATAATCTACTCAAGAGTTGCCAGCACCGGACACAGAGCGCACATCTGACAGGTGGCGTGTGCATGTTGCTTAGCAACGCACGAATGGCATTCATTAAAGGTCTAATAAGAGCTATCACTTGCTTATCTGTTTTCCACGGCTCCTCAGATACAGCTCCTTGCTGTCCTGGGGGCGGCTTCTTCTGCGGCTCTTCTGGCAGTCGTGTACGCGGAAGTGGCGGCCATTTATTTGTGGAGAGAGACCTGGCAGTTTTCTCCCTTCCAACGTCGGTGTTCGGAGTGCTGGAAACTTCCGCTGATGATGCTGCCTAACGAGTTGACTTTTCCTGAAAGCTTGATGTTTACCGTCGTGAAGACCTTCGACAGTGACGTCATCTTCGCCGTACTTTCACAGCGGCCTCTTTGTGGGTAGAGTTGACTCTCACCATTCGTTTAAGAGTGGTGATGTCTTTCTTGATCTGACCGGCTTGCATACGATATCACCCATTCAAGTCCTTCTTTCCTCTGGACTAGGGCGGCACGGAGGAGTAGGCTACTGGCGTCAGGTTGGATTTCGGTATCGGCATCCTCGTCGAAGTCTGCAAGTACCGGCGGCGACTGCATGCGTCGTTTGAGTTCTTGAAATGCCTTGGCCTGCGGCGTTTCCCACTTGAACTCGACATCACATTTGGTTAGATGTGTTAGCGGCTCCGTGATGCGTGAAAAGTCCTTGACAAAGCGCCTATAGTAGGCACACATGCCAAGGAATCTGCTCACTGCCTGCTTGTCGGTTGGCTGCGGGAATTTCGCGATGGCAGCTGTCTTCTGTGGGTCGGGGCGTACTCCTGATTTGCTGATGCCGTGGTCTAGAAACAAAAGCTCATCGTAAGCGAAGCGGCACTTTTCCGGCTTCCGAGTGAGCCCTGATGACTTAATGGCCTTTAACACTGTCGCAAGCTGCCTAAGGTGATCGTCGAAATTTCCGGCTAAGACAACGACGTCATCCAAGTAAACAAGGCACGTCTGCCCCTTCAGTCCGGCTAACACCGTGTCCATCACGCGCTGGAGCGTTGCAGGCGCCGAGCACAGTCCGAATGGCATGTCATTGAACTCGTAGAGGACGTCTGGCATGATGGAGGCAGTCTTTTCGCGATCTCTCTCGTCGACTTCTATCTGCCAGTAGCCAGACTTGAGGTCCATCAACGAGAAATATTTAGCGTTGCAGAGCCGATCCAACGCGTCGTCTATTCGTGGGAGGGGGTATACGTCCTTCTTCATGATCTTGTTCAGACGACCATAATCGACGCAGAAACGTATGGTTTCGTCCTTTTTCTTTACCAGGACAACAGGGGATGCCCACGGGCTTTTCGACGGCTGGATGATGTCGTTGCGTAACATTTCGTCGACTTGTTCTCTTATAGCTGCACATTCTCGCGGCGAAACTTGGTAAGGGCTCTGCCGGAGTGGTCGAGCGCACTCCTCGGTGATTATGCGATGCTTGGATGCTGGTGTTTGTCGAATTCTCAATGACGTCGAGAAGCAGCCTTTGTATAGTCGGAACAGACGTCTGAGCAGCTGTTGCGTAATCAAGGGGAGTTTGGATTAATGTCGTAGTGTGGGTTGGGGGACTACGCTCATCGGGGTAGATGCGGCTGAATCTGAGAAGACAACTGCATTGCTGGTTTCCACAATTTTCTCGATATATGCGATTGTCGTGCCCTTGTTAATGTGCTTGAACTCTTGGCTGATGTTGGTTAGCATAACTTCCACTTGCCCTCCGTGGAGTGGAGCGATCCCTCTTGCGACGCGAATTTCACGTTCGAGCAGTAGATGTTGGTCGCCCTCGATGACGCCTTCTACGTCAGCGGGTGTTTCAGTGCCGACGGAAATAATAATGCTGGAGCGCGGCGGGATGCTCACTTGATCATAGAGAAAGGGATTGAACAAGAGCGGACACTCGGCGAAAATTGGAAACAGGAAACACGTCACGCTATACTTTTAACATCGACGAATTGGGGCCGCGAGCATCGAGAAAAAGAAGAATGTGAAATGAGAATAACAGAAATTGTTTTATTTTTTTTTTATTCTTTCCCGAAAAAATTAAAAATATCTGCATATAAATTAAGTTAAACTTTGCGGCTTACTTTCGTTGCCTAGCGACAGGCGAACTGGCGAATGACGAGCCAAAGGTTTACGTCATTCGTCAGACTTACCGCCGAAGCGAGAGCGACCGGCCGCGCATCTGAGCGTTGGCCTGTTTGGTCGCCCGTCTGACTGTTTTTCTATTTTGGGATTTAGCCTGGTTTGGTGGCCTCCCGGCGAATTATTGCGTTCATTCGGAACTTCGACAAGGCAGCACTGCACTATTGGACTACGGCAAGGTGAGAAACTTTGTTCGACAGTCTGCGACGCACTTCAAGCAATTAGGCTTACTGCTCGGCAACTAGGCTAGACTTGTGACGCAGTTAACGAAAAACAGTGTGGCCGTCGTGGAGCAGTTAATTTGAATTAAAGAATCGCACTGGGAGATGTTTGCGACGCTTCCTGTAAGCCCCAATATTGTTTTAACTAATTTCGGTAGTTTTTGGGCACGCTAGTCGCACAGGGTGCTGTGACGCAGTTTCGCGTGTACTGAATTTTACTGCGACAAGTTTTGGCGCTTTCTCTGACTGCCAACATTATTGAAACTAATTTCATTACTTTTTGGGCCACCTTTCGAGCACAGTGGGTGCGCCTGGCGCTGTGACTCGGTTAGCGAAAATCAGCTCGGCCGTGGTGCGCGGTTTCGCGCTTTAATGCACTGACAAGTTCATGGCGCTTTTCTTTCTCTGACGCTCAACATTGTTGAAAATTATTTTCGATACTTTTATGTTATGAGGCCCGCTCGCCGCACCTGTTGTGACGCAGCGAAAAGAAGCTCGGTCGTGGTGACAGTTTGGCGCGTACTGAAACTTACTCCGACAAATTTGCCGCAATTTTTATGTCCTCGCAACAATTTAAGCCTTCTTTCGGTACCCACGCTTGTCGAAAACGCGACGAGCAATCTTCAAGAGTGATAACACGGGAGTGCGTTGCTTGCGCCTGCAAAACGCAGAAGTGATAAGCCAAGGAGCTCAAACGCCAGGAACTAGTAACTCGAAAATTCTGTCTTATGAACGGCACTCACGCATTTTGTCTTGAGTGCGAGTAGAAGGAATTCTGCGAGCGTCCAGCATGCTCTGGTTGAGAGCCTGTGTTGTGGCTACCTCTGTGTATTCGTAGCGTACTATCGCGTCGGTTGTAGCCAAGTTCGCTAAACGCGCCGTTGCCCGCGCATTCGTGCCATAAAAGTGCAGGAAATAAGTATTGGCAAGAGGGGAATGTTTGCAATTAGAGTGTGTTTGTGGTATGTACGGTATTGCTTGGGATGAGTCGGGTATTTTCTACGCCGTGTGTGTAAATACGAACTGCTTTCGTTTGTAAGGCCGCCCACTCACCACTTTCGCACGCTTCGCCTCTACAGGCATTATTCTTAGATGTTAATACCAAAATAACGCTTGTAATTTTTTTCAGCTCAAGTCGTCTGGTGGAGCTTCCTGCGGAAACTACTGCTGCTTACCTGGTGCCACAACGCTGGATGAATGCACAAAAAGCCCGCGACGAGCATTTATAAAGAACAAAATAAACGTTAATTTTTCCACATTTCACAAGGTGTCTTGCGTCTTTATGAAATTGTACGTGGCACATACTCAGTGGAGGCTTGTGAAGATCGTTCGCAATCAATTTTACTTTATAAAATAATTTGCACATAAATATTTAATAAATAAAAAATAAATGTGTAAATAGGTTTTTGCTGCAAAAGCAAAAAAAAAAAGAACGGAGCCGGCGTGACGCGCACCAGCTAGAATTCAAAACGCACGCGCACAAAACCGAAACCGGAAGTGTGATTCAGCTTTTAACATCGACGGCTTGGTGCGCTGCAGTCAATTCGGCCGCTGGGCTCTATGGGAGTGTCCGCTGTTGTTGTATTCCTTTCTCTATGATTTTATCTTCGAGCACACTCAAGGCGTGGTGACTACGACAGCTCTCCGGCGGTATCGCTTGATCTTGCGACAGCGCTATCGATTTCGACTTCAGGTCGATGACGGCACCATGTTGATTCAGGAAGTCCATACCGAGAATGACATCTCGTGAACGCTGTTGGAGAATAACGAAGGTGGCAGGGTAAGACTGGGTAAGCAAGGTAAGGCAAAACTAGCCTTTATTGGGCGAACCTGTGCCCGCAAAACAGGCTACACTTAAAGCACAACGAGAGTGGTGAACACAGTCAGCGATCGTCGAAAATCTGATCAGCGGGTCAAGTGCGTCGGCTTTCATACAGCAGTCGTCGAATGTTCCAGACTAATCGTTCAGACCCGCGTGCCTTCCGCAAAGTTCTACACCATTCGCGTAACTCGATGATATCAGATAACACAAGGTTCGGCGACAACAGACAGCCGGGTAGCAGCATCGATAACTTTCCAGAAACTTCGGATACATGCAAGCGCGTCCCGCGCTGTGCGATTACATTTGTTAGGCGGCGAAACGTGGTCGCCCGATAAAGATAAGTACACGTGTCCATATCCTTCAGGCAGTGGTTGTGACGGAACGTTCTTTTATTTCCGTCAGAATTCCGTTATTTCCGGCACTCGCCGTAATCCAGCGGAACGAAGTGATACAACACGCTGGTGATGGTGAGCGGCCTGTAGTCCTGTAGTAGTCCCGTGCTTGCTGCCCTCTTGCGCAGAAAACAAGAGCGTACGCATTGCCAATCTGCGCGCATTTGGCCACCACGTACTACACGGTACACAAGTCGGCGAAACACTCTCGGCCTGCTTTGCCAAGAGATTTCATCGGTGTTGCAGGAATATTGAACAATCCTGGACTTTATGTGATTCTAAGCGCGCAAGAGTATGTTGAAACACTAGCGGTGTCACGCACGCTTCACACGTCCAAACTCAATCTTCTGCGCCCGGACATGGACACGCGGGAGGAGCTTATGGCCCCTGTAGGAAAATCTGCAAAGGAATATCTTTTGCAAGCCTCGCACGCAAAGAATTTAATGTTGAAAAGGAGAGCTAACGCTGTTTGTCAACGGTGCGAGCGCAGAAACCGCAAGGTTAATCCGTTTTCGTGGGTACTCTCGAAGCAGGCGGTTCTGGGTTCCAGCGATAAAAATGCGCTCGAGCTAGCACATTTTATTAGAAAGTCAGGCACTTACCCAACTTTACGCACCAAGAAGCGGAAGACCATCAACGACAATATCTGTGTAGCCGTTACGACAGAGCACGAAATGCTGGAGCCGGTAAAAGTCACATTTAAGCACGTTCGCTTCGTGGCGGCTATCTAATCTTGGACGGATGAACTGGCTGAGACATTGTTGTTATGAAACGCAAACAGCATTAAAACAAACAAGTGCGATGCTCTTCAGCGTCAAGGACCATTCCTTTTGGAAATAGCGCCCTGAAATTTTATTCGATATAAGTTCTGGACTGCAGTCAATACTAATAAGCTTCTGCTTATATTGCGCGTCAGTGAGGTCTCAAAAGCTAAATTCAAGTAATAAAGGACAGACCTAGATAGCATCTCTCCAAGAAAAACGATGAACTAGTTGTTTTGTAAAAAATGACATCTTAACTATGATTGGCAGTTATTTTTTGTACATGTGTCGATGGAATATTTAGCCGCGTTGAGCACCCATAGAAGAAAAAAACACGGATTGAAGTATGCGACCAAATTACAGTAGCTCCACTTAGGCGTTTTATGCCTGCAACGTGTCGTGATTGATTTTCCGCCATCCGTGTCACAATCGCTGCTACAATCGCTTGCATGGCGGTACTACGGAGCCCGCAGTCCGCTGGCACGAAAAGATGGAGTATTCCAATTCGGATAGTGAGCGATCACCAGTGAAAAAGTTCACCAGCGCTTACGATACTCCGTAATGTGAATTTCGAGCTCAGCTGTTTAGGTATTTTAAATTTGCGATATATTATGGGAAATATTTTGATCCTGAAGGATAGCGAGCTCTCTGCGGTGGTGAGATGAGCCTCTGCTCCCGCGGCTGATTTAGCGGCAGCGGCAGGCGAAGCATTCCCACCGGTTGCATCGCGAAGAGTAGCGAAAGAAAGCGTAAACGCAAGAACGCGTGGCCCACGCGGAAAAGCAAGCGGCATTTCGCACCTGCAGAGAAGTAGCGAAAGTATCACCATGTTTAACGCCGTCCTGTGAAGGCCGCAGTGGTTTGCCGCCAGCTGGTGTGGCCACTCTGGCCCGCCTGCGTTTTATAGGTACATACGTCCACACTAGCGAAAAAAACGCGCGGGACACGCCCCACGCGGCAAGCGCCCGCCCGGCGTACGCGCGCAGACAAGTCCACAGTCGCGTTTTGCGGCACGCCGCTAAGGCGCGTGGAGTCCCGCGTTGTCTCGTTCCATTCGATACTTCTCGTGACAATGCGCTATCGTTCTGCCGATTTCGTGTACCATCCAAGGCTATTTTGAGCCAGCGGTCGCTGAAGTTCTTAAATTTCCCCGCTGCCTGCTCACCTGCATGGTATGCATAAGCACAATGACATGCTCGCACATGTTCCCGCAACATTTTGAAAAGTTCACCAATTACTCACCTGGCATGCCAAACTGCTGTCCAATAATGTGCCAGCGGTTGGTGCGCAGTTCCTTGTCCCGAATATCGACTTGCGATTTGTCATAGAGGCTCGCATATCCGCGAACGGTTTCCAAAAACGCCTCCAAAACGTCTCGGTGGCGGTGTGGGTAGGCTTACCAAAAACAGTCCCCTTGACTGGAAATGGCCTCTGAGATTTTATGGCGTGCGTGTCACTGTTCAATCCCAGAGCCCATAGATTATGATTATTTGCTTATGCGAGAGGTGCCGCCACAACAGCGTGGCTCACTACTTATTGGTGCTTGTTTTGCGGCTGCTACGAAAAAATGGGTCTCGCACCCATTCGCGCGTTTGCCGCGCGTTGCTGCCGCTTTTAGTGAATTTTGCCGCGCTCGACAGTACCGCTCGCCGCGCGCGGTGTGTTGTGCGCGTTTTTGTCGCTAGTGTGGACGTACCCCAACGTCGTTGCGTGCCGCGCGCGTTTTACAGCTAGTGTTTATGGGCCGTTCTGCGGCGGCGATCGCTCCGAGATAGCACGAGAGCAGCGCGCGTCATCCGTTACTGGTGGCTCCATAGATAGGCATGCGGCGAGCGCCCGAAAACAAAGCGCTGCATGAGCGGAAGTCTGCGGCGGCTCCTTCGAATTGAGCCCATGCGTCACCCGCGCACTGCCTCTCCCAATTTATTGATTAGACAAGCAGTCGTGCCAAACATCGTCCATTCTCAACGTTCCGCACAAGACGGTTTGTCCGCGACCGGCAATATATGGCGAAATAAATACACGTATCGAGCTGCTCTAAAATTTTGCATTATATAGTATCGTAATCTTCGGCGAATTTCTTTCTTCGTCTCCTCACAAGTCGGCGCTGTGTTTACGTTCCCATTCTTTACGCTCTCTTATGCCTTATAAAGATGAGGAAGTCGTTGGCACTGATCATAATCACATTGGTTTGCTCTCTTCTGTTGCAACATTGTCTTATTCCAAAGTCAAGAAGAATGAGGTAGTGGGTGTCATCTTCGCATAGTTATATTGATTGTCCGTGTTGTCCTAGAGAATTTGATGTGACACGCTGTGTCTAAAAACATTTCGTTGAGGACGTGTCGGTTTAGATTCATCATTGCAAAAAAGAACATCAACCAATGACAATCGAAACAAGCGCAAACGAGACAAACCAAGCAAAGCAAAACAGCACGAGCGAGAGCTGACTCTAGCAGACGAGAGCATGAAAAAAGCGGCCTGGCTTAGACCAGATGCGAGTACGCATAGAGCCCTCGGGCGGGTCTACATGGCACCAGTTCTCGCGCGCGTCACGAAGGGATGCCTGCTGTTGGTCTCCACCGTATGCGGCTGGCGCCTTTTGCGTCCCGCTCCGCATTCACTCTTTCATCCTTCGCTTTTATGCTCTTTCGGTTGCCTACGCCGAGGTCGACGATCGCCGCTGGTATAGTTGTCTATGAGCTGCCCTCTATAAATATCATTCATAGTGGAAGAAATGAGACGGGGGCATTGGAAAGGAGTAATCATGAGGGTTCATTGTGCTTTGCCGAGCTCTCACGATTGCAGGGGTGTCTTGACTCCGATGGGCCATTGGAGCTCCACGCATATGTTTTTATTTCTCTTCGCTGAGCACTAGTGACAGTAGTGGCAAACCGGGCTCGTTCGCTCACCTTGCCCCGAAATTTCTGTAATAATATGCGGCCAGCCCTTCGACCCCACCCACCCTTTCAACCTGATCGACGCTGGAGCAGGTTAAGTAAATGACTGCTCCCCTCCCGCCCCTGACAAATAATTCTGGTTACACCACTGGCGCCAAATATTAGTATGTTTCACATTGATGAATGTTATTTGAACACCACTTTATGGACACTATTCAAATTCAAATTCAAGTTCACTTACCAGACAATATGCTGGAAGGTCCGCTGGGCTAAAAGCCGTAAAAACGGCTTGACGGGGCCCAGGTAACCGTTACATGGCAGCGGCTATACAAGGTGCAGAGGAAAAGGACTAAGATATGCCGTTACAAAGGCGAAAATGAAAAAGATGCAGATTACAATGGATAATATAACATTCATAAATCACACAAATACACTTGAAATTCGATGCACATGAAGATGCATATGCAAATTGCGACACAGTACCGCATATTTACCACTGACACAAACACACTAAAAATGCTGCAACAATATATTTAATGTTTTTAATAACTGATGTGCAAGCAGCATATATATTACATATGGTAGATATTTATAGATACTGAATCTTTTACTAGCAAACAATAGAACAAAAGAAAGAATGTAACTGTTTTTTACTGCAACTGGTTGTGTTTTCATATGTGTTTAGTGTTGTTGGGACGTTGTATGCCAAAGTTTGATACCTATAAGTTGTGCGAAATCGTGGTATAGACCATATATGGGTGTTTCTTGTAGGTACTGTTATAACACGACGCTCTAGACATGATAATGCTGTAATAAAGTCCGAGAGTTCTCTGTTTGAAAAGTAGAGTGTGTTCAACAAGCGTTATGGGTAAATGTTGTCAACCCGAACTATACTGAACCTTTCAAATGATTAGCATGTGGTCACCAGACGTTTAATGTTACCAACCTAGCGAATTATCCTTTTTTGTAGAACAAGAATTTTATTTATGTTTCTTTTTGTTGTTGTGGCCCAAATCAACGTACAATAATTTCAATGTGAGTTAGATATTGCGTGATATATTTGAAGTTTGGCCTTGAGTGGCAGCAGACTACGGCAGTGCGACACGACTCCTGTTACAGATGAAATTTTCCTACATAGGTAATTAACGTGAGCATCCCAACTTCAGTTCGATGAAAAGTAAACCCCAAGTATTTTATGCGTATCAACAATATCTATTTGCTGTGAATCAAGAATTAACGGCTGGTGAGTAGGCACTATATTATTTATAGCATGAAATATAACAGCTTTAGTTTTATTTGGATTAATCTTTAGTCTATTGATTTTTGACCACGAGGAAATCTCCAAAAGTACGTCGTTAGCTCTGGATATTAGATGAGGCAGGTTAATGTCAGAGATAAGTATCGTTGAATCATTTGCAGATAATACGTACTTGACTGTTGTGTCCATGTTCACGATATCGTTGATGTAAACATTGAACATCAGGGGACCCAGAATACTCCCTTGCGGTACACCCCAAGTGATAGGTAAGAATGAAGAGCTACATTTATCAATGTCTACACTCTGGAATGTGTTTTGAAGATAAGATTCTAGTAAAGATAAGCAACTACCACGAATGCCATTTGATTCTAGTTTGTGCAAAAGAATGCTGTGGTCGAGGGAATCAAAGGCCTTGCTGAAAACTAAAAAATATCGAGGGTGAATTCGTTTTTTTCAATGCGATGAACTATAGCTTATTTTAGTGTCAGCAATGCAGTAATGCATTGCAGCAATGCAGGCCAACTAGCCCAGACCGTTGCCCTGCTATAATATGTTTCATATAGACAGCGTTTTTAGTTACTATTTGACTGTAATGAACCGGGCACGCAAGGAGCACGGAGTTTTGTGTGAGGATTTGAGCTAAATATAGAGCCGGAAAAAGTTGATTCACAAGACTGACGGCGATCTTGCGTCGCCTGAACGATGTCTCACTGTACTAGTAGGCCAGAATCATATTACGGTAACCGTAAGCGCCAGTGTTTTCCTGTGGTGTGCATGCATTTGGTGAACCAACTATAATATACGCAAAATTCTGTTAACGAATCCGTCAGTAGTGGAGGGCGTGGTAAAAAGCTCGAACGACATAACGTTAAATTCGAACAAACTGTCCAGTCTCACAAACGCGGTTTTCTCACTGTCACTGGTATCTATAGCCTGACCTCAAATCGAGCGTCGAAAAGGAGGTGGCAGAATGCAGGCAATCCATTACGTCTTCGATCCTTTGGAGCGTGCACACATTTTTTTTTTTGTGGTCTCGTTTACCCGCCTGTAATCAATGTAAAACCTCCAAGAGCCATATTTTTCTTCGCTAAGATAACTCTTGTATGGCCTTTTTTTAATATCTCATGCAGGTGCTAAGCAATATTCTTCTGTTCCGATGAACACACTTCATCGGGCTTCCGCTAGATAGGGGGAGTTGAGCACGTGTCAATCCTATAGCGAGTTCACGAAGATAGAAGAGTGGTAAGGTTTCCCCTTGGAAGAATACAAACACGGAAGCCTGTGGCGATCGCACTTGTACCAAGGCGTCACGTTCACGTAAACAGAGACATTTGCTGTCTATGCTGCGAATGTTTAGTTCAAGGTGCCAGATGGGTTGTTTGGGTAATTGGCCTCGTCACTGACGACCGTAACGGAACTGTGCGCGTCACAGTCGAAGACCGCAAGCTTCATGTGTTTCGAAAGTACTACGGGTGCGGCAGAAAAGTTTAGTGCTCACAACAACGTGCTTCTGTTGGTTACTAATAAAACGCTACTAGGCACCAATATGTCCTTCCTTCGTAGCACAGAAATAAGTGACTGGTTGAACCATAGCATCAAATTAACTGCCGGTATCAATACAAGCGATGGCAGGAACAGACGCTAGCGACCGTGTAGGCAGCGCACCTCATCGCCAACAACAAACTGCTTTGAATTCACAACAGTTGCACTTCGAAAAAATTCGCTTGACCTCAAAGAATCATTCACTGAAGGGACGGTTTTATGTGAGTATCTACAAGACCCCATAGTAGGAGGCAGTTTAATTTCACAGCCGGAGTCCCCTCGCATCACCAAGAGACTGGCGTCGCTGTCTAATCTTCCTTCGGGTATTTGTCTTGTACTAAGTGATCATTATTACTGCTTGGCATTTCCGGCGAATCTACAGCCTTTGTTGTTCTCTTTTACTGTGAGTCAGAGTATAAGAACTTCTGCGCATGAGAGCTTTTGATTCTGATTTTGAGTGAATCCGGCTTGGCCTCATTTCGGTTACTGAGGGAATTACGCATATTTTTAACCTCTGCATGAAAGTGGCGATGTTTCCCTCCCTGTTGTATGTTAATGTTGTATGCTGTTGTATGTTGTATATTAATGTTGTATGCTAATAGATAAGTTTCTTTTTTCTTGAGCCGTTAGCGCTTTCTGCTGAAAACAGAAGCAATACTGAGACACATCATTTACGTGCAATTCACATGCCCTTGATAAAGAATGTGCCGAAGGGGTCACTGCCGTTCGCAGGCTTTCTTCAGGTTCAACAAAGCACACAACGCAATTTTAAGCGAGATCAGCATAGAGTCACATATTCATTCTGTAAGCATAGACAATTAATACCAGCAGAAATATTTGTTATTTGGCTAGCTCCTTCTTTTTAATTTTATAACACAGGTTGCGCTGTGTATGTATTTACACATATTCCCTCTGTGCATATTGTTCACAGTGGAAATTTTAAAAAGAAACTATAAAGTGAAAAAAATACGGATGAGGTAGCCGCTGCTAGTGCATTAAGGCTTTTGTCCTCCTGCTGTCACGATTTGCAGAAATCAATTGAAAATGTAAATTAAAAGCCGTGGCAATTGAGAACGTTGAGGCAACTCAAAAATCCTGAAATATTTTTTGTAACAGAACTAAGGCAATGGCATTTTAGGGAGAGGAGGGGCATTGACATCGCCGGGAGGCCGGGGGGGGGGCGCTGCCCCCATTGGAAATGTCCAGGGGGCGCTCTGTGGCCGTCCTCTTTGAAACGGAAGTTCAACACACTGTAGGCCGGATAAGACAGTATTCACTGCTTGTGTGATTTAGGGTTTGAGCCTTTGTCCTTATATAGAACCTGAATATATTAAATCACCCTGATGTCGACATTTCTCATAAAACAAGCAGCAAGGATGTGAGCTAGGGTTGGTGGTCGATCTGAGCTATGCCTCACCAGCGACCTGCACGACTGCTAACAAGTGTTCACATTTGATGTAGTGGTGGCTCAGGCGATATCTAAATCGTTGTATTGCCTTGCCTTTTCTGTTCTCTCAGGTATATTTTATTGACAAGCTGAATATGAACAGTAAAGTGGTGCTCATCTCAGGTAAGAATACATTGTGTTCGACATTGTAAAGCTAGGGTTTTCATTTGTTACGGAAAGGAAATACAAACTATTGCGTTTTATGTACTAAAAATTATCGTTGATTTGAGAGACGCGGCAGCGCAGGAATGTGAAGGAGTTTCAGCTGTTGGGGCTGCATGCTGCCCAGACGAATCGCGGTACGTCAGCTTTTCTGTTTTTGATCGTCATCAAAAGGTGGTCAGAACAGGACATATATAGGACCGTAATGCAGGGAATATTAGAGGCCAAATGCCAAAAAAGAACTTCGATAATAAAGTGAGAAGGACCAACAGTATCCGCTGTCAATAGGTTCCATAAAAAAATTTTTCTTGTGAGATCAGCTTGGTTTTCTAGATAGTTTGATAGGAAATACAAAATCTTTGTACATGAGTCATTTCTTTTCATCTAAAGTCCCAGGCAGTGTTGTTTTCCACAAAATTAGTATCTCATATAAAATGTGCCTGGGGCAGTTAGATAAGTTTGTTATGAAATGGGATATTCAAGCGGCTCAGTTAAAAACAACTACAGTGAAAAGCTGACCTTAGCGGACAACCAACTTCCGGTCGGCCAGCTGGGCTGGATTGCAGAAGTCCTATTCTCGAACTGTGAGAAAGGTACGGCTTGAGAGAGCCCACTTTGCAACTCGACCACCGAGCAGTTCGAGCTAGTGTGCTGTCGCCCCACCGGCTAGTGGATCCGAACCCTAGCAAGAGCCATGGGGATGCGCTCGGTACATTCCGTACGGGTGCCGACAGCAAGCCGTGGCTACAGGCTTTTACAAGCCTTCGTAAGCATATTTTCTCAGGTTGGAAATATAGACACTGTCCTGTACGCAACCAGAAGCTTAAAGTAGACGCATTGTCATTCATTCATCTTCACAATTTAGTTCAATACGACACAATTCTTTCACAATACGGTTCTATTTCATAAAGAGCGTTATCGAACACTTAACACGATTTTTCCACATACAGGTGCATCATCGGGAATTGGCGAAGGAACGGCTCTTCGATTTGCTTCGTTAGGTTGCTGGCTTTCCCTTACAGCAAGAAATATACGCGCTTTAAACGAGGTGGCTGAGAAATGCCGGGCCAAAGGTGTTCCCAAGGACAAGGTAGGAGTTTTCATCTGTTAGAGAATGTAGCGCACGTACAAGATCAATATAAAAAATGAAGCAGCACCCATCTCACGATGGCTGGCGACGGTAATGCGTTAGCCTTGAATCATTACTGTCAAAGAAATTAATGCCGTCGTCAAAACGATTTAGGTATGGAGCCTGTACTACAGCGGCACTGCTCTTTTGCGTTTCGCTAAGAACACTCGGCGCCAGCTAACGCCGCCACCGTGAAGCCCGAAGTGTCATCCGAAATGGACGACGCACCGGGGTGAGCGAGTGATGAGAAAGGTGTCATGCATCAACCGAACTTCTCTGTCGCGATTCTTTCTGGACACACTGCGCCATGTAGTTCCGCTGCCATGAAGTGCGCGCATGGCTTTCGAGACTAGAGGTGTTGCGTAAATGTCCCTCTAAACGCAGATAATTATTCCCCCACTTACCGCGCACTCAGTGGCGAGTACTCGATGATCCAAGTTGGCCAGACGTTCATTGAAGAGCTGCACGTACACATTGCATTCATGGCGCTGCTCTGTAAGGCATCGGCTTCAAGGGCATTCATTAAAAAGTGACACCTACTCAGTGGATTTCTGGCACAGCCTGCTAAAGCATCGGGTTGCTGTCGATCATTTGTGACGTGGGTTCCATTCCACTCAGCATCTGAGAAATTTAAGGGAGCTTTTTCATCATTCTACAGAGGCACATCATCAGTGACACATACCTAGTCAGCCACTTTTGGCGACAAAGACGTTTATTGAAGAGCGGGACACACCTACTGGTCGTGGCCCTAGTTGACATCAAACATGTTCATTGAAGACTAGTGCAGACGGAGTTACACTGGCTAGTGCTCAAAGTAGGCGTAAAACTTTTCGTTGAACAGCTCGGCCTGCCCTGTCCGGCATCTACAGTGGCCGTGTCAGCAGGAAACAGTTTTGTTAAGAGACACACGTATGTATGCAGTGGCATATACTCAATGCCGAAGTTTCTCCGATTGTTGGTTTTCAGACCCGTTACCTCAGCACAGCAGCCAGGTGTGCTAACCATTCGTCCACGGACTATCCAGTGACTCAGGTAGACGAATAAACGGTTTGATACAAAGATAGATAGATAGATAGATAGATAGATAGATAGATAGATAGATAGATAGATAGATAGATAGATAGATAGATAGATAGATAGATAGATAGATAGATAGATAGATAGATAGATAGATAGATAGATAGATAGATAGATAGATAGATAGATAGATAGATAGATAGATAGATAGATAGATAGATAGATAGATAGATAGATAGATAGATAGATAGATAGATAGATAGGGCACAACCGAGCTCACTACAACTGTCGTCGGCAACTCGTTCAGGAAAAAATCAACATAGCGGCACAACGCATGGCCACCGCCGAAACTATTCATGTGTACCGCGTCTACTTCAGCAGAAATCATTCTTCGTGCATCGTTAAGAGCACTCTGCTCCATGTAGCGGCGTACTGCGAAGCCTCGTCGTGGCCTCCGAAATACAAGGCAGGCGAGTGCGTGCGAAAAAAATACAACTGCGTCATGCGGTAACCGGATTCTTTTCTCGCGCTACTTTCTGGATAAGTTGCACCATCTTGTGGTGCTGCCGACAAGCCCGCGCGTGGACTTGGAGACGAGAATTGAGGTGTGTCATTCGCCTGCGAAATCTGAGACTCGTTCCCTAGCTTGCTGCACACTAACTGTCACGCACTGAAATACGCAAGTTGGTGAGAGGTTCCTTCAAGAGCGGCACAAAACGCTCACGTGCTGCTATGAAAGGTGTTTATTGAAAAAGTGACAACAACCTTGTGCATTTGTGGGGTCGTCTGATAAAACGTCGGCTTCTTGGTCCTGAGGATCTCTTGTAACCTGCATTTGATTGCGCCCAACATCGGAACAATATTCGGTATCTTTTTATCATTGCAGAGCAACGCATTCGTTATGTCACATGCCTAGTTGTCGAAGTTTGCGTCACTTATGTTCATTGAAAAGAAGCACACACGTACTGGTCCACACCCACTCACCCAAGTTAGCATCAAAGAGGCTAACACCAGCAGACATCGAGTGGCACGAATACGAACATATGCGAACACGAACATAAATACGAATATATGTACACAGATAGCTAGCCCTAGGAAAGTGCGTGAAGTGTCATATGAATGCTTGTACATAAACAAAATGTGGTGCGTTCAAATACATTATGATGGTCTTTATCAAAAGGAAGAGCTGCCATGAGTTCTAAGCGTTCCCTGGTGTTTACATATGTATTAAGTCAATAAACTGAATGCTATTTGGCGTAGATGACCTATTCATAAGTGACAGTTCAACGTATGTTGGGAATAGCTCAAGGTGCCGAAGGGTTGGTTAAGGGGCCATCATATATTGTATGGTACCTGAGGATTAGTAAATCTAGTGCGTAGAGGAAAATGCCGCATTGTTTGCATTCATTTCAATTGATTGAAAACATTTTTTTATTGAAAACATAAGCATTCATTTCAAGCTTTCAATATTGCGAGAATGCTCTTAACGCGAAGATGCTGTGGACAGTACACAACATGAGGGCGACGCCTGATGTGCGCCAAGTTTTAAGCTGTCTTGAATTATGTGAAAACTATGGTGGCCAGGTGGTGAGCTCACTTAACCTTCTCTCGTGCCCCTCACAGGAGTATGACACCACAATATTTAGTCTGAAATTATTCTCAGTATCAGTCTTACCTTTGGTTGTCTGTCTTTTCTGTGACGCACCGTTTATATCATAACAAATCAAGCTGCGAGAACCGTCTAAGCAGTCAGTGGGAGTGTTCCTGTATTCTCAACTGATGAAACAGCCATACCAGCTATACATGTTACATATTATAGCAGTATTTTACACTAATTGTGCCTGAGATTCGGTTAGAGAATTCTGTTATAACCTAAATTATGAGTATTCTTTAGGAATTTATTTAGCTTAGAATTAACGTTTTTCTTATCATGAAGCTGTAAATGAGGGGCTTGTATTAAATACGTAGATCCGTCAAAAAGAGTTTCCATTGAGGTGCACAGCGCAGGTCAAAGTTTCCCGTCGACGAGGCAAAACGAGCAGGACATGACAAATGATTTGTGGCTGCGCATCTGAAAGATCAGGATTGCAGTGCCATCCACCATACTTAGTGGAAAAGCGAGCGGTTCATCTGTTACGGGTCCGAGTAGGGACGAAAACAGCACGCGTACTTCTGCAACGCACGAACATGAACTACGAGCAGGTGCGCAGTCACGTGGTGCTTTTCGTTTCGTTTCAAAGTGCGCTGACCGTAGCTACGATAAACACCGCAGCTGCGACGTCAAGTGGCGTTTTTCATCTGTGTCGGGCTTTTCCGCTCCTCTGGGAAAGGAAAACATGCAATGTATACCTATTTCAAAACGCAGCAATTCGAAGTCTCTTACGGATTTTACGCCCTAGACATGGCAAAATGAGCATTAAAACTACAATTTCATTAATAGCTAATTTTAGATGACTAATTGTATATAGGGAAACAAACTTTACGTGTGCTTTCTTACTGATACTCTAAATGTCACGTAGTTGGTATGATTCGCTTATACTAGTATCTGTATGTTCTTTAAGTTGGTGCATGATAGGTGGGGTGCCTTGCAAATACGTCCGCAAGAATGTGAGCGAGAGCCGGGACTGTTGCGGCCGACAACCATATCAAGCGAACAGATAGCGACCACAAGTAGAGCTCATGTTGCTTGTCTACATATATATATATATATATATATATATATATATATATATATATATATATATATATATATATATATATATATAACCATGCTGACGCTAGAATGCAGACAGAAGTAGCTTTGCCAGAGGACCGGTCTTCATCGGGGTTTACAAGTGCTTACTATGTTTACCTAACAAAAATCGCAGACTTGGCGACTTGTTGCTTTTCCGTATTACTTAAAAGCAGTGCTATCGGCAGGGGACAAAGAGAACGGGGAACACACGGTGCTGTGTGTCTCCCCAATCTCATTTTCCTGTGTCGGTAGCGCTGTTCTTTCTTAAATACGCTATCTTTACTTTAGTGTAAACTCTCATAAAGATTAGTTCACTGGTAGCAACTACCAAAAAGAGATACTTCCGCTTTCCTTGTAGCATCGCTCAAATACTTTACCTTTGAAATGTCGTTGGAGCAATTTCTCTTCACTTCCAGCCATGCACATCAAGGGCGCTTCAGCGAATATTTTCACAATTTGCCCAAAGGTTGCCTGTGGCAGATAGGTCCATTCTAGTACATGTTGTCGTCTTCTCCAAGCGGCGCAAAATACTTGCACAAAGAAATGAAGTATAAAATCAAGTATTTATTAAAAATTCAGTAATGGCTTTTTAGATAATCACCTTATGGCCCATACTGCAATTTACAAATTCTAGCCATTGCGTTCACAAGCCGAATTTATATGTAAAGAATTTTGACGGTGGCAGCAGTTTCGAGATAATCATTCCGAAAGTTTGCGCTTAACTGCATTGGTGTTTCAGTTACTCGTGTGCTTCAATGGATAAAACGACGTTTTGTTAACATCGACAACTGGAACGCCAACGCATTACTCGGCAAAGTTCAGGAATTATTATTTAGATACTGGTGTCATATCGAGAATTCGTTCCGAGTGGAAGCCCGTTGCAAACTCAACGGCTAGAATTTGGAAATTGCAATACGTGCCATAAGGTAATTAGGTAAACGATAATTGGTGAATTTTTGTTAATTATCGAATTATCCATTTCAAATTGTTGTGCAAGTAGTTTCCGCCTCTTAAAAAAGACCAGCTCATGAACTGGAATTGTGATATGTGTCAGAGGCAACCTTTAAATATTTTTGGTAAGCGTTCGCTGAAACACGCTTTCTCTGTCTCTCTCCATATATATAATGTGCATGTGTGTGTGTATGTGTGTGTAGGTGTAGGTGTGCGCGCATGTGGAGGGGGGAGAGAAAAGAAGGAAGGAGTTTCTCTTCTAAGTTTAGGTTTTCGTTGCTTTTCCTTTTTAAAAGTTATGTCGTCGAAGTCCAAGCGCTTACGAGACGTGCTGTAGCCTACAGTAGCGACCGTTTGCAATAGAGCCTGAACATTTCGGTACTTTCTTAGGTAGAAACAAAGCTTATTCACCATACTACCAAATAGGGTTCGCGGCACTGCTGTTAGCCTACTAGTGTGCTATGATAAGCGATGGTTGGCTAAGGTCACTCTTTAATCTAATGCTCTCTTGGTCTGTACCTATTCCCGCGAAGGTGTTTATGGCTAGCATTCCATGCAGTTTTGTTCTGCGTCAAAAAATGTGGGCCGGTCATGGAGATAGTGCAGAAAAGGCTCAAGCGCAATGACACATACCCCTGGGGACTCCAAGTGGTGGATTAGGGGAGCTGTAACGCGACTTGAACTACCCTTAGCACAGACGGGACCAAAAGAGGTCCAAGGCACAAGGGTAAGAGAGAGGTTTTTATTCGAGTGCTTAAAAAAACGATAAAGGTAAGAATAAACCGAACAAAAACAGCCAGATGTTAGCCCAAAAGGTCTTCCTGCGTCGGCCATGTCTACGTTCGCATCAGCCTCTCTGTGTCTGCGTTTCAAGCGCTTGCATGTCTCGTTTCCTTCCCTTCCACTCTCACGTAGTGGCGGTGCCGTTGAAGCGCGACACGTGTCTTGTTTTCTCCAGCCCACTTATACATTTTATTGGCAGTAAGCGCTCCTGCTTGTGTTGTCTTGTTCTTCTTTTCGAGCGCTGGCACAAAATGAAGGTACCGTACCAACTAACTCGCGCATATACTTTACTAATGCTATCTTCGGCTGGTCGTTTCTGAGCGCTCTGGAGCGCTCTCGCGAGCGGCGTTGTCTTCGGCTGGTTGAAAGAGGGTGCGCGCCCTGCGTTCGGCTGGTTCTTCTCGATTGCTCTCCTCTATCTTGGAGCGCTCTGAGGCGCTCCGAGCGCTGTCGTCGGAGCAGTCATCGAAATTGAAACGTCATCGCAGCGCCGCGTCGCTGCTGTTGGCGACGGCCCACCGTAACCTTGGCAACCTAGGCCACTGCATGCTGGCGTCTCGACGAACGCTCTTCCCGCAGGCACGTCCGCCGGTTTTTCCGGCAGCGCCGGGAGCTTTGGATAGGCGAATCATCGGACGTTGGCAGTAGTCACGTGGCTTCGCATTAGCAATTTCTTCCTCCGAGAGCGAGTCGCACGTTCGGCTTGCGCGCTTGTCCCCTACCTCTGAGCTCGGGAAACGACCGATCTACCCCACTCTGCTTCGGGGCATACAGGCGACCAGTCGAAGATACCATAAGGTATCAGGTAGCGCTGCTGGTTCGAGTTGTGACTCGCGGTGCGCGTTTTCCCTATTTCGCTTCCATATTCCTTCCTTATTTGCTATGCACTGATTGCGAAATTCCTGTGTTTGTATTATGAAAATGAGTAAGACGCGTGCGCAACAAATAGGAGCGCTAGTTTAGTAGAAAAAAGGGAGAGGTTGCAAATGCATTCTCATGCAGCTCTGCATTTCCAGTTCTTTTCTTGTGTGCGCGTTTGCACATCTCCATGGCTTCATGCGTATTTGCAAATACGTAACAACTCGACCATGAAAACATTATGTTGTATTGTGGCTTAAACACAATAGCGACTGTGCCCACAACCAATTTCAAGATTTCAGACAGCTATGTACTGCTTCGAATATACCACGTCACTCAGAAATTTAATCTAGCGCATTGTGGATAGCGGTAAGCCTGCTTTCGAGGCTTGTATTATTTAAAAATCAATTGTCAGTGAGCCTCAGTGGCAACCTGAGCTTGCAGTGAAGCAAATTAGCATTTTGAAAGGCTGAGGTATCATTGAACTTTTTATTTCTGCTGTTCCAACGATATTGTGGCATTGACGAATGATAATTTTATGTAGCCTAAATACTTTAAACTGGGCCACTGCAATGCGCGTGTTACTTTAACAAATGTTCTGGAAACGATGAATGAGTTGCATGAATTTCTTTCGACGCATATAAATGATAGAAGAATGTCCACAGCGAAGTTCGTTGACAGAACCTCTGAGTTTAGTATATAAATAATAAAGTTTCAAGGACATTTATTGCATAAGTTACACTGACAATATTTAGAAAACAAACGTGGTGGTACTGTATCAATAGTAAAGGGCTCTTAATAAAGTATCGCGAATAGGCTATCCATAATCGCGTTAGCCGTTTTAGGAGCTACCAAGAGCAGACAAAAAATACAAAATGCAGCGTCTCCACATTTCGACAGCCATTTTATCGCATTCACTAGAAACAAAAAAAACCTATATATGAAGAACGCTCGAGCCAAAATAATTTTTAACGATCTATAAATGAAGATGGCTGTCAGGCCCTATAGTGAGAAGTTGCCGTTGGAAAATGTCTTAGGTCTTTAGAAAATATTGGCGAAAATGTTTCTGAGGAACAAGCGTGTAGTCAATGTTGAATGTTGCCAACTGTGCCTATTCTACGTATGACGGTCGACGCACTTACAACGACGCTCTGCTACGATTCTGCGTCGATTATCGGTGCTTTAGCAAAATAACGAAGAATGATGTATACATTCTCCCACGAAAAGACGACTCATTAGGCCGACGATGCAATGCGCAGTACTTTTTGCCAATGCGTCTCAAGACTGCTTATTGGCAAATCGAAGTCGCCAAAAGGGAGCGAGAGACGACCGCGTTGCTGGGAGCTCGGGTTCGCAGAAGCAAGGAGTATACGTTTTGAGAGCTTGAGAACGGAAGATCCACTGGCTTTATTCAAAAGTAAAAGCAGGCCTGGGGAGTGGTGGTGGCGGCGCACCATTCGGGTAGCCAACGCAATTCCAAGACAGAGCGGTAGGCAATGACAGTCAGGGCGAGGCGTATAGTTACGGACAGTCGCCATTAGGGCTCTCTCCCTAGAATTGAGGAGGCTTAGGTGTGAATGGTGGAAGGAATGACGAGTTACTGTTCAAGATCAGCTTGTTTCACGCGGGGGCACGACGCTGTCTCTTCTTTGCCGTGCATGTCAGCCTTCAAGGTTTTCTCTGAACGCTGAACCACATAAAAGGAAGGAAATTCCTTCATACGAAACTTCCAGTGGTGATTTCATATAGTCCCTCTGTTAAAAGAAGTACGCGATTGTGCCCATTGTCGAGAATCTAAGAACAGGCTGCCCGTGGACGATATGTGGGGCTGTAGGTCGTAACTGGTTGAGTCAGGAAGGCAACCTAAGTGCTGCACGGCGGCTGGCACTGCACCTTGCTAGGTGCAGGAAAAGTGGCCTGGAACGCTGATTGCTGACCCACAGAACATCTCAGCTGCGCTGGCTTCGAGGTTATCCTCGATTTCTGTTTGCAGCCCCAGTGGTACTAGAGGTAGCTTTTCCACCTAGTGTTGTCTGCCGAGCGAGGGGGTCAATAGCTCTTTCAGTTGTAGGCGGAGACGCTCGACTATGCCATTCCTCTGTGAGTGGCAATCTGTGTTGTTTTGAAGGCGCGTGCCGAGCAGTCTCGCAGGTACAGAACACCGACCTATGGAATTGTGGGTGTCGGTTGATAGTTATGCGCAAATGCCAACCATACAGCGACACCTACGTAGCAACAAATCCATCTGCCACTGTTTCGGCCGTGATGTCCTGTAGAGGCGTCGACTAAGGCCACCTTGAGTCCCCGTCGACACATGAGGAGGTACCTGAAAGTTTGGCAGGACGGAAGAGGCCCAACCTAGTCTAAATTCTCGTGATCTAAATGGCTCTCTAGTGGTTGAAACGGCGGTAGTGCTAAAAGTGCGTGCCGAGTCACTTTCACGGCTTGACAGGCTTGGCAGCTTCTTCCCCAGCATCGAACATCTTTTTTGATCCCTGGCTGGTTGAAGCGGCGTGTGATAAGCCCCTCTGTCGGCCTGATGCCGGGATGGCTTCGCCCGTGCAGAGAATCGAATATTCGCTTTCGAAACTGATGGTCCACAATCGGTCAAGGAGCTGCCGGCGTTGTGCGGCTCGTGAGCAATGTTTTGTGTAGTGAAGCGGCACTTTCACAACTGGAGCGACGAGCGTTGTTCCCGCAACTGGCACCGCTCGGGGTCGTCTTGCTGGGCGAAAGCTAGAGCTTAAAAATTCGCAGGGCCAGCAGGCACAGCGCCGATGCGCGACATTGAGTCAGCTTCCTGATTTTCGGCCCCAGAGATAGTCGGATGTCCGTATAAAATTCGGAGATAAAGGGCAGTTGCCGAACTCATATGCTGAGTACCAAGAGCTATTGTTATTGAAAACAAAGTTAAACGGCTTGTTGTCGGTCAGAACGGAAAAGCGGCAGCCTTAAGAAAAATGAAAATACTTGACAGCACAATGACCGACATGTACTTCCCGAAGGTGTTCAGCGAGCTTCAGTAGGATTGAGGCGTTTTGAGAAAAAGCCCAGTGGCCTCCAGTCTGTGCCATCGTGTACCCGCCAGCGTTTCTTACTTGCTATGGTGTTGGGTTGCTAAGCCCGGGGTCGCGGGATCAAATCCCGGTCTCCATGGCCTCACTTCGATGGGGGCGAAATGTGGAAGCCCCGGTATACATAGAATGAATTGCATGTTAAAGAGTGCCAGGTGGTCCAAACTTCCGAATTCCTCCACTGCGGCGTGCCTAATAATCAGATCGTGGTTTTCGCACATACTCATTCATTCGCAAAACTTTGTTAGTGTTCCGAAGCCCGGTCCTTTCAGACCGAGGCGGGCCGCGTCCACGTCGGCACCGCCAGGTCGAGCCTTATGGCGTCATCAGGGACATTCTGGACAGTCCGTAGCTGATCTTGATATTTATTTATTTATTTATTTCAAATACCTGCAGCGCCCAAAGGCATTATTGCAGGGGGGGAATATACAGTGTACATAAGCTCGACAAAATACAGAACTGGCCAAACAAAAAATAACACAACAATAGAAAAAATTCACGCCACTATATGCTCAGCAGAAATGCTCTGAATGATGCTTCAGTGTTATAATCAGCAATTTCCTGCGGTAGCTGATTCCACTGTGATATTGTGTGTGGAAAAAATGAATGCTTGAAGACGTTTGTTCTACAAATGAGTTCTCTTATATTTAAATAGTGGTCACTTCTTTGAGACAAGAAATGAGGAGGTAAGAGGTAAGTTTCTCCATGTATTTTAACCAGGCCGAAATAAATTTTAAAAAGCATTTCCAAACTCATGTTTTGTCTGCCTATGCTTAATAATTCCCACCTCAAGTTATCCTTAAGTGCCGAAATACTAGAAGTAAAGTCATAGTTATTACAGACAAAACGGGCTGCGTGGTTTTGTACATGCTCGAGCATATTAGACAGAATTTTGGTTTGCGGGTCCCAGGCCATACTGGCATACTCTAATATGGGTCTTACGTTCGAAAAATAAAGTAGTTATTTAATTTTGGGAGGAGCTAACCGGAAGTTGCGTTTAACAAAATTTAGCATTTTACAGGCTTTCGCTGTAACATATTCAGCGTGCTTAGTCCAAGTTAAATTCGATGAGAAATAAACACCAAGATACTTATACTGAGTTACTCGCAATAGCTGGACATTGTCTAATGTATAATGAAATAGATGTGGATTTTGTTTACGTGTAAAGGAAACGTACTGACACTTACTGGGGTTTAAAGATATTTGCCACCTAACGCACCAGCGTGTTATACAGTCCAAATTGCGTTGCAGATACTCGTGGTCAGTGGCAAACCTAATGCAGTGATAAATCACACAATCATCCGCATACAGACGCACTTTGCATGACACAACCTGAGCAATGTCATTGATGTAGGCCAAAAACAGCAATGGCCCTAAAACAGATCCCTGAGGAACTCCCGATGTAACATCAACATAATCAGATTGTGAGCCATTAACTACAACACGTTGCATGCGTTCTTGTAGATAACATTTATTCCAATCAAGCAATGAAGGAGAGATACCGAGGGATGATAGCTTATACAACAGTAAAACATGGGGAACAGAATCAAATGCCTTTCTAAAATCTAGACATACACAGTCAGTCTGTACACCGAGATCGAATGAATGAAAAAGATCGTGGCTGAATTCTAGGAGCTGGGTCGAACAAGAACGACCAGACCTAAAACCATGCTGATATTTGCTAAAAAAATTATTGTTTTCTAGATGTTTTATTAGGGAACTGTATACAATGTGCTCCAGTGTTTTACTACACACACTAGTTAGAGAAATTGGCCTGTAGTTGGAGACAATATTTTTTGGACCACTTTTATGGATTGGTACCACGTTGGCAACTTTCCACTCCTTAGGCAAACAAGAAGTACTTAGTGATTTCTCAAAATAATAACCAGATAGTGGGCAATTGTGTCAGAACAAGCCTTTAACACATGAGAAGGTATACCATCAGGACCACTTGCAGAAGAAACATTTATATTGTCAAGCAACTTAAGTATACCTCCATGTGTCACGACCCGTTCCGGCATAGGTTCAAACACATTGTCGGGAATAGGCGGTAATTCATTCTGGCAGGGAGTTGAGAAAGACGATTGAAAATAAAGATTGAAGCAAGAAGCTTTATCGACATCATTAGTAAGGAGTACACTACCGTTTTTTAAGTTCGGGATGCCAATTGATTCTTTGCTAATCGTTTTTAAACACTTCCATATTTCTTTCGGGTTATTTTGTAACTTTGGGCCCAATGCTAAGAAGTATTTTTCCTTAGCAACCTTGTTTTTTACTTTTATATCTTTTCCAAGGGTTTTTAGCATTACAAATACAGAAGGGTTACGCTGCTTTCTATAAGCATTCAGAAGGCGATGTCTTTTATTAATCAATTGCTTGACTTCCCGAGTTACCCAAGGCTTATCACTACGATTTTTTGCAGACAAATGTTTCCATGGAACATGTGTGTCAACCAGGTGCTTTAGTGTGGAGCAAATTGTATCCCATAGGGTATTGCAATCTGCGGACTGAGCTAAATGACTGAATTCCTGCAGGAATATAGCAAGATCATTAGACAATGAAACATAATTGCCTTTCTCAAAAAAGTATACCTTCCTTGGGTGATCATGTGCACATGAAAAGGGGACAATCTGCACATGTGCCACAATGCAGTCATGGTCACTAATACCGGGAATTACGGTGTTATCAGACACAAGCAATGGCTGGTTTGAAAAAAGCAGATCTAAGATAGAAGAGCTATTCGGACCATACCTAGTAGGTTCAGTAACAAACTGATAAATGTCATTGGTAACTATTGCCTCGCGGAATGCTATAGACAGAGCGGAAGAATTGGCAAGGACAGGCTTGTAGTGAACCCACCTCAAGTCAGGCATGTTGAAATCACCGCCAATAATATAGTCATTATTTATTGTAGAAAGAAACTCGGATAGGGTTGTGAAGGTCTCAGGCGATGTGGAAGCGGGGGAACGGTAAAAGGAGCCAACAGTCAGTAATTGCCCAGTTTCAAATCGAATATTGCACCATACTGACTCGGGACAATCAGTTCGGATTAACACGGGAGATGATTGCAAGCACGAGTCAACAAGTAGAAAGACACCACCGCCATGCTCATTGCGATCGGAACGGTAGACGTGAAAACCAGGCGGAAATACTTCGGAACTACCAACAGCTTCGTCGAGCCAAGACTCGCTACCTATAATCACGTGGGGTTTTACTGAAGAGGTCAGAGCAGCAAATTCATCTATTTTGTTTTTTACACTTCTGCAGTTCACGACTAAAATGGTAAGCTCTGAAATTGGACGAGCGGAACGTCCCGTGCGCACACATTGCTTTGAGGACTTATTGTTCGGGTACCGCCCCTTCTGCTACTTTTTCAATTCAACAACAATATCCTGAGTCCCATCATAAACGTAGCACTTCTTATCAATGAGTAGCTTATCGTATCGAAGTTTGAAAGAGCAATTCAATGTTTTTGCATAACTTACAAGTTTAGATCGCGCAAGTCTGACGTCACGGCTGAGATCCTCAGGGATCGCAAAGTTAGTACCCTTGAGCCTGATACCACGAGATAGGATACGTTCCTTATCCTTGAAGTTAAACTTTATAATGATAGGTCTGTTTTTGCTTCCGTGGGATTTACCAATCCGGTGAGCACGCTCTACACTTTCTGGGGTAATCTTTTCATCCAGTTGCGTTTCGAAGAAAGACAGTACTTTTTCCTCCGATACAGACCATGTCTCATCGGTTGAATCATCCAGGCCAAAAATAATGAGGTTGTTTCTTCTGGATCTGTTGCTCTCGTTATCAAGTGACGCCCTAAGCTTCATCATATCATGATGAAGGGCGTCGAAAGCGCACGGAGCTGAGGCTGCATTGAGCGTATCAATCTGTTTGAGAGAACGCATATCAGTTTCCAGAAGATTAACCCTGCTAAGAAGGGCTTGGACTGACGTATTCAGCACATTTTGCTGCTCTTGAACAACTTGTATTTCTTGAAGAAACCTCGCCTGATTCGTTTCCAAGCCTTTAACAACTTCAAAAATTTCCGTGAGTTTGGCACTGTCAGAACCTGTAGGTGCAGCATTGGTTCTGGGGCTAGGGTTACTCTCGATATCTCCCGAGAGCATTAACAGAACACTCGATACAGCATCAAAAGCAGAAACCAACCCTACAAGGCACTTTCGCAAAACATATAGAAAGTTGGTGGGGCACGACACCGCTACTGTACAGCGATTAGAACTACGATAACATTTAGCAGCTTGTAAGTAACTGACCTGTGCGTAGAACGGGTGTGAGAACATGGCCAGAGCAGTGTCGTGCCCCGGACGCTCAGCTGACAAGTGCTGCTTATATATCCGCCCCTCGGATCGCGTGACGCTGGAAGGCTTTGGTTGCCAGGTGAGAGCAGATGTCGCAGTCAGTCTTGAATGCTGGCACGGAATTGACTGGGAGCGGCGAAACTCAGCCACCACATCGTCATCGATGAAACTCGTCGAAGGCCGCACCAGTGGCAAGGGAATGCCCGGCGTAGCGAAGCCCCCGAAGGAAGCTTTCAGGAGGGACAGCGCCAAGACCTGTGCGTAGAACGGTCTTGGCGCTCATACATGAAGTTCATAAGACGTTCATATCATCTTGTGCCAGTAAAAGCATTTTTCTTCCGGGTAGACTGCATAATTTAGTCTTATTGTGCTATCGTGCTGCTACAGAGCCGCAACCACTGACATGCATGGTCCACGCGTCTGCAATATAGACGCTCAAAATCTTGTGTTATTGAATAAGCTGCAAATGTTTGGTTTTCATCAACTGCTAACGTGAACGTAGCACGTAGAATCCATCTCATAGCTGGAGATCATTGTTCTACTGGTGTAGTGCTATCAGTGTCCAAGCTTTACACCATAGCCTGAATAAGATATGTTTTATTTTATACCTAAGTGCTGTACAAATATATGTGCAGGTTTTGGTCATAAAAGGAGACATTACGTCGGCTGACGACGCCACCGCTATTGTGAAAGAAACTGCGGAGTACTTCGGGAAAATTGATATTTTGGTAAGTTTGACGCAATCGTTCATTAAGCACGCAGCTATCGTTACGTGTATCAACGCCGAGCTACGGCGCAATAATTTCTTTTGAGTATATTGTACACATGTTGTGTGCAGTTATTCACAAAAGGAATGTTTCATGTGCGTAATGTGAGTAACTGTGGTGACTGGACGACAGTCTATATTGAGGATTGTCCGAGCGTCGGGCTCTAGATGTGCAGCTTGCTGCCCGCTAAATGGCACAATTTTTGTTACGAAAAATTCAAGTACAATTCAGCAAATTCAGCATATTCGATTAGTTGGCTGGCCACACGAGGACAAAATTAGTCCAAAAAACAAAGGAACGACGGAGAAGCACAAATTGATCACTGAATGTTTATTGCCGAAGTAAGAATGCAAGGTTCTCCTTCTTCCCTCTCGAGGATAAAAGTACTTCTCCAGTTCAGCACCCGAGACGCAGCGCCATGGAGGGTCTCCGAAAGTGAATACTACCGCGAAGGATAGCAGCGATATGTTTGCTCGCGACCTCAAATGAATGGAAGCAGACGCAGATGGAACTGCGATCGCCGTGTGAATAGACTGCATTGGGCTTCTTCTACACACCTTTTCTTCTACCTCAGTTAGGTGTTTGCTCCTCTCCCTAAAAACAACACACGAAGACGTAACGATGGAGAGGGTCCCAAATGTATAGGAATCGTAGCCTGCGCAATGCCACTGAGCTCAACAGACTGGCCACAGTAAGGCTTTCCAACTTATGAGTTATATAATACTTTCGCATTATTAAAGTTCCTATTCTTTTTCTTTTGACTCAGCAGCCGCATAAAGTGGCAAAATATTGCAGTGCGTGCATCGCTAGATGCGTGTTCAGCTTGAAGACCGCACCCTGCGCGTTGATCAGGTCATTGCAGAGTTAAGCATTGTGACAGATGTTCGTGTTCGCAGCAGCTCAGAATACAGTGAGAAGACATGGCGAACAGGTATCCTCTTTTTCACTTGTATGTGATGACTGGTATGTGTCCTTTACGCACACCTCCGCCCATCGCCAGTAGCGCGTATGCAAGTTTGAAATTAGAGTTATCTAACATAATGATTTTAAAATCAATATAGAAACAGCTGCAAACAGATGCACTGCAAAATATGCTCAGAGAGTACACAAGCGCTTAGTATAGCGCGAATGCGCCGACCAATAAAACTTTTTTTTTCAATACCCCTGACTCATGTCTCAAGCTCCCTAAATAAGAAAATCGAAACTAACTTTACCGCTGCCTCGAAGTGTCTGCTCTTACCCAACAGTCAAATAACCCACGCGCAGTACCACGGCGGCGTTCTCCCGGTACTTCGAATGACAGCGACCGTGTCGCCTGGTACAGCGGACGCGCCCGAACAGCGGGGGCAAGAAGACGCTCAGCATTTCGGGCTCGAGAAGCGCGACATGCACGTCGGCGGCAAGCTTCCCTGGCTCCGACCACGCGAACTGCAGTGCTGTTTCGTTTCGGCGGCGGTTCTCAGAAGCGACCACAGGCACGGCCTCCAAGGCGGACCGTTAGCCACTGGAGTCGTTTCCTGGTCCTGATGAGCCTCGGACGGTTGCCAGAGCAGTCTGTTAGCCGCTCGTGCGTGGGCTGGCACGACTGTTCTCGAGGAACAAGCGCCAAGTGTTGTTCGGGCGTAGCTGTCTTGATCGCCCCGGGAACCCAACCCATCTGGTCCTGCCCGGCCCACGCCCGTTTGCCGACCCGTGCAAATTCGAACCGCAGTGCGCGCTCTCCTAGCGTGCCACGCCGCAGCACACCATAACCCACACTTCCTTTGTTCCACTATGTCCATCCAGCAGACCCGTCTCCACTCGTCCCAGCATTGAGTTGATCTGTTATTAAATTACTTTTGAAACCACTGGTGCCACAGCAAACGCGCGCTTAATCAATCGACAGTTTATTTGATAGGCGTACTAGGAGTAAGGCGTAGAGAAAAGAAATTGCGCCGGACATACCCCTTTGAAATGGCCGAATGCGACGTTGGAGGACAGAAATGTTTTCTGAAATGACGCCCATAATAAAAGAATAAAAGTTAATAAATACACCTCTCTGATTGATTCAGATATATAGTACAGTAAAATTATCCCACTGGTGGAAGTGGACCAGCGATCGACCTCTATGGGTTACATAATCCTATCAGGCACTTCT
This sequence comes from Dermacentor albipictus, assembly GCF_038994185.2. Taxonomy (NCBI): domain Eukaryota; kingdom Metazoa; phylum Arthropoda; class Arachnida; order Ixodida; family Ixodidae; genus Dermacentor; species Dermacentor albipictus. The sequence goes on along the minus strand of NC_091827.1, from coordinate 107,975,291 downwards.
GTCTTAAGCCCTTGGCTGACGTTACTAGGGAGGCCTGCATCTGAGTGGGGTGGCACCCTCATATTTTTCATTCAGATAGCAATGAAATGAACACTCCAAGTGCATTTCCTCAGTTGGCGTCATCGGCGTCGGAAGATTCCATATATATTACAAGAGCCCTAACACCGTCACCGCATGCCGTACATTGCGAGGGGAGTCTACGGTGCCTGCACATCCTTCCCGCGCGAAATAGTTGAATGTGAAGTAGAAGCACGCAGACTTCCCTCGCGAGCGAGGTACCCAACGTGGTCAGACGCCGGTTGGAAGAGGAGGGAGGGGTCGTTCTCTCCGGTGACAACTGCGCATGTCGCGGCTGCGCATCGTCGCGCTGCGTCGGCGGCTCGTAGTGTGTGCTGTGTGTCTTCGGCGCTCACTTTGAAGCGATAGACAGCAGGAATGTAACTTGGTTCGCTGTTGCTGCCGCCTTTCCTCACGCCAGCCTTTTGACATCACGGTGTTCGCAGTGTCCGCAGTCATCGAGTGTAGCGCGCTCTTCTTTTCTGTGTGCGCTGACACTATGCTTAATAAATTAGTTAGGAAGCGAATGTTTACAATTTGATACGGCCAATAAAGGTAACATCCTTACCACGTATGGCTGGCTGTCTGCTAATTTGCAATCGTAATCAATGCTCCGCCTTCGGGCAAAACCGCAGCTTTTTTTTCTTAAAGCAATGCGACTCTTCTTATATTAACATACATAGGGCCGGTCTAACAATATTCTAATTTATTTTAGTTGGGGAATTTACAGTTCAGGCTGAGGAAAAATTTATTGAATGTAAGCTAAGTTATGTATTCACTCCACCCACCGTATGGGCATATAGGTCAATAACGCCGGGATTTCCAAGCCTGCTCCTCTAGGAGAAATTCCTCTGGATGAATTTGACGAGGTTTACAACACAAACCTACGCTCCGCCTTCAACATGACACAGCAGGCCCTTCCGTACCTCAAGAAAACAAAAGGTTGGTGTTGCGATAAATATCCTTAAAATGATGGGAGAATGCCATCTCCCTAAATTTCATGCAAGATAAATATGAAGCTTCATGGCCTTTAACAGTGACTTCTCAGAAAAATAAACGACGCGCAGATGAATTAGGGCGCCAACACTGAGTCGCACACTACCTTTGCGAATTAACGAATCACAATGGCTATAGAAGTTGCACCTATTCAGTTATGGTTCTAAATTTTAGCTGGACATAAATGTCTTGCTTTTGTATATGGCGCTGAAATAAAACAGTGAGAAACTTCTACAAATGCAGATATCACAACACCGTACAAAGCTTAGTATATTGTTTAAGGATTCAAAAAAAGCATTGCCAGTAGCGCGTATGCAAGTTTGAAATTTAAGTTATCTAACGTAACGATTTACAAATCAATATAAAAAAAACCAAATGCACTTCAAAGTATGCTCAGGAAATACACAAACGCTTAGTACAGAGTGATTGCGGCGACCAATAAATCTTTCTGACGAAATGAGAAAATTGAAACTGATTTTACCATACCCTGATCCGCAATTAACAGCATTATTCAAAATTATAGCAAGAAATTGTGATGGAATCTTCAAAACTCGCCGGATCTTCTTCGTCTTTTCCCTTGTGACTTTTTGCAATTTTCTATGGTAATGACCTCCTAGTTTACGTCAGGGATAAATAAGCTTGGTCACTGCATTGCAATACGTAATTTTCACGATACTAATGGAATATGTATGTTACATTGCCATCTGTACAGGACACATTGTAAACGTCTCAAGCATATCATCTCTGCGATGCGTAAGTACACCAACGTCTTTTTTTCACCAAGTGGAGAATGAAAACCACATTTTATCAAGGGTGCCAAAATAATTTTAGTAGTTGGTAGTCTTGCCTAAGCGTTTCTCTACCGCCCTATGTAAGCTTCCAGGCATAGTGATACCTAGGCAACATACCTTCACAATCAGCAGATTAGCATCGGGCCAAACCTGGCCCGTTCTTATCAAAACGAGAAAGCACGTAAACAAGGCAACAATTGAAATTTTTGAGATAGCTCAACCACGACCCAGCATTAGCCAAACTGTGCTACCCAGATCAGGGCTGGCCGTGCCCCCTAACTTAGATGGAGATGACAAGCAAATACTGGTTCCATTAACTAATGAAAGTATTGTGACATGCCGCCCTTTTGTGCCCGCGTTACCGACATGCTGGCAGACATGGCTACAACAGCATTTATTTCATCTTAGTCTATTCATTTCAGGCACAAACCTAATATAATATTTACATCATCTATAGAAACGCGTGTTTGTAAGATTTTACTGTCAGAACATACGTTTCTATGGGACATCTATTTACCGGAGACCGCATGTAAGGTAAAAAATGTGCGAGCACAATGAACTTGTTGTAGTATGTAGGATGGTATCATTTGCTGTAGGTTACGAAACTCGGTAAAAATATTTATATTTTTTCAAGAGCATTTCAATGCCACATTTGATGTCACACGCAGTGTTTATTCGAAGCAATAATGCGTTGTCTTTCGAAGTCAAAGAACCATGTAGGGTTCTATAAAACGTGTCTATTGTGCAACACATATTTTAAATGTATGATGTCTTAGTGGGAGCACGTACTACAATTTGCAGTGCGCTCCAAACAATAATTCTGGTAGCTCTCGGTTAATGGCGGATGTTTAAGGGTACCGTGCTTCGCGTTGCGCTTCAAGCATCCGCTTGATTCTTGAAGGCTACACTGCCTTTGAAGCGCAGTGCCATGTTTTAAACTGAACAACCTCCTCCGACGTGCACCATTTCTTTTGAGCTGCTTGCATTTCTTTGGAAATGAGTTTTAGAGCCCTCTCTATAAGGGAGCGATTGCACTGACTGTTAAGACACTGTGGTTTATATGTACAAAACCAGGAGCATCCGCAGATCGACCATCTGTTAGACCTCTCCTACTTCACGACGTAACACGTTGCTTTTTTCTTTTCTCCCTTACCACTTACGGGCTACTGTAGGCGCGCGAGAAATGTATTGGTAGCCTGCTCTCTCTGAGAAGCCTCTCCAGTGGGCATTACTCCCACCTATCTGCAACTGTTCTGGCCCACTCATATGCCGGAGTTCAGCTGATGTAGAGTCTGCCGACGTTGGTTTGTTAGTGGCGTTGGTTGTTCTCTCTACACTGCCAAATTTAGACCATACACAGGCGCAAGTTTGCGAAGACTTAAACAGAAGAAGCTTGCTTCAAAAAGAAAAAGACAGCGATTACACAGATCCCACACCCTGTCAAAGTACATGTTACGGGAAGCATTTTGCAGGTGTCTGGCTATCCATCATCCTTTAGTTTCGCTATTGTGCTGTCACTTTGACGAACCGTATCATTTAAGGCAAGTACTTCTGTGCCAATCACAAACCTACGTTTGCCGACAGCAGGTAGCGGACGGTGACAGTCATGACGATTGTATGATGACGAGGGCATTATTACGGCTCCGACCGATAAACGTGAATTTATCAGATGTGAATTCTTCGCTTCAACATAGGCAGTCGCCGGGCAATACCTGCGGCTTAGTGTTACACCATCACACTTCCTATGTCTGTGACATTTCTTATAGGTTAAAAGGACGATTGAATTTGTCCTCCGGCGAACATACCCTGAAATTTGATCAACCTGAAATATATGATTAAATTTCTGCGCCTTCTCGCACAACCTCTGCGTAGGGTCAGCTGCTAGAAGGGAAGCACTGGGGAAAGTGAGCGGACCATAGAGGTGTGCTACTGTAAAACACATCGTCTCAAAATTCCAGATGTTACTCGAGTACGATGCGAGAAACTGGCACGGACGCAAGCGCCAATGGTTTCAGAGAAATAGTTGGCTTTGGTAGAATAGAAGCATGTGTCCGACTGTGCCCAAATGCAGAGAGCTTCACGGGACAGACAGACAGACAGACAGACAGACAGACAGACAGACAGACAGACAGACAGACAGACAGACAGACAGACAGACAGACAGACAGACAGACAGACAGACAGACAGACAGACAGACAGACGGACGGACGGACGGACGGACGGACGGACGGACGGACGGACGGACGGACGGACGGACGGACGGACGGACGGACGGACGGACGGACGGACGGACGGACAGACAGACAGACAGACAGACAGACAGACAGACAGACAGACAGACAGACAGACAGACAGACAGACAGACAGACAGACAGACAGACAGACAGACAGACAGACAGACAGACAGACAGACAGACAGACAGACAGACAGACAGACAGACAGACAGACAGACAGACAGACAGATGGAATGACGGACGGACGGACGGACAGACGAAGAGACAGACGGACAGACGGACAGACAGACAGACAGACAGGCGGACAGACAGACGAATAGCCGGATAGACATAGAGACGGACAGACAGACGAATAGCCGGATAGACATACAGACGGACAGACAGACGGACAGACGGATATTACAAACGGACAGACAGACAGACAATAAACTCTATTTAGCCCTAAAGGACCACGTTGTCGTAGTCGCGGGCCACACCCACGCCATGGGTGGAAGACGGTGATCTTCAGCCATGTCGGAGGCCCTTTGGACAGCCCGAAACTGGACGTGAAGGTCGTCGCTCTTGACTGCTTCTTCCTAGTCTTCTTTCCATTTGAAAGGTGAGTGGTGCAACACAGAGCATTGCCACAGTGTGTGGTTCAAGGTGGACCGTACCTCGCCGCTGTCGGGGCAGCGGGGAAGCACACGCGGAGTGTAGTGGCTCAGTCTGCATCGAGACGGAAAGGAGCCCGTCTGCAGCATTCTCAACACTGAGGCCTGAGGTCTACCTAGCTCCGAGTGATGAGCTGGAAACTGCCTCCGTTCCAGCTGGTAGTAAGCAGTGATCTCGTGGAAAGTAAGGGTCCCTGGTTCGGTTGATTCCCTGCGAAGCGGTTGACATGAGCTCACGCCTGGTCGTGGGCCAGCTCATTGGGGCTCATCGGGCCAGGGGAGACGTTCCAGGCTATGTGAGCCGGGAACCAAGTGATGTCGTGATGGGCCGTGCCTGACTTGCGAGTCCTCAGGACCACCGCGGCTGCGGCCGAGACCGACCAGGCGAGAAAGGCCATCGCCACCGACCTGGAGTCCATGAAGATCTGCGTGCGCCCAGGTTCGCACAGAGCCAGCGCCAATGCGTCTTGCTCTGCGACGGACGCTGTCGACAGTTCGATAGAGCCTGCATTCAGGATCTTGTCCCGGGGGTCTTTAACCATCATGGCCGCGTACGAGTTTGTTCCGGCATACTGTGCCGCTTCGACACAGGACGCGAGCTCTGGGCTCTGCAGTGCAGTCTTGATGAGTGCTCGAGTTCTGGCGTCGCGCCGGGCCTCGTCGGGTTGGGGGTGAACATTCCTCGGGAAAGGGGAGACTGGAAAGGCGCCCCTTCTACCCTGGCAGAGTGGGATGGCGCATGACTCCTCAGGCATGGCTCCTAGACCCGCCATCTAGTATTCGGCGGCCGGCCTTGGTGGTAGAGAGGCGATTGATCTGTGCCGTTTTCTGGTGCGTCTACGACGTCGCTCAGGGTGTTGTGGACTCCGAGTTGCATCAGCTTCTCTGTGCTGGTGGTCATGAGGATGCCGAGTACTCGTTTAATACTCTTCTCGTCCGACCGCGACCAGTTTAGCGCGGAAACCACGTAGTAGATATGGCTCATGACGAAGGCGTGGTCGATCCTTAGGAGGTTGGCTTCGGTGATGTCGCCTCTCCTCCTGCTCGTGACTCGCGAAACGAGCCTGAGCATGGTCTCCGTCTTCGCGGTCAGGCGCGCCATTATTTGCGCGTTGCGGCCCTTTGCTCTGATGACCAGTCTGAGCACCCTGAGTGAATCCACCCTCTGGATACGCTGGTTCATCTTCGTTCTGAGTTCCATTGGTACTGGATCCAGCGTCGTCCCGAACTTGCGGCCCTTTCTGTCAGGCCAATACAGTAAGAGTTACGACTTGGTCGGCGAGAGGACCAGTCCCATGCCCTCGAGAAATTCTTCCGTGACGTGCAAGGCCTCTTGGAAGGCCCGCTCCACTGCTGCGTCTGGCCCGCAGCCATTACAGACTGTGACGTCGGTTGTGTAGACAGCGTGATTGAGGTTGACTCCCCCGATTTGGTTGAGTAGGACTCTTAGGCCTCTCATGGCAATGTTGAAGAGCTGTGGGGATAACACCACACCCTGCAGCATGCCGCGGGCTCCCACAGTGTGTCGCTCCGGATTGATCTGGCCCAAGTTGATCGTGGCCTTGCGATCCCTGAGAAAAGAGCTCACATACGCGTGAAAGAGTTCGATGCGTGGGAAACTAGAAGTTTCATCTCGCCGTTAGTCACGCATTTTATTTTAAATGAGCTAACACAATTTTTTGAATTGAAAACTTTATTGTAGAGCTAACACAAGAACCACCTGAATGCATAAACGTTTCTGTAATAGGGTAAAAACTGCACTGAAATTATATTCTACATGAAGGAGTTTACATAAAGAGTATTCGGGAGTGTAAATCGGTTCACTAGAGAATATTGGGTCGTGAATAACACCGCGAGCGTCATGTATTTCGGTATTTGCAGTCATCCCAGACTACTCCTAGTTTTCTGGAAATTTTATATTGTGAAACAACGAAACCATGGGCAGGTCGGTACACCAACACTGCTGGCACTCATAGAAAAAGAACCATGAAAGAAGTCAAACGGTCAACATCATTAGCAACCTATTCTATATCCGCTGCAGGCCGATGATATCTCCCTGCCATCTCCAGTTACCCCTGTGCGGCGCCAACTGATTCCAATTTGCACTTGCGAATTTCGAAATTTCATAAGGCTAGCTAGTTTTTTTGCCATCCTCAAATGCGATGCCCTTCCCTTTCGCACGCACTCTGTAGCTCTAATGTTCCATAGGCAGTCCATTCTAAGTATTACGTGGCCTGCCAAGCAGCCAATTTCTTCTAATATCAATTGGAGTATCGGCAACCTCATTTCGTCTCTAATACACAACAATCTCTTCCCGTTTCTTAACGTTAAGCCTAACTTTCTTCGTTCCATCGCTCTTTGCGTGGGCCTTAACTTGTTCTCAAGTTACTTTGTCAGTGTACAAGTTTCTGCTCAGTGTGTTAGCACAGGTAGAATGCACTGATTGTACACATTTATTTTCACTGATTCGCAAGGGGCCATGATGCGCATGCAAATGGCATGCATGAAGGAGCGGTGATGGCCAGAGCACGGAGAAGCGTCAGGATGATCGGCTTGGTAAACGCCTGCATGGCGAAGAGCAGAGCGTTAGTGGACACTCTAGAGGCACAGCCACTGAGCCCACCTTTCACAACCCACATAAATTTGCTCCAACGGGCCACACACGCTCTCAGCCTCCTGCAGTATTACTTTTCTCTAATTTACCGAGGGTGGAAGAACGTTCCTTCAAAAGAATAAGGGCTCAGATAGCCTTCACAACTGCTTCCACCCTGTTAGTGGGATAGCTTTCCCAACTGTGCCCGACTGGAAGATGTGTAGCAGATGTACTTTGTTATACAGCGGGTAATTCCACTGCTGCCTCCCTCAGAAGTGCTGCCGTCTTAAGTGACCACCATGCTTAATTCCTCAAGAGGAATCAAGATGACCATCATTGCAGAATATTCCGGGACCTCCTGCCCAATGTAGGGTTACATCCGAAGCAATAATTTGGCTTCACTAAGCGTAAGGCAGCCCGCTTTAACAAAAAAGGCAATTAATCTTTAAATTTAGATTGATATACGTCATACTTGTTTATTTGTACACCTTTCATCACCGCTCTTCTCGCAGCAAGCCTTATGCATGGCCTTCGTCCTCGTCGCAACGTTTTATAGATGTCTCGCTCTGTATATGTCCTTCTTGGTGTTTGCATTTCTGCATAGCTTAGGATCGTACAATTATAAAGATCGCACGAGAATAAAGTCTCTGCACAATGTTATGCGGCCGAAGTTTTTCACACTATATATAGCGCAAGAATGGCGGAAGTAAAAAGTAAAAGATGAGCAATACACTCTTTTTGTGCCACCTTCGGCATGAATGCTCTTCGGTGGGCATTCCGATTTTGTAGCTGCAAGTACTCGCAGCCCAACTTCTTGAAGTGTTTTTAAAAAGTACCAGCAGGGACAGTTACTAACTATTGAAAACTGCGCTTCCAGTGATCCGTTATGTCCGTTACCTCCAGTCCAGTCCACCGCGCATGCTCGGCGGCTATGGCTATGGTATTTGGCTGCTATGCACGAGGTCGCAGTGTCGAAACCTAGCTGCCACGGCCACATTTCAATGTGGGCAAAATACTAAAATTCTCGAGTCCTGTGCATTGGGGGCACCGTAAAGATTCCTTGAAGATGAAATATAACCCGGAGGCAGTAACCTGCGGCGTGTTTCATAATGAAATCCTGGGTCCGGTAAATAAAACCGTAGAATTCATTAAATTCTATAGGTACTTCCAGGTCAACCCTACGTGTCGCCATGCCTAGCTGGGAATAAAGCTGCATGACATCGGTTACAGAATTTTCTACCCGGAAACACAAACGCACGCTCTGTTGGCGTAGACTTCGGATAGCTGTTCCTTATGCGGAAGAGTCATTTCGGTGCCAATTAGATACCACGTATTCAAATCCAAGTGCCGGGCGTGGCTTTCTTAAGTATCGCGATGTTTCCGCGAAATTGCACTTTAATTTGGTTTCAGAAATGAACGCCATTTAGTTACCAATTCCTTGCTTTACCCCCCAAAAATATACACAAAAGAAAAGATACCGCATTTTTTAAATAACATGGGTTAGACCATCCTGAGTGAAAAGACCTCTGTGTATGAATGTGCTGTCTACGTTAAATTACTACAATGCCCAAAAAAGCTTTGGGAAAATTCTGCTCACAAATTAACGTTTTAAGTCACAACGGTGCATATTACAGCAGTTTTGCTGGCATTAGAGGCATTAATGCGTGCCCCTTTAACATTGCAACGTTATTTTAATCATGTGTAATGTGTTTTAAACTTGATACATTGGTTTTGAAATTTTAAAATTTTTGACAACTTAAGAACAAACATTAATATAATAATTTTAAAACCTCCTTTCTACAGGCATTATAACTACACTTTTTATAAATGCAACAAACGCCATTTTAACGGTGCGGTTGTTGCCGAGAAAAATGTCTTCGTCGTTGTCATGCATTTAGTTTGAAGTTCCCGAGCTAAGGCTTGCAGCTAATTCAAGCATTCGATGATCACCACTACAGTTTCTACGCATACAAAATGTTGACGCTGATGAGTTAGTGGCTCGCTTCTAGCTTCTCTGTTGCACCAGAACACATGGAACTTGGTTTTCGATGGTCACGATAGCATCAACTAAAGTTTACCTATAACAGACAATCGCGGTAGCAGCTTCGTCTCCCTGATACGCTTAAAACCACCACATCCAGCTGGTAAGTAATGTAATATCGAATGGTAGAGTTAATAGAGCAACGCGAACGTGTTTATTCTGAACCTCTACAGTTTGCCTGCGGATAGCGACAGACTTTAACGCACTATTTAATTCCGCAATGAGGGCAGACAGAAGTGCACCCCTCTTAATTGCGGGGGACTTCAACGCTCCATACACGGAAGGGGGATACGGCTGCAACAGCAAGAAGGGCACAAACTTAGCCGGATGTGCAGCCGATTCTAACCTCATGCTTCTTAGGGATCCTAGGTTTTCCACCACAAGGGGTAATTTGGTCAGTCGAGACACAACGCCTGACCTCGCATTCTTTCGAAATATCGAGGGCCCGTGGTGTAATCTCCAGGAGGACTGGGGTGGTGGCCATTAAGTTCTCACAATCGCGGTGCAGGTCAAAACTGAACCTCCGGTCAACTACGAATTCCAAACATTCGAGACGAAATGGCCCCCTCAAGCGCATCCTTGAAAGATATAATTGCCAATCTTAAACAGGCCGTCAAAAACGTGACCAATGAAATCACCGCAGAACTTGAAGTCCCCAAAATGGACTCGTGGTTAGCGCATCTCAAGGAGGCTAAACACACTCTCGCGGAGAGGTGAAAAATGCAGAAATTAAAAAGCCCACTACGAGCAAAATTAACGTCAGTAAACAAGGAAATAGAACGGTATTCCTGACAGCAGGCCCTGCAACAGTGGGGCCACACCTGCAACGAAACCGACGGTGGCACGGGAAGAGGTAGCAAGTGGAATCTGCGTAAAATCCTCCTCAACAACAAGCAATACAGAAGTGCGTTAAATCTCGCCATCGATAGGCTCATGCATAAGCAGGTCACCTCGGGTCTCACAAATGATGTAATTGTCAACGAATTGGCGAAAACCTACCCACCATTCAAGGAAGGCGAGTTGCAAGGTAGAAACGTGAGAGCGGCATACACGGCCTAGACAGGTCAGAATTAGACAAACGTTTCACAATTTCGGAAACCAGACACGTACTCTTTAATCCAAATGGAAAATCGACCTCGGGGTCGGACAGTGTCACAGAAAAACTCCTTCGGAATCTGGACGACAAGGCCATCAAAATCCTAACGGCAGAAATAAACGAAGTGTGGAGCTCGGGACAGGCCCCACCGGAATGGTGCACCGTCAAGGTGGTGCTAAACCCCAACCCGGGGAAACGTCCGCACATTAGTACCCTGCGTCCACTCTCACTAACATCGTGCATTTGCAAAGTGGCCGAACATGCAGTACACAATAGAATTGTCGAACACATAAAAAAACCACGAATTACTTAGGCATAATCTAATAACTTTTCGAAAAAAACTGTTCAAGCAGGACACAATGGTCCTTCTGAAAATATCTATATTCGAGACCTAGACGCGCGACGTTCAAGGAATTATTGGACTCGACCTCGCTAAAGCCTTTGATAAGGTAGCTCACGAACACATCTTGAACGAAATTTCCTTTCTCAATCTAGGGCAGACATTCTTTATTTCCCTATTTCACTCTCTCGTTCCTATCGGAAATGAAAGCTTTCCTTCGACTAGGCACGATCTCGGGCGTTCCTTATGAACTGGGCAACTGTGGAAACCCTCAGGGCTTGGCCATATCCCCACTTCTTTTCAATATCGCCATGCATAAACTCTCCGACAGGCTGACCGAACTCCCGAAAATAGGCCATGCAGTATATGCAGACGACATCATAATCTGGACCCCGGGGTAACTTCTGGCTGATCTAGAGTGATCCCTCCAGGCGGCCAGTGTCGGTGAAAGATTTTGTCGGTGAAAGCTTCACACCCGTGTGTGAAGCTTTCACCGACAAAATCAGACCCCCTACTATACAGACAGTCCGAGCGAGGCGTTAGGAACATCTAGCCTCTTGAAACACTGCAAGTCGAAATTACGACACAAGAAAGGCACACAATTCAGAGGGGGAGTAGCTCCATCAAATCTTTAAGCCTTTGAATCAACGTCAAATGCTCTAAAGCAGAAGCTTTAAACAATCCAGGTACGCAGGCGAACAATATACTAAGACTCATCACTAGAATTGCAAGGAAAGGGATGGACTCAAGGAGGACAACCTACTCAGGGTCTTCCAAGTTTTTTCAAGAGTGATATTACATACAGTCCCCCATTCCCCAAGTGGAGCAACGTCGAAAAGAACAAACTCGACACGCTCATAAGGTTCGGCGTAAAAATACTAGGTATTCCACAGTCCGCAATCAAGGTAAATGTACTCTAACTCGGAATTCACAACACCAGACACGAAGTAACTGAACCACACTTTATTGCAGAGATTTCGATGATTTCATTAACTAAGCCGGGCATTAGGCTTCTTCATGAAGATGGTATACTCCCTATAAAGGCACTGCTCGAGAGATACCCCCAGTCTAAAAGAGCACAGGAGGGTGTAACGGTAGAGCCCGTACCGAGGAACATCCACCCGATATATGAGCACGGGCTACAACCATCCTCCAACGAATCGATTTCTGCGGGGCAGATACATTCTACGTCGACGCTGCCAAATATGGCAGCGAAGACATGTTTGCAATCTCGGCCATTGACGCGCGCGGAGCACTGACCAGCGCCGCGTCAATCTACACTAAACGCGCAAACGAGGCGGAGGAAAGCGTGATAGCGTTGGCTCTTCAAGCCGCAAAATGTCCCACCACCATTTTCTCCGACTCGCTCACGACGGTCAGGGGTTTCTCGTCCGCTGCAGTTTCTAAACGTCGTCAACCGATCCTTTCGTCGCACTACGGGCGTGAAACTGGTGGTCATAATATACCGTGAATCCCGGCCCACCTGAACGAGATAAGTAAACAATGGGTTGCTACCCAAACGAGCGGGCCAACTGCCTGGGGCGTGAACTCACGAAGTGCGACCGAGCTAACAGTTCGGCTCTCCCACAGGATTGTTTCTTCAAAGATCCTCCTACCACCCATGAAGAAATTACGTCGCGTTACAGACACCACAGTGGAAATCACCTCGCCCAAGCCCGAAACTGAATAGGGCTCAGGGCGCTACTTTAAGGCTCTCACAGATGAGATCGTATGTCATCCCGAGAGCGTTATGTTGGATAGGCCCCAAATTCCCGCAGTCGTGCTCGAAATTCTCTCACGCTTGCTGCTCTTTCGACCACATGCTCTTACTCTGCCCGTATGGGCTCCGAACTTCAATACAAGTGCAACTGGGACGCCTTGCTGAAGAGCTTGGAATTCACGCACCACCTACAGGCCTTCCAGAGAGCTCGCGACGTCGCAGAGAGTCACCACCTCGCTGTGCCGTTGTGGGCGGAGCCACAAACTTGTATGAGGAGCCTTCGGGTCCCCCAGTCATGCTCCTCAGGGCACTTCAATAAAGTTCTTGTGAATTGTCAATTGTCACTAGACCGATTATGTTTCTCCACATAAAAAACTGCCGCCTGTGCTGTAATCGACCATAGACGTAACCATGAAATGACTAAGGACAAAGCAGACTGGTTCAGTAGGATACTAGACCCAATTTTAAAGTGGGTGTAGCACATGTTCAAAAGGCACGCCCCACCACACCACACATCGCTCACCTGGACACTGCCTAACTAGGAGAAGAAAATCGGCTGCAGGCTGCACCACGGGCAGCCGTATGCACTAGGGAGATCAAGCGCATTGCCCAGCTAGAAGCGCATTGCCCAGTGTTGTGCCATTACCACAAGCCCGGATTCCGAATCTGCAAGATGCAGAATCTATCCTGCGAGCGCCCTAATTCTCCCTTCACAAGTCAAGGTGCTGAGCCGTCAGGCAGCGGTGTCCTGCGCGAGAAGCATCGGCAGGCGACGTGTTTAGACGCGTCAGCGTGTGCCAGACAGCCCGGCGCCGCACCTCCTTTTGCATGGAGGTCTCCGCGCGCGCGAACTTTGAACCGGGTGGCCAGGCCGGTCGCTGGTTGGACCCCTCGGACGACCGTCGTGTGCTGACTTTGTATTGGGCCGTTTGAGTGACAATGGTTCCTCGGGGATTATAAAAGCAGCGACGCGCTGCCTGAAAAACAGGATCCGCCGACCCACCGGGAGACAGTGTCGCTCCCGACTGGGGTGAGATGTGTCACGCGTTTTCGCCGGACGTCGCCGTGCGGGAAGTCGCGTTTGTGTGAGCTCTCGGCCCCAGTGCCGATCCGATCTTGTCCTGTACAATGACCTGTATATAATGTATAAAATCCCTTTCGTTATTCTCATCGACGCCTGGCTCGGAGTCTTCGCTACCAACGCTCTGTCACGAAACGGGTGACGAGCGCTACGGGACCACAAAGCCGTAATCGTGGTGCAGCGGTGCAAAGTCCGTAACACTGGATGGCAGCTACGGGATTGACCGGCATCAGCTACCTCGGCGCGGTGAGTGCTTGAAGTTTACCTCAAACACCAGACTTTCTCTGACACAGGTTATAGTAGCTTAGGGAAGGATTTGGTGTTGCATTGTGATAACCTTGTGTGTTTCAAGCCTAGTAAGAGTGTTTTGAAAACCAGGGGATGCTGAGGGGGTAAACAGGGCAGTGTGTGAAATACTTGCATATGTCTTACTAGTAGTGTTATAGTAGCGTACGGCAGGTATATTCAAAAAGGGTAAACAGCAGGAGGACAGTGTGAACGATGGAGAAGTACAAGGTGAAGGAACTTCTCGAAATTTGTGAGGAGTTGGGCATTGAGTTGGGCTCAACCAAAAGAAAGAATGCGATCCTTGAGGTCATGAGGACTGGGGACGTGACGGCTGAGGAAGCCGCTGAGGCCTGGGCGGATATCAATGAACGTCGGGAAAGGGAGGAGAAGGAACGTTGCGAGCAGGAAAGGAAAGAAAATGAACGTCGGGAAAGGGACGAGAAGGAACGTTGCGAGCAGGAAAGGAGAGAAAAGGAACTTCGCGAGGAGGAAAAGGAGGAAAGGAGAGAGAGGGAGCGACGTGAGCACGAGCTTAAAATGAAAGAGTTGGAGATCCGAAATAACTCGCCGGCGCCTAGTCTCACTTCTAACGTTCCAAGAATACGCGATCCACTTCCACCCTTTGTCGTCGGAGAGGATATGGCCAAATACCTCGTGAAATTTGAGCACGTGTGTGAACGGAATAGCATTGAGCGATCCCTTTGGGCACATAATCTGTTAGCCTTGCTTCCTGGGGAGGCATCAGACGTAATAACTTGCTTATCGAAAGAGGCGTTTGAGAGCTACAGTGATGTGAAGGAAGCGCTACTGCGGAAGTACAAATTGTCGCCCGAAGCTTTCCGGCAGAGGTTCCGGTATGCAAAAAAGGGTAAGGAGTCGAATGTTGACTTCGCGTTTCGTCTAAAAGCCGACCTGGTGGAATGGCTGAAGGGCGAAGAGGTTTACGACGACCGCGACAAAATCGTCGAATGCATCGCGTTGGAGCAGTTCTACCGTTGCATTGATGAGGATGTCAGGCTCTGGCTGCAAGATTGGCTAAAGGAGGTTAAGCTAAACAAGGCAGCAGAGTTAGCGGAAGAGTATTACACCCGCCGCAGCTTGCACAGCAAGGCAGTGCGCGTAGAAAAGGCAGATGGGAGAGTTGGGTTTTCCGGAAAGCCCGAAAAACGGAAATGTTACAATTGCAAAAAGCAAGGGCACATCGCCGCGAACTGCCCAGAGAAAATTGCTTTTGCAACAAAACAGCGAAATGATACGACGCGTTTTTTTGAAAAACGGAAACCGTTAACCTGCTACAATTGCAAAAAGCAAGGGCACATCGCTGCAAGCTGCCCAGAGAGAATTGCTTTTGCAACGATACAGGAAACTCACAAAAACATACGTCTATTGGAGCCCTATGTGCAGGAAATTAAGGTAAACGGCAAGAAGTGCCGTGCACTTCGGGACTCTGCAGCAACTATGGACGTTGTTCACCCGTCTTTCGTCTCCTCGAGTGATTTTACGGGAGAGTGCGCTAGGATACGGCAAGTGGCTGAGGAGAGGAGTGTCTGTTTACCGATCGCAACGGTTGTCATTGAAGGAGAGTTTGGGAAACTTAACGCAGAGGCCGCTGTGTCTGCCGCCCTCCCGGAGCAATTTCCCTACCTCTTCTCAAATAGCTCGGAGCAGCTGCTGAAGGATCAGGGCAAGTCATTCTTTGCCGACGTGGCGTACATGGCGCTCACGCGATCCAAAGTGCGCCCGCTGTCGAGGGAACTTGACTTTGCGTCGGTGAGCGAAAGGCGGTGCGGCACACGGACTGATCAAGGTAACTTGAGTGGCGAGCAGTCGCGGGAGAGGCAGAGCTCGGAGGCTGGCCTAGACGAGCGGGTCCTGGAAGTGAGTGGGAGTGACGCGTGCAGTGCTAGCCGCGATATAGACTCGACGCCGCAATTAGGCGACGCGGGCTCCACACTCGCTCCGGTTTCCGCCAGCTGGCAGGAGCAGGCTGCAGTTGAAAGGGAAACTCGGATTCGCGAGCAACAGGAAGATTGTTCACTAGCCGATCTGAGGAAGAGCGTCAAACGGGGAGTGAAAAAAAGGAGGGTTTCATTTGGCAAGGAATCTGGCTTATTGTACCGCCGCTACACGGATAAGCAGGGTCGCAAATATAAGCAGCTTCGGATTCCGCGAAAATATCGCCGGGAAAAATGAATGACCTCATTTGCTTCCTCAGTGGTATGTTTTCGGTCCAAGTGATTTCAAGGGGACCATTCCATTTGTAATTATTATTGCTGATTAATAATTGTTTCTTGTCTATTCTGTTGCGTTGTTAATTTGAAAACTGATTGTTTGAGCCTTGTGTGCTAGATCGTACACCTGCCTCTTGTTGCAGCGGGAGCAAAAGGGGATAGCGATTTAGTTAAGTTGATTTGGATTATGGCCTTGTCTGGTGTTTGACGGGAGACAGAGGGCACTTGTTCGTGTTGGGTGTTGCCTTTTGCCGGTCGGTTTTGCAAGCTGCAGAACGACCAAGCGGGACCAGTGGCGAGAAGCAAGGTCTTAGGAACGACCCGAGCGGAGCTGGTCAAGGTGCCTTGGCGACGACGCGGTGAGCAGAGCTCCTGTCCTGGCGAGTCGGACCTGGGCACGTGAAGTTACCTGGCATCCCGACACTGGACGTGAACTTGGACGAGCCTGACGAACGTGCGCGCCCGGCATCCGAGCCACGTGGAGGCAGCTCGTCTTCCCGGCGCCTTATCTGAGGGCGGGGATGCTGTTGTGCCATTACCACAAGCCCGGATTTCGAATCTGCAAGATGCAGAATCTATCCTGCGAGCGCCCTAATTCTCCCTTTACAAGTCAAGGTGCTGAGCCGTCAGGCAGCGGTGTCCTGCGGGAGAAGCATCGGCAGGCGACGTGTTTAGACGCGTCAGCGTGTGCCAGACAGCCCGGCGCCGCACCTCCTTTTGCATGGAGGTCTCCGCGCGCGCGAACTTTGAACCGGGTGGCCAGCGCGGTCGCTGGTTGGACCCCTCGGACGACCGTCGTGTGCTGACTTTGTATTGGGCCGTTTGAGTGACAATGGTTCCTCGGGGATTATAAAAGCAGCGACGCGCTGCCTGAAAAACAGGATCCGCCGACCCATCGGGAGACAGTGTCGCTCCCGACTGGGGTGAGATGTGTCACGCGTTTTCGCCGGACGTCGCCGTGCGGGAAGTCGCGTTTGTGTGAGCTCTCGGCCCCAGTGCCGATCCGATCTTGTCCTGTACAATGACCTGTATATAATGTATAAAATCCCTTTCGTTATTCTCATCGACGCCTGGCTCGGAGTCTTCGCTACCAACGCTCTGTCACGAAACGGGTGACGAGCGCTACGGGACCACAGAGCCGTAATCGTGGTGCAGCGGTGCAAAGTCGTAACACCAGCTAGGGTGTCAAAACGGCGATTTGATTAGGAGGCGCGCCGTGGTGGACTACGGTTTACTCTTGACCACCAAGGGATCTGTAACGTGCCCCCAATCCTCCTCACATGGGCATTCTTGCAGTTCTCCTTCATTAAAATACATGCCATCGCGGTCAGCATTTCATCCCGCGACCTCGTTCTTAACAGCACAATACCATGAGCGCTTAGCCACCGCGGCGGGCAGAAACGCCTGAAGCTGCATGGCTTCATCTTTCCAGGAAGCACTAAACCACCGCAGCTAAAGAATGAAGTGTATGGGATACAGGATATGCCTTTTGAACGACGCTGTAGGAAATGACAAAGCTTCAGCGTACTAGCAGTTACAGTTTGAGTGATATTGTGAACGAACATTATGAAGAACTCTGAAGCAATGCATTTTTAACCTACAGTCGCGGACAGTATAAAATGGACCACGGGATCTCCGAAAACACTCAATTCCCGAGCAGCCTGTAGCCGTAACCAGGAAAACTGCCCACGACAACGTTGTTAGCATATTCTAGTCGAGGTCCAAAATGCAAATACCAGATTTCGTTGTGAGGTTGCGGAGATAATCAGCTTTTTCTTAGATTTCATGGTCCATAATATTCTGTCCGCGACTGTAGGTGAGCAGAAACTAGCCTGTGTAATGCGTTTCTGTACAAAGTCTTCGGGGCTATAGACCGTCTTTTTGAAAAGTTTTGGGTGGTTGAGCAGGTGATCACATTTCGTTCTCAAAACTTGCCCGGATGTTCTCGTTTGAGTGTCTAGACAACCGCTGTGGTTTTTGTCTCAAGGTCATTTGAAGATCGCCGACGACGGGCGCTAAAAGATTTGATGCTTAAAACACATTGATGTCTCAGCTTCTCAAAGTTTAGTGCAGTATTTACATTTATTGCAAGGGCTGATTTTTCGGTTTTATAATTGTACCTAACCCCGTGGAGCTTCTTTTCACCAAAAAATTATTTGACACATTTAAACATACGCTGCACGTATTTTTTCCCTCCCCGTAGCCCGAAAAAATTGCAGCGTATGCTATTAGCAAAGCTGGGTTGGATCAGCTTACCCGTTCATCTGCATTGGGTAAGTAGCATGTTAAGTTTTGTTTGTTTTTAACTGTTAATTTATCCGAAATCAAAAGTAAAATTCAACCGCGCCACGCGGCGTACACGCCACCATCTCTGTTATGGCGTTGCGGATAGTGAATTATATATAATATTCGAAGACAACTTTATAAAAGTCTTGCAACAATAAATTACAACTCTAGGAAGATATCACATGTGTGGTAACCCCTTTCATGAGGGATAGCACTGCATTTCAAAAGAACGTCAACCGGCACATTGCATAGGAGCAAGTATAAGTAAAGACTATATGTTTTAAGGCGTTATCTCATATTTTGCCACTTGCTGATGTTTTACTACACAGGGCACCAAGCTAAAGGTGCCACACAGCTTAGTTTGAGTATACTGAGTCTTTTAGCAGCTTTCAGCCTTATAATCACACTGTATACTAAAACACAAGGCAGGGTCTAATCTGTGCAGTTAATCATCTACGAATCAACATCCCACTGCCACCGCTCACACAGCTGGGTACATCGTCCATCTTACATATGTTCTAGCATCAATGCCATTCTATTATTAGTTCTAATATGTGTTAGTGCCGTGACAAGCGTCATGATACGTGCCACTTACGTTTCATCACATAAATGCTAGTACATCTAAATTTCAACCATACAGCAAGACGAACATTGAAAATCTACAAAATGTAGTGCTGTTGAAATGCAAGACAAATACATTGTCAAAAATATCCCAACACTCGGCAAAAGGATGATGCAGAGCATACTCACAAACTGGATCGCGTCGTTTAAAAACTTGAGGGTATCCTGCTGTATGGCCAGTTGCCCTAGTGAATGACAGCGACCGAAGCAATAGCAAGTGTAATAGCTATTGCATTTCGCATTTCTTACCTATCGCAAATGAAGTCGAACAAATTTCACAGAGCTGTTCTCAGTTCAATGAAAAAACGAATTCCAGACATCATGTACCCTGCTACAATACAAAGAAGTGATCTATATTATTTATTATTATTAATATTATTATCATTATTATTTTTATTATTATTATTATTAGTAGTAGTAGTAGTAGTATAAAGAGTAGTAGTAATAGTAGTGGCAGTAGTAGTAGTTGTAGTAGTAGTATTGTGGTTTACGTGGTACATACAGTGCCTGGGATAAAAATACTAGGGTGCGATCTTGTACGCGTTCCAAAATAGAACGGAGGCGGTTCGTTCTTTACGTCACGAAATAGGCGGTATGTTCCGTTCCGTTCGTCCGATAGCGGACGACACGGAATGATTGACAGCAGATATCACGTCACAATCGACGTCATGGCGTTCGGCGTGGTTCAAATTGACGAACCGTATTTGGCTCGGTGGAACGAACCGCCTCCGTTCTATTTTGGAACGCGTACAAGATCGCACCCCTAAATTCTGATGCAATCGCCGGCAAAGGCCGCTTAGGCATTACTTGCTAAGACGCCGAAAACAAAGAAATTTAGGAAAAAAAACAACCAACTTCAATAAACTGTATCACTGCTTTTTCGATAATAGCAGATGATGAGTGTTTCCTTTACCTTGATGTGCCTAAATGGAAAACGTTATCAAAACTTAAGGAAATGTGCGAAAAAAACTATATAAGGGAAGTAATATAGATTTATTAAAAAGAGAGAGATGCAAATGAGAGAAAGGCAGGGAGGTCAACCAGAGTTAAAGCATCCGGTTTGCTACACTGCACTAGAGGAAGCTATAGGGAAGGAAAGACGGAAGAAAGAGCGGGCACAAGCGGGCAAGCAAGGTGGGGAAAAAATGGGGACGGGATTTTACGTGGCAGTGGCCTACTAGTATTTCTGATAGGCCGCTGCCCCGTAAAAAGTTCAGAAAGGCCTTGACGGACTTTCGGTGCGATGACAGTCGATGTCAGCGTTCCAAGACCATCTGTTGTGAAAGTGCCCTGTCGTCGAGGCATGTCAATACGCCCGCTAGCGACAGCCGGTGCACGCCCTATAGAGGACAGCGGGAAAGTACGTCTTCTATATTCCCGCTGCCGCCGCAGTTACTGCAAGCCACACACTCGTCCATACCGACTCGGACCGCGAAAGATCTTGCGAAAGCGACACCAACGCACAGTTGACAAAGTAGTGTTGGCTCGAGTTGAGAGAATCGAGATGGGGGTCGTATTCGAGGGGACGGGTCCAGTCGGTGCAGACATGCGTCCTTCAAGCTTGGTGTGTTCCATAAAGATCTTATGGCTTCATTTGCAAGCACACCAATTTCCATTGCTGCGTCTGTTCTTGAGAATGGTATGGAGTCATTCAAGCCCTCCTGATGTACATATCGGGCTGCTGCATCGGCATGTTCGTGGCCCGTTATGCCTAAGTGGCTTGTAATCTAATGTAACGTGATGCAATGTCCTTGCTCGACGAGGTGGTAAACATCACCAAAAATGAGATCCTAGAATAGTTTAAACATCCGAATTAACCAGAAGCCCAGTTTTCTTTAGAAATATTGTGGGCATTTATTGTGCACTTCTTCATCTGTATATTATCATCATCATGTGTGTGCTCCTCTTATTCATCGTGCGAGTAGTCGCATCATCATAGTGGGCTGTGCTGAGGGTCTTCGCCGTGTCTCTAGGCTCAATAAAGCTCGGGGTTTACTGCTACATGACAAGTGGTGCAGGGGCTTCTTGATCCCCCGTCCTCTACACGCCTGGCCTACTCCTTGGAGCATCATTCAGGTCGCCGCTCGTGCCAATTGTCCAGCATGTCGCAGGACGAGCAGCCTGGCGCCTCTACCGTAAGCATCTCGCCACCACAAGCCACACCTTCTCTGATCATCAGTGACCAGCATCGTAATCCTCATCTGTTCGCTGGTCTTCGCTGTGAAGATGAGGACTGGCTGGACAATTACGAGTGCGTAAGCTCTACTAATTGGTGCGATGATCTACTCAAGCTCTGCCATGTCTCATTCTATCTGACGGGTGTGGCGAAGACCCGGTTCTTCAACCATGAGATTGATTTCTACGATTGGACCACCTTCAAGCTGCAGCTCCGACAAGTATTTGGTACGGTGGCGCATCGCTCCACCCTTGCGAATAAAACTCTTGATACTCGCAAACAACACCCCGGTGAGTGCTACACATCGTACATCGAGGATGTGCTTGTACTCTATCGGGATATGTGACCGCACTATCTCCCAGCGTATTGAGCGGGTCCTACTACCCGACATGGTGACCATCTCATCCTATATGGTAATACTGTGGTTATCGCGGCCACGTATCCCGTATTTGCCGCAAGCGCGAACAAGATGAGCGTAGCGGGTACGACAGCAGTGAACGCGATGCGTCTTCTGGTGGTACCACTTCTCAACGCCGGCGTTACACGTCCCCTCCGCGACGTTTCACATCTCCTCCGCCCAAAACCGAAACACCAAGTCGTTGCCGCACCACCAGGCGCCGCTCACCTTCGCCCTTCCAGCGCTCCTCGTGACCGCTCCGGCCTGCCAGTTTCACCTGCGACCGTCGCCCGGAAAACTAAGTAATGCAGTTTTCAGAGGAAGAACTGCATTTACCGACAGGGCGAAAATTCCTCCAGCGTGCCCTTGTAATATGATTTCTGTGTTCGTTGAGGGTATGCAAGCTGAACCTTTGGTGTACACTGGTGGTACTTTATCTGTTGTGTATGCTGATTTGTGTACTTGTCTCAGGAAAATTACAACGCCTTATGATGGACCACTGCTGGTTGCAGCTCAAGAGGACTCTATCCGCCCTTCCGCGTTTGGTACTGTGCGTGTAATGGTTGACGGAATTATCCACCACATACAGCTTGCTGTACTGTCGCCATACTCCAACCAGCTCATTTTAGGATGAGATTTCCTTGCCTCTGCTTCTGATGCTATCTGTTGTGGGCAACGTGTCGTACATATGACCGACACCGATTATTCACTTGGTGAATTAACGTACAAGCAACTTCGTCTGCTCGGTGCAGAAGACACCGTGCTACTGCCAGACTGTCACAAAATTCTGCTCATCACGTCCGACGTCATCGACCATGGAGGTGCGTTAGTATTACCTTCTGCGCGTTGTTTCACAAAGGGAATGACCATTGTATCAGGCCTAGTTGGATTGGGCAATCGGTCTGCGCTTCTCTCCGCAAGGAACACTACACTTAAGAACATTCTCCTTTCTAAAGGCACCACTTTGGTTTGCGTTGTTGATTCCGAACCTCTCTCTCTCATTCGCTGAAGGCGGCTCCTTTTGAAATCACTTATGCTGGACAATCACCCACTACTTCCGCTCTTGCAGCCGTATATAGCCCCGACTTGACCCCTTCGCAGACGCAACAGTTACTTAGTTTGTTGAACAGGCATAAAACTTCATTCGACGCCCATTCTTCGACATTGGGTCATACTTCCGTCAAAACGCATCGAATTCAGACAGACGGCAGATCCATCGTACGTCGCCAGCTGTATCGGGAGTCTCTGCCGAGCGCAAGATTATTGAGGAATACGTCCCTCTGCTAGCCCTTGCTCGTGTCCCATCATTTTGGTCCGAAAGAAAGATGGCTCCGTGCGATGTTTTGTCAATTACCGAGTGCTCAACAGGTACACGTGCAATGATGTATACGCTATGCCTCGCATCGGCAATGCCCTCGATTCTGTTCAAGGTGCCGAGTACTTCTCCAACATAGACCTGCGTTCAGGTTAGTGGCAAATTCCGATGCATGAAGACGACAAAGAAAAGACAGTGTTTGCAACCCCAGAATGCCTTTATGAGTTCAACGTCATGTCCATCGACCTTTGCAATGCTCCCACAACTTTTGAACGCATGATTGACACTGTTCTGCGAGGCCTTAAGTGGAAAAGATGCTTGTTCTATCTGGAAGATATCATTATTTTCTCATCGACGTTTGCCCACCACATGCAGCGTGTGGGCGAGGTTCTCACGTATTTCGCTAACGCTCGTCTTCAGCTCAACATTAAAAAGTGCCGTTTTGCAAGCACGACGATCAAGGTGTTATGTCACATTGTGAGCAGGGATTGTATTCGACCTGATTCTGACAAAATTTCGGCTGTGCTTTGCTTTCCTCGACCAGAAAAGACAAAGCGTTATGCAGTTTCCTTGGCATCGCTTCCTATTTTCGTCGATTTACACGCGACTTCACCTCTATAGCTCCTCCTTTACACAATTTACTTCGTTCTGGTGCTCGCTTTGTGTGGTCACCGAAATGTGAATTTGCCTTTGACGAGGCTGAAGGGCGCCCTCGCATCTGAACCTGTCCTGTGTCATTTTGATGAGACTGCACCCACAATCTCGCACACGGACTCTAGCGGCCATGGAATTGGTGCTGTTCTCCTTCAGCGAGACACATATTTGCTTGAGATAATCGTTGCATATGTTAGCCGCACACTCACACCTTCCGAGAAGAACTATACCATCACCGAGCAGGAATGTCTAGCTGTCGTTCGCTCCGTCCAAAAGTTTCGCCCTTATCTCCATGGCCGGCATCCTACCATCGCTACGGACCACCACGCCTTATGTTGGCTCTCCACACTCAAGAACTTGTCAGGATGTCTTGGTCGCTGGATTCTTCGTCTGCAAAAATATGACTTTGAGATCATCGAAAAGTCAGGTAAAAAGCACCAAGACGCAGACGCTTTCTCGCCGCCCGCTTACTACCGCCGTGCTCATCAATGACTCCGCCACCATTTCCAGGGACGCAATCCCTGACGTCTCTTCTACGGCGATTTTGTCCTTCCCCACTCTTGACGATCTTATTTTAGACGACCATGAATAATTTTCGTCTCAAGAACTCGCAGATTAGCACTGTCGACGTAATATAAACAGCCTTCGTGGAGCTTCGCGCCCGCCTAACATCTGCTTCCGTAGACAGCTAACATATTTCAGGCTACAATACTTCGTGCTGTGCCACCATATCCATCATCCTGATGGACAACGCTGGGTGCCCGTACTGCCTCACTGCCTTCGTGCTCATGTTCTTCAGGCATCTCATGACGATTTGGCTGCTGGCCACCTTGGCAGCCAGAAAACTTACGACCACATAAGAAGTCACTTCTACTGGTGTGGCCTGTCTACTAGTGTGGCGAGATACGTCTCTTCCTGTGCCATTTGTCAGCGTAGAAAGCGGCCAACATCAGCTCCTGCGGGGCAGCACTACGGGTGTCGTGTCCTGCAGAACCGTTAGAGGTTGTTCGCATTGATCTCTATGGGCCACTTTCCATGACTCCCGCCGGTAGTTGATTAATCGTTACAGCCGTCGACGTGCTATGCCGCAATAGCTTGTGTCAGTTCTGAATCTGCTTCAGAAGTTGCTACCTTCATTCTTCAAGCCATAATCCTGCATCACGGCGTCTCTCGTGTACTTCTAAGCGACCGCGGAAAGACATTTCTTTCAGAACTGGTAGGCAAAGTGCTCAGAGCCTCGGGCACACCTCACAAGACTACTTCAGGTTACCATCCTCAGACCAACAGCTTGACTGAGTGGTTTAATTGTTCGCTCTCTAACATAATAGCCGCCTATATTCAACGAGATTACAGAAACTCGGTCGCAATTTGCTATTCGTCACCTATGCGTATAACCCCGCCTTTCAACACACAACCGGTTACTCGCCATTCTACCTTGTTTATTGCAGTTCTGCCAATACCTTTCTCGACGTTTCTTTCTTTTCTGCCCTTGTTAGTCCATCGCCATATTCCTGCTAAGAATGTTTCCCGCTTTGACCATTGTCACCAGCGTGCCCGCTTCCACCCCGAAGCCAGACAGCAGGATGGCAAGAATCATTATGACGCATCTCATCCCGTAGTTTTCTACCAGCCAGGCGATGAACTGCTGCTATGGACACAAGTTCGCCATCTTGGGTTCTGTGAGAAGTTTGAGTCCCTCTTTATTGGCCCATTCACGGTCCTGGAAATGACTTGACCCGTTAATTATCGTGTGACCCCTGTTGTTCCCTCAACTGACCGACATTGCCGCTCTACCGAATTGTTCTATGTTTCTTGTATGAAGCCCTTCACGCGCCGTTCCCAGTGCCTCTAGGCTGCGGCTGGGATGGCCGTTCTCGCGCGGGGGAAATTAGTGTGGGCATTTATTGTGCACTTCTTCTTCATCTGTACATTATCATCATTATGTGTGTGCTCCTCTTCTTCGTCATCGTGCGAATTGTCATATCATCATAGTGGACTGTGCCGAGGCTCTTTTGCCGCGTCTCTCAGGCTCAATAAAGGCTGGTTCTTACTGTGACATCACAATATAATGATTTAATAAAACACATCTTCCGCTCAAAAAACCCATCACATAGACTCCAACAACGACAAAGAGAAAGAGAATCACAACACGAACGAACTAATGAAGAAACGAACGTGCGATACAGCGAGCGAACGAATGAGCATGGACGGGAACGAAAGACTCAGCGAGAAAAAGGACGAATGTTAGAGCGAGCCAGTGAGAAAATGAAGAAGTGAGTGGGTGAGACATAAATACCACCTACAAGCGGACAGCAATCGCCAAAGAAAATATGCTCTTAAAGTTTGCTAGTCCTTCTACAGTGCATTACTGCAGTAACTGCTCTCCCCTTCTGTCAATTTTATTTCATGCAGCCAAAATGGAAGCCGAATTTTTTAACCTGTCGCGCTAGCAACTGAGAAAATTTATACGTTAATATACGACAAAAACGCCGTGCTGACAACGAGCATCAACTGGCCCGCCTCCACTTAACGTCGGTGCCTCCGCATCAGCGTCGGTGTCTCCACGGTGTTGTGGTGATGCCGTGAGCGATGTCACATGGTCGCTCGCCCTGCTGCGGACGTGGCCCATTGAAGGCACACTTTCGTATCCCATATCGTGGTATGGGCACCAGCGCCATACGTAGCCAGTTTCTCTGCAGTGGTAGCAGAGCGGACCATCATCCGGAGCACGTCAAACGTCCGTTTTCCTTGTGAATATTCGCGGGCTCACCGGTGGGTGGGCTGTAGAATGTGGTGTCAGCGGCTGGCAGTGGAATTCCGGCATGACCAGGCTCTGACGTGGTCGTGCAGGCGGACCCTAACAGTGAGCAAATAATGCAGAAAGTTGGGCTAGTTGATGTTGATGCATTTGCTGTGACCTAATTGCTAGCACGAAGAAGGCTACGTAAAAATGGTGGGACAGGACAGAGCGATGTCCTGGCGGTGAGCAACGGCCACGTGGGTCATCGCTTCATGCTCGGGCTCTGGTGATTCCAGCTGCGCTTCACAAACACCCACTGACTGCTGAATTGCATCTCGGACAACAGCGGCGGACGAGGCCACTTACGCAGGCGACCTTTGCAACATCATCATATGGCCTATTGCAAGTTGTGGTTGCCAATTGCTGGACATAGCACTTCCGTTTAAACACTTGATGGTGATTTTGCCTACTGCGCATCTCTAGCGTCGCCTCGATGGCCGCGGCTTCCGTTGTGAATTGTGTAACACTATTCGGCAGCTGGTGGACTTACCCGGTCAAGAGTTGCTGCTTTACTCGCCTCATGAGGAAACAAACTTTCTTCTCGTCAGATATGTTTGGGTCGGCATTGCAAAACAGATGGATCAACTTTTCCATGTAAATGGCAACGTTCTTGTTCGGAAGCTGCACTCGGGCTTCTGGCAGAGCTTCTGGCGTTTCCTTCCGTACTGCGCTCGTAAAAGTTTTAGAGAAGCCGTTGTGAGACAGGTCCCATGTATTAGGACCGACTTTCGTTTCTCAAACCACGTGCTCGCGTATCTTCTAAGGAGAAATACAGAAGGCGTCACCGATCCTCAAAGTTCCATTTTTTGAACATTGCGAAACGCTCGTATGCCGCCAGCCAGCTTTCGGGGTCATTATCCGATTATCCGCGAAATGTGGGTGGCTGCCTGCGTTGTTGCAGAACCATCAGCGACACTAGTGTTCTCATTTCGGCTGGTCGTTTGGCTTTGGTCTTCTTTAAAGAGGTCCTTCCACCACCTGTAATTTTCACAGCCTATGGCCAATTCAATGGTTTGTGGCAACATTGACGAGGTCCTCAAGGCTTGAATTTGCAGAGGCTTCCGTTAAACAAAGAAGTGCTTCCGCCAGTTGTCGCTTTCTAGTGACTGTGAATCAACAGTATAAAATACTGTGAATAGCAAACAAACGGCTTCTTCGGAAAACGTGTGCTTATAAAATCAAATTCTATCAGACATAACAGCGGCGAGCACAGTCAGCTATCATCAAAATCTGATCAGTGTGTGAAGCATCCTCGAAGGTTCCCACGTAATGTATCGCGTCGTTAATCGCTGGTGCCCGCCCGCCTTCTAGCAAATACTACACCATTCCCGTCGCGTATATAATGCACAGTGATCAACTAGTAGTTAACAAGTGATCAGCTAGAACACGTGTCAATAATATGGTGTAGGAGAGCCAAAGGGGTATACTAGGAAACGCGAGATAAAGTAAAGAATTTCTGAATGCGAGTGTGTTTATAGGAAGTGATTTTCGCGATACCACTGCATACAAAATTCAGCTCGTCAAACTATTTTATTTCATTAATGAAATTGTAGGGCGTGAGTGATAGGCATAATATTTTCTTTATTATCGTTTGTATTTTATGTGCAAATGGTAACAATTTTTTCTGTAGCTTGCGATTACGTTGGCACACAGCACGATATCATTCTGTCCCTGTGTTGTGTTCAGCATCGGCATGAAGCTTTCAAAGCACATTTTCAGGTGATCATCGCGCAGTGTGTTATTTTAAACAAGGGCAACCAAATCTGAAGCAGAGATACATCAGTACTTTGGTTAGTTTTTGGAGTTATGTGGTTTGCAACGCTTATAAGTCACGCAATCAGAAGTGGCTGTGTTCGCACTAAATGATCAAGAAAATCACCGGCCAATTTTCATGAATTCACGCCAATATTTACTTGCTTTGGGATGGTGAGCGCATTACGAGGCAAAAGGTAAGTGCGCTCAAGTAATGTGAACAGAGTGAATCCTTCATTTGAAAATATCATTGCTGTTCTATAAAGTTTCTTGATTCCAGGGGTGTAGGTAGTAATCAAGATACGAGTGCAGTAATATTTCAAGAGGTGTTATTTTCACTTCTAACGTTATGTGCATTGAAATCAGCCACAGTTACAATATACCGTGCGTCAAAGCTAACATAAGTCAGATGTTTCAAGGAAGTAAGAAAGATCTGAAAAATGGTGACAGAGAGATTTCTAAGACCTAAGCCACTCAGTAGTCAGACTTCTGACGGCCGAACAGTGCAGCTCCTAAAATTTCATCTTCACCAGGTTTCCTTTAATTTTGTTTTCGTTAAAGAGCTAGGCTACGGTTTTCTGGGGCTCCCTATGTTAATGCGAGCCTGTTACAGGTGTCGCGAAATTATGGTTGCATTCTACTGAGGTCAAAAGCTTTATAACAGCTGTGTATGCTAGGCTCAAAAGAGCGTTGGAAGGAGCCGACACTCGCGATGCAGCTTTCTGCTGCTCAATACATGCTACATAATAGGGCTTTTCCGAGTGTAAAATATGCCCGCAAATACACGCAAAGTGCCTCGAGCAGCCTGTCGCACAGTTTTCTGCGTGTATTAGGGGGCTTCTTTCATGCTCGAAAAAACTCATCGATGTAGCACATATTGAGACATCGGAAAGCTGTATTGCGAATTTTACCTCTTGCTCTACAATTCTCCCACTGACACGTTTCCCATCTAAATATAACATTTTATAAGTCGAATACATATGTAAGACTAATTATCTTATTAGGTTGAATGCAAAAAAATCCTGAGTATATCCACGTAATGGCAAAAACATTACCTTGGCTGTGTGTAGCTACGTAGCCTTCGTATATTTCTAATGTTTGGCCCAAGGTAAGTGAACCACCATGTATATATACGGGGTGCGTAGTTTTAAGGTTAACAATATTTAAAAATATTCGCCCGGCATGAGGGAAGAATCCACTCATAAGCCTAAAATTTTCGAACAGCTGCACAAAACTTACATTGCAAATCCGTACGCATGATTGACGACTTAACAAAACTTACCTATTTCACTTTCAAATTGATTTCCATGCACATATTGCAATACACGAAATAAAGCCAGTGATTTCAGCGGGCGCATTCACTCAGGAGAAGTTTTGAAACTAGCACCAATTCTCTGATAAGCGCAGTCAAACTTGCCCTATAATAGCATTGTTGTTGCACTTACTCGTTGAACAAAACGCCTTTTTACGCACTAAAGCCAAAAACTTACTGGAACACCTTTGCATTTCGTCGAATATTTTGTGATCGCATATGACGAAACTGATGTTATGACTAGAATTTGTTCGAAGTGGATATCATTTTGAGTGTCTGCGGCTACAATTCATAAGTTTCAATATGTTGCCTAAAGAATTTCGCCTAAAGATTAATAACCAAAATGTGTTATTTAGCGCATGCTTCTGAGAGTAATGTATCTTAGCATTTAGAATTGTACTAAATCTCAGGTGTGATGCTAAATAATTCTGTTCAGCATAATATAAAACACCCCGATTAAATATATTTGTACAAACTGAAAATGTCACGTGACGCCCGCGCCAAACGTCTCGAAGAGCTGGTAGAGTTCGTGTACTCTCTCCCTCCCTGTGTCTCTATCCCTGTAGATATATTGTCACGTAGCAGTGATGGTGAATACTACAACTGTAACACTGTTAATGATGCAACTAAATTTTTATTCGGCGAAGTTTTCCCCGCAAAACCAAGTTACACGCAAAGCACAGCATAGGGGGAAACACAGTCGGCGATCGCTGAAATCTGATCCGTCGGACTAGAGCGTCGGCTTTTATACATGAGTTATCAAAGATTCCAGAGTAATCGGTGGTGCCCCCGTGTCTTCCAGAATGTTCTACACAGTTCCCGTCGGACATGTAATCAGATTTCACAAGCTTCGCCAACCAGAGACAGCACATAGAACCATTGATAATATAAATGCGAATCCGCCTAGTTGGAACATATTCATTTTTTCGAAAACATTGGCTTACAGAGCCCACTATGACAACATTCACAGACGTATACATATGATTGACTCAGACGGTAAATTCTATTTGCCCCGAAGCTGACACGGAGCAAAACATCATTGATGCAATAGTGGACGGGGGGGGGGGGGGGGGGAGGCTCGGCGTCTTTCCGGTGGTGCCGAAGCGTACCTCCCCGAACCAACCCACCTAAAGCGTCATTGCCGGAGTTTTGCAAACCGCATCATTTGAGTTTTCTTCTCACTTGCCTCGACCTTTTCACTTAAAATTTTATATTGGCTAGAAGCTTACTGCATCACTTACGGCGCGGCCATGGTTTTTAATTCATGCTTTCTTTTATTTCTGCAAATTCTGACAACAGGAAAACAAGCCCATCAGAACTGCCAGCGGTGGCTGCCTCATCCATAAGCTCTCATTTCAACATCGTTTGAAATTTTCACTGATAACACCATGCACACATACATTACGTTACGGGGATGCTGCGAGTATAGAAAGACTATATTTACAATGTATATACACGATGAGTCAGAGTAGTTAAGATGGCTGACTACCAGCAACATGGAGCAGCCAGCGTCTCTGATCTCCTTCGTCCTCTCTCTTCTTACATCCTGCCGTAAAAGGACCGCGGGGCAACCGTAGGCAAAGGGTAGGCAAAGAATTGCGAGCGAAGTACGGCTTCAGCCTCGAAACGTGCACGACGTCCACAGGGGTCTGACGTGCGGATGCATCAAAGTGAAGCGGCGAAATCTCGTAATTTACATCGTTAACTTGGCGTAAGACTTCGTAAGGCCTTGTCTAGTGAGAGAGAAGCTTCTTGGACAAACCAACCCGACGAAATGGTGACCAGAGCAGCACCCAAGCACCTGGCGTGAACTTAACATCGTGATGGCAGCAGTTGCAACGATCTTTCTGTATATGCTGCGAGGAAAATGAATGAGATCGGGCGACTTGAGGTGCTATGTGAGCGCGATCGATGACTTCACGAGCGTACTCAGTTGGAACACGTGGCACAGAAGGGATGATAGTGTCAAACGGCAAAGTGGGTTTGCGATCATACAAAGGATAAAAGGGTAAATATCCTCCGGTGTCATGTCGGGACGACTTATACGCGAACGTCAGGTAGGCCAGCGTGGCGTCCCAGCCGCCGTCATCGTTGGAGACGTACATCGACAGCATCTCTGTGATTGTTCGGTTGAGAGGTTCCGTAAGACCCGTCGTTTGTGGGTGGTAGACGCTGGACAGCTTGTGCTCAGTGCCACAAAAGAGGAGGGGATCATCAGCAACTCGAGATAAGAACGAGTGGCTGCGGTCTCTAAGTAACCTTAGAGGTGCACCGGGGTGTAGAATTACGTCAAGGAGGAGAAAATCGCCGACGTCTGTGGCGTAACTAGTCGGCAACGCCTTTGTTATCGCGGAGTGTGTCGCATATTCAGTAGTGACAAAGATCCACTTATTCTCCCTAGTCGTCGTCGGAAAAGCGCTAAGCAGGTCGACGCCTACGCGAAAGAACGGTTCAGAGGATAATTCAAATGGATGGAGTCGTCCAACAGGTGCCAGGAGAAGTTTCTTCCGGCACTGACACAATTCGCAAGTTGCGAGATAACGACGCAGAGAGCTGTAGAGACCCGGCCAGTAGATCTGGCGTCATGCGTGGTCGAATGTACGCTGAACTCCAAGGTGTCCAGCCATCGGAGGATCGTGAAGTTGTTCGAGAACGTCGGATCGCAGATGGCGAGGAAGCACAAGGAGCAAATCAGGGTCGTCAGAATTGATATTGCGGCTGTATAGGATGCCGTCATGCAGAAAGAACATGCGGCACGTACTGAAGGTGCTGCCAGATTGCACTCCGGCGAAGATTGAGTGTACAAATGCCTCGCGTAGGAGTTCAGCGCGCATGACGGCCATGTCAGTCAAAGCCATCACACAAGTCATCGGATCATGCGCAACCTGATCGGGAGGACCCAAGGGGTGACGCGATAGGCAGTCAGCGCCCTTCTGGAGGCGTCCAGTCTTGTAATTGACGCTAAATAAAAATTTCTGGAGCCGCAAAGCCCAGCGACCAAACCATCCAGTCGGGTCCCGAAGGGAAGACAGCCAGCAGATTGCGTAGTGGTCTCTGCCGACCGAAAAAGTGCGGCTGTATAAATATGGCCGGAACGTGGCGACAGCCAAAACTAAAGCCGAGCACTTCCGCTCGGTGATGGAGTAATTTTTCTCGGCAAGTGACAGCAGGCGGCTGGCGTGAGCTATCACGAACACGTTACCATTCTGTTGCTGGGCGAGAATAGCGCCGATGCCATGACCACTGGCGTCAGTGTGCACTCCGGTCGGTGCAGATGGATCAAAGGGGCAAGTACGGGAGAGCTTGGATGAGACGCGGATGAGAGTGGAGACTGCGTTAGCCTGATACGGGCCTCATGAGAATTACGTGTGCTTTTTTTAGAAGATCAGTCAAATACCGAGCAACGTGGGCGAAGTTTTTGACGAAACGGCGAAAGTAAGAACACAGGCTGGACGAAGCAGTACGGCACGAACTTTATCTGGATCTAGTTGAACGCCAGAACACCCAACACGGTAATCTGACGGCGTCCAAATCGAAACTTCGTGGAGTTCAGTTGGAGGCCGGCTTTTCGGAAGACTGCAAGAATGGCAGTGAATGGGGTAATGTGGCTGCCGAACGTGGCAGAAAAAAAAATAACGTCGTCAAGGTAACAAATACAGGTGGTCCATTTATAGCCTGGCAGAAGGGAATCCAGCATACGTGCATATGTCGCTGGAGCATTGATAGGCCAAATGGCATGAGTTTTAACTGATATAAGCGATCCGGAATGATGAAGGCCATCTTCTCGCGGTCCATTTCATCAACCTAAATCGGCCAGTAGCCGGATCGAAGATCGATGAACGGGAAGTATATAGCTCCGTGCAAGCAGTCTCAGGCGTCATCGATGTATGGTAATGGGTAGACTTATTTTTGGGTGATCTTGTTTAAATGGCGACGCAAAAACCCCAAGTACCATCTTTCTTTTTCACAAGGACGACAGACGTAGCCCAAGGTCTGGCTGATCGCTCGATGACCCCTTCGCGGAGCATCTTGTCCACCTCAGATTGGATAACTCGACGTTCAGCACGCGATACACGATAGGGACCCCGACGAAAAGGATTCATGTCTTCAGTGTTTATACAGTGGTGAACAACAGATGTTTGGCCTAAAGGCCTGTCGCTGAAATCAAAGATGTCCCTGTACGATTCAAGTAAGATACGTATGCCCGTAGCCTGTGCCGAGGGGAGTTCAGGTGCAATCATTTTCGCGAAGTCATCCATTAAGGAGTCAGAGCTGTGAGCTGCAATTGGCGCTAATAAACCACTCTCACCATTCAAACTTTCACTGTCAAATTCGGAACCACTAGAAACGCTGGCCAGCAGCATGCTGGCCGCAATAACTTGAGGGCACAGACTGAAATTCAGAAACGGTAGAACGACGTAGTTATTAATAACCGTGACCAATGTATGTGGAACAGCAACGTTCCGGTTCAAAAGCACGTCGATGAGGGGGCGAAGCCCATATTCACCGTCAGGAACCTGTGCCTGGGTGGCCAAAGTGGCGTAAGTATGTAACTTGGGCGGCAGACCCACATCGCGAAGCGAGCACAAGTGCGGTGGGGCGGTGCACGGCACATCAGCGAGTTGAGGCTTAATCTTCACACGTCGGCGTTGCGGCAGTATTGGGGATTCCCGAGAACGGGTGCAAGACGCGTCGGCTTTTGGCCTGCTCGCATTGTCGGCACTCTTTAATGGTAGCATCTCATGTAGAGCAGCTTTTGCATGTGAACAGAATAAACGCGTCGTCAGCAAGGTCAGCTTCTCAGCTTCTGTCATGTCGTGATCGGCTGTACGACAAAGTAACAGCACGTCCTTAATGTACGAGGCATAGGGCTACGTGGGGGATTGGACAGCGGGAGGCCAGTACCTGCTTTCCGGCAATTTTACGGCCAACTGGTTTGCCGAATAACTCCATCAACTTCTCTTTGCAGATGTCCCAGCTGGTTAGCTCCTCTTCGTGGTTTTTGTACCACACCTTTGCCATGTCTCTTACGAAGAACAACAAGTTAGCTAGCGTTAGGGTTAGAGGAAACCATGAGTGGAATCTGTTGATTCCACTCATGGGTTCGTACATAGCCACTTGCTCTTCGACGTCGCGCCATCGGTCCCACTGAAAGATCCAGGATCCATGGGTTGCACAACCACAACAGAAGGTGATAGCGACGTAGCTGGCGACCGTGACGTTGGAGGCGGCAACGACGTTGATACTGCGTGCTCACAGTCATTTATGGCTCAGACGGTGATGCAACGTCCACTGCGGAGCTCCGTTTCCAGCCGTGGTGCCCCGCAACTCCCACCAATATGTTACGGATATGTTGCGATTATAGAAATACTCTACTTACTATATATATACAGGATGAGTCAGAGTAGTTAAGATTGCTGACATCCAACAACACGCAGCAGCCAGCGTCTCCCATCTTCTTCCTCTCTTCTTTCATCCTTCCATAACAATATACTGAAATTTATGCACAGGAAAAAGTTTATTATATTTTTTAAAAAAGTAGATAGCCGATTAACAATTATTTCTGAAAGTATGGATAGCTTATGCCTAGAGAATGAATATGCTGCTGTATGTTTACATTGCTTGAAAATGCTTTGCGTGCTCTTTTTACAAAGAAAAAAAAAACCTGTAGACTGTAGTGACTCTTCGCTAGAGTCTTTTATCAACCGCGTTTCAAATCCACGTGAATGATATGTGACTAAGTCTCGCTTCTCTTTCCAGTAAGCAAAGCTAACGACTCATTAAAAACACTTCAAATAATTTAAAACATTTATTAAGGATGGAAAGACGAGATGGAAACCTTTGCATGTGGAGGTCATAAACGTATACAGGGTGTCCCAATTACCTATAATGCACAAATAATAAAAAGCAATGCTGAACTTGTAGAAAACCAACCGCATATTGTTTCCAGTACGGTGGAGTAGCTGTCAGTAAAACTCTTGTTACTGCGATACAAATATGTAATTGCAAACAACTATCTAACTCGAGACGTACTATCATAATTATCAAAGTGTCAATGAGGCATTTGTAGGTACAACCAAGGGAGATCTAACTGCGGTATTTTCAGCTATGTACTCATTGCGTGTTTATTTTCTCCTATTGATAAATAACCCTTGCGAGATATGCTGAATACTACATAACTGCTCTCCCACCCGCGTCATAAGGCAGCGCCCTCGGACAGGCTCCTTCTGAGTTAGGCAGAACGAAACGAAGGATATAAAGAAAAAAAATCACTGCACAAGCACTCCGTACAGATAATTAA
This sequence comes from Dermacentor albipictus, assembly GCF_038994185.2. Taxonomy (NCBI): domain Eukaryota; kingdom Metazoa; phylum Arthropoda; class Arachnida; order Ixodida; family Ixodidae; genus Dermacentor; species Dermacentor albipictus. Next base: position 107,939,557 of record NC_091827.1, on the reverse strand, counting down.
CTAGCGAAGCTGAAACGTGTGGCCCCGTTGTTTATCACTGAGTTTGTCTCGACGGTTTATTGAACGATGGCTTTGTGGGCTACCAGATAGCTGCTGTTTGTGCTCTGCTGCACGAGCCTGTTATTGCGCCCGCGCTGCAGCATCGGGACGGCGTAGACGAGCTTATTTCCGGATCTGCTCGTGTTGTTGATAGAAAGCTGCCTGATCCTCAGCAGTAAGTATGACGCGTCGACTACCAATTTTGGAGCCGGAAAGAAACTGCTGCGCGACCGCTCGGCTGCGATGGAGAGCAACGACGTCACTTCTGGCGCAGCCAATTGCATGTCTCCCTTTCGCTCTTTTTGTTCGCGCATTCGCATGGAGTTTAGCCTGACGAGATTTAGGCGTACAGACGACAGATGGACGGACGGATGAATCGGCTCGTCATATGAAGCTTAGCTGCAAAACATCGTAATCGCGCTGGTCGCTTATCTGCGGCACCTCGGCCGAAGTAACACGTCGCGTTTGATTTTAGTTGGAAACAAGCTGCGATAGATGTAGATAGCGTAGCGTAGATAAAGTGCATGGATGGTTCTTTCTTTTTGCCACAAAACATATCACCACAAACGTGAACTGACGACCCCAGTGCAAATGTTTAAATGTGCGTTATATTTTATGTTTATTTTAAGCCTTTCTCAAAATTTACACCGATGCTACGATCTCTCCATTCTTCTTCGACCACACACTGACTGGACATTGTTCTATGAACAACATCCTTGAAGGAGGGTGTGACGGTTTCCGGCGCATGAGAAATGCATCTGGACCGACACACCAAACACATTTATAACTTATCTTACCGAAAGGTCCTCGTCACATTTATATACATCCGCAAAAATGGTTACATTTAGTTTGATCTCTCTCGTTCACACTAATATCTCTCCCGAATTCTTAAATCGTCTCACAAGATCTCACGTCCTAATAAGTCACGTGCGGTGTGGCGCTTACATGTCCGAGTCGGTGCAGCTCCTCAACATTGCTCGATGCGCCACTAGCATCTTTAGTGAGGGCCGTCTCCGTAGAACAGGTCGGGATTGTCGACCGTTGTCGTCGGTGAGGGCTAGGTTGTCCTCGCAGCATAAAACGGGGCCGTATCCTCGGACCAAACATTGTGGCGACCGTGGTGCACAGCCGCGGTCCTGGGGGATCAAACCTGGCTGGTGCAAAGCCACTAGTGTCCCCCTCCAGCTCAACTCTTTGATCTCGACTTCCTTGGTTCAGCGATTTCTTCGCCCAGTGCTTTAGCTGCCTTCTTTGTTCTCTTCTAGCGGTGTTCTGCAATTTGCCACCTCGCTCCTTTTAGGCCACGTCAGCCTTCTTCTTCCTTCTTCTCTGTCTTCTTTTTCTTCTTCTACTTCATCGCTTCTTCTCTTCGCTTCTCTTCTTCTACTTGATCTCGTGATAAAGAGGCGGATGAGTTTCTGAGCCAAGTTCCGCTATCACGTCTCCCACTTCTGGGGTATCAGCAAGGTACGGAGGCAGCAGGCAGCAGCAGCCGAGTGTGATACTAGCTGGATAGGACTTTTCACGCGCAACAGATTTGAAGGCACGGGCCTGTAAATTGGCCGGCCAGGTCACCGGACCTCTCTCTACTCGATTTCTTAGGTTATCTGAAAGATCGTGCTTACATGATTGAGGCGGACGTCAGATTAGTTCAAGGCAAGGATAACGGACCTCTTCCTTTCAATTCCAGCGTCGGTGATCAAGAAAGCCACTGTAGACTCAGTAACTTGACGTTCCGTGGTGCAGACACGGTAACGGTGTTGTCGCTCTGGCGAGTTGGAGGCGGGGTCGATGTAGTGAACAATGGTAGAATTTCGGCCAATGGCACCTTGGGCAACATCGAAAGAGTCGCGAAACTGGTAGAGCAGCTTAAAAAAAGAGCAGAGCGTTCAAATGGCGACACTCCGTCGAATGGGTCGGCATTTGGTACATCAGAAGGATTAAGAGCACTGATGACGTCGAGGACGCGCCGAGCTACATCTTGCTGCACGGAAAAAACTTGGCCGATATCATCGGGTTTCACGCACCAAGGTATTCACCTTTAAGCAGTTTGATGGAATACGGACGAATATTCGCGAAGCAGAAAGCGCTTGTTGCGTTCGAAATTGAGGGGATGGAATAACGCTTCCAACTTAGAAGGAGGCGTGATTGCTCAGAGAATGCAGCTTCATCCCATATGCTGCTGCAGAACACGGGGAGAAAAACAGCTGCTGTCGGCGGAATTTCTGTCTCTTTTATTACGACTAGATTGTGTGCGGTTTGATGAGCGAAGTCGTAGGACTGATCACACAACAGGAAGAGCTAAAGTTCAGATCTGGCACAATCAATAACGGCGGGATTACCCTATACAAAGTGCCAGCCAAGTATGACCCCGTGTGAGCAGGATAAAAGGACGATAAATTCAACGATGTAGTGCTGTTTAGCGATAATAAGTGGAGCAGTGCAAACAGCTATAGGTCGAACAGGGTCTCCATTCGCTGTTCATAAGGGCATCATATCAAGAGGCCTGGTCACTTTTCGAAGCTTGCGGCAACGTTTGGCATCTATAAGTGAAACGCCAGCTCCGGTATCGACAAGAACATATGCATGGGTACCTTCTACAAAACGTCGACAATATTCGAAGGCATAGTTCAAGGAGTTCAACATTTTGACAGCTCAGTTCTTGCCTCATCAACTGCGGGGGATAGTTTCCCTCATTTGAAGGGACTGGTCGACGACGCATGGGCGACAAGGAGCGGCGATGGGGTGAAGGTAAGCGACGAGACGTGGGTTGCGGATGGTCACGTGAAGACCTGCTTGTTTGGGGATCCGAACTTTCATAACGAGACTGTCGACGATCCATGTAGTTCGGTGATTGGGCGTCGGAGTACCCTGATGCGCGACGACGGCAGTGTCCGGCGATATGGCGAGGGCTGCTGCATGCAAAACAGATCGGCCGTTAGTCGCACGTTCGCCAGGGATTCGCAGTGATCGGAGCTGCCCATGTCATGGACGTCTGAGTCGGGGCTGCAGCATACGACACACAATGTTACGGCGAGGGCTGTTGTAGCTGTTGCCGCTTTACTGCCTCAGTGTAACTAAGAGGTGTGGTGACAGGGTGCTGCTGAATTGGCACTGGCATGGCCCCGGAAATCTGTTCTTGAATGACGTGTCGAAGCACGCGAGCCAACGGGATTGGTTGCTGCAGTTGCTGCTGCTGTGGGAGCTCCTGATGGTGAGTAAACGGCAGGAGACACAACTGACGGGCTACCTCCTCACGCACCAAGTACTTTATTTGGGCGAGAATGTATGACTGGTCAGGCATGATGTCTAGTGCAGCGAGTGGTTGGTTGTACGTTTGAAAGGAGCAGCGTCGGGGGAGAGCCCACTGCCTTCTCAATTCCTCATAGCTGTGGCACAGGGTTACCACTTCAGACACAGTACCAGGAGACTTCGCAAGAAGCATTTGACAGACATCGTCATCGACACCTTTCATAATATGCTGTATTGTGGCACTTTCGCTCATTGAGGTATCGACGCACCTGCAGAGATCAATTATGTCCTCAATATTGGAGGTAAAAGTTTCATTTGGTTCCTTTGCCCGCGTGCGCAGCCATTGTTCGGCGCCTATGCGAAAAATGTTCCGATTCCACTCTGCACGGCGAACCGGCGTGGCCATGCTCGCATTCAGCGACAAAAATCGCCTCAAGAATCGTTCCTGGACCGATCCTTTCTACGGCAGGTAAATATCTTGCCGTTCGCGAGGGATACCGCCATCGGCCGGAAGCCTACAAACGGCGAGTTGTCGCGTCTGCTGCTCCGGCCGGAAGCAAGCGTGTCGGTCAAAGTTCATTGCCAAGCACAAGCCCACTTTTTCATGCTTCTACGAGCGAGAAAACGACTGTCTCTTGTCCACTTTGAAGCTGTGAACGGAATCGTCACGACCCACTGTAGCACAAAATAAACAAAACGTTGGTTAGTTGTAGTGACAGTCAATGGAAAGCCTCACGCACTAGAAATAGATGCGATTATGTCGAGCGGTCTCGCCAATTCAAGGTGAGGGCACATAATCTCGTAAACACGACAGCTAGCGCTGTAGGAAGCGTGTATACGAGCGGTGATCATGAATTTGTGCTCAGTAGGCGTCAAAGAAGCCCGTAGGCCATCCACCATTGCAAGCAGACGGAGGTGCACGGACGGCGCGCTGATGGGCTCGTGTTCGCCAAATAAAGCGGGAGACACACGGTCCGATTCGGCGTCCGATCCGGCGTCCGACGCGCCTGAACGGCAGCCGGAATCGAGGTGTTTTGCCGTGCCGAAGCGCCGGATCGGACGTCCGGCGTGCGACAAACCGGGCAAATTTTCATCGTCCGATGTGTCCGACAACCGCACACTCCGCACCGTCGTTTGGCCGCAGCTGATGTGACGTTCTCTGACGTTCCCTCCACGGAGGCGGCGCTGGCAGGCCGGTTTCTCGCCGTCTTTTTTTTCCCTTGCCTGCTGCAGTTTGTTGCCGACACGAAATAGTTACCAGTTCAATAAAGTTATCTCGAACATGTGCTTATGATGCAAAACAGCGCCTAGTACACTAGCACTAAGCTACCGTCGAAATCGGGAGCCGCGACGCGAGGGCCTTTCCGCGGACAAACAGCACACACCGATCTCTATGCACCGACCGTCCGAGCGAGGCTGCTCGCTTCGCTTGCACGTTTGCCCTTCGCAACGACTGCGTCGAGTATTTGATTATGGGCTACCTAAGTGCACAGCGTTAATTGTTTTGGCAAAAATAAGCCCTCTTCATCGAACTCGGGCTGAAACAAGCGCCGTCGGCCGCAGCGTCCGCCTAGCTATGCCTGCCGGCCGTATCGCTGGCTGTTACCGAAGCCGTCAGTGGACAACGCGCCGTCGTGAAGTGTTCTGTCACTTGCAGGGACCTAATGTTATTGACAGTGTTCACGTAAAGCGAAGCAGTGTTGTGCAGAGTTTTTATATTGCGTTTCTCGACGTGAATCTAAACTCAAGCTGGGGAGGGGGGAGGGGGGCTGGATCTGGGCGGAGCTTACGCGCCGCTCGACCGTTCGGATACACGCACGTTGGATCGGACGCCGAATCGTACCGTGTGTCGCCTGCTTAAAGCTCGCTCATGGTTCGGCGTTAGTCCCTGTACATTCTTTATAAATAAGGAAGCCTACCTAGGCACTGTAAACCCAACAATTGGGGCCTAAATGCCTGCCCTCCTCCCAGCTACAGTTTCGTTTGAGCGACAAAGTCTGATTTCGAAGGCCGTGCTTTCGCAAACTGCATGCGACTGAAGCGGTTGCGAATCTTGAAGGCGACATCCGCTTCGTTTTTTTTAATACATATACAGTACATTCTCTGAAACTTCGTATAAAAAGTGCATATTTATACAAAGTTAACACTTTTGGACTCACGAAATTTGTTAAAGTGTCCCTACCGATTGTTGTTAGGAAAACACACGTAATTTTTTCATTTACGACACATTTTTCTAAAAACCGCATAGTGGCGCCACTGCAGTATTCGTTTGGTCGACGTACCACGTTGGTTCTAGTGAATGCAGTAAGGCGGTACTTGAGTTATATTTTAGTAGTGCCTAGACAAAATGTGCTCCTTGTCGTGTGCAGTAACCATCGCAAACCCTCCGGACTCGTGTAACGCCGTTAGTTCGCCGTGTGTTTCGTGCGATCTATCAGTGTCGACAGTGTCTTACTACAGCGCCCGTCCGAGCTGCCTTTGTTCTGCCGAGTTGCCTGCCCGCGCTCTCGTGAAAAGTCTGGTACTGGAGCTTCGAATCGTAGTGTATGGAAGGCTGTTGAAGGTTGTGCTTTTGTGGAGCTGGAGTTCATCGGAAGTTCTACAGTGCTTGCGCCAGAAAGACGTCGGTGCCTCGGTACCTTTGAGACGAAGGAGCGTTGGCCAAGTCTTTTTGAAAGGTAAGCAAGTTTGGCCCTTGCGCGCATTCTTGAACTTATGATTTACGTAATGAACGTTGTGTAACTAGCTAGAGCAAAGCGCTTTCTGATCGTAGGTTGGCCGTCTTGCTGTGCACATTTAGCAAGCAATTTCACGAACTTCCTCTGATGTTACAGCGTACTTGCATTCTGCTGTAAAATATATGCTACCCGCCTTGATTGCTATGCCTGAATGGGCACAAAATTATGAAAACACTGAAAGTTGCTGTTCGTTCGGTAGTTTTCTGGCAAGAAGTTATTCGTTATATATGCATTTCCGCAAGTACAGTACATATTTAATGTATCCGTCGATGTATCATGGGCTTCGCGCGTTGGCACACGATTCCTATGTTTGACGCTTAAGCGGATAGAAGCTTGTATGAAGATTTTTGTATGTATACAGTTTGGTTTGGAGGACCACGTCGCGAGAACCTGTGTATTGTTGATGTTCTTGAGTGTCTTCGCGTATTTGTCTTCTATGTTGTAAACCCGACATAGGCCGATATTACAGTAACGAAGTTTATTTTTAATCCAGACATTTCAGACACCGGCCTTTAAGAAAGACATAGACCAACAAATTCTTACGAACGGGATGCCAGCTCTTGCAATCGTAGGTTATACGGTAGTGCGTAATAAAGTAAGGACTGCGATTTTGTAGCGATACTTACCCCTCGATTCTATACCACTCTTGTCACCCACCGCATACGGCCGGCTGTTCCAGTACGTAGCACGGGCCGGGGCGGCGGTCAGACCACTAACGAATAACGAAAAGGAATAGCATCGCTACAAAATCGCGATCTAGCTTTCAGAATGCTTTTCATGTGCTCAATATTTTTGTTTAATCCAATGCGCCACGTTTTACTGCATATATGAGTTTTGTTTTTGATTGTCCTGGTAGCCTGTTGTTGCCGATTTCGTTCCTTCCTGAAATTTCACTTGTTACAAAATATCAGTGTAACCTCCTTAGATATAACAAAGAGACATTTGTGCAACCAGGCGCAAATTCATGCAGCTGGCTGTATGAGGCTCTCTTTGCAATTCCACATGACACTGGTAAATCACAAATTCCCAGGTTCACAGCACAATAAATTAAACATTTCTTACTTTTGAAGGCTATGCGGATTCTGGAGGCATCCCTGCATCGAGCAGGAACCTGCTGCACTGCTGGAAGCTGGACAGCATGACAATAAAGCACGTGAGCTGTGCGCTTTCTCAAAGGTGCGTACAAAACTGGTGCTGCCTTTCGAGTTGTAGGATACATTTGTGTTATATGCAATCATTTTACTGTATTGCCATTTTCAGGATTTCTAGTGGCTGATCACGAATTTTATGTTTTGGTGGAGTGCCCTCAGTTTAATGAATTTACCTAAAGTAGCCTCCTCTGAGATAAATATAATTGGGTGCTTGAGTAATTATGCCTTATATACTCCATATAGACTATATTAATCTAGCCAAAATGCCTTTTTAAGAACCATGAATTGAGGTTTCGTGCCTTGAATAATGTGCTCTAGAGTGTCTAGAAAATGCGTTGTACCACCTAAAGACATGGTTTACTGAAAAGTGCCTTAAGCAATGCTTTCGCACAAAAGTTGCATCATCAAGAGTTTCAGAGAAGCCTGTGTGGTCGGTATGAAACATGACAAAGACAGACATAGACCAACCAAATACAACATTAAAAGCAATACATTTTGGCTTCCATATGGAAGCCTTGTTCACAATAAGGCTAAAAAAAAGTGGAAGTGCATACTTAATTAAGTAAGTTTTAGCATAAGATGGGCGTGGGCTCCTTGGTTTCAGATAAACGTGTGTCCTGTTGATTGCATCTCCAGGGAATCCGGGTACAGGCATGGCTTCCAATTTCTTTCCTGGCCGATTATGCTAGACACTATCCAGTCACTATTGTGTTTAGTCATTGCTGCATGCTCTGCCAAAGCATTTGATGCCACTCTTTTCTCATCCACATCGTTCTGATGTTGGCGTAGCCATTGCTTAAAGTTGCCCATTGCTCTAATGTAGATAGTATTCATATACACATGTTATGTTTCAAAGGTCAGAATTCATGTCAGTAAAATTTTTGATACGGTTTGTTACTGAGATGGCTACCTCGTTGGTTTAACATGGCTTGTCACTGGGATTGCTCTCTTGTTTGTTTAGCTTCTTGTCGGGCTCTTATGGATTTGATTTTGTGCACAATGAGATGTTACACACACACCTTGCATATATATGAAAAAAAGGTTTACAACAGAGATAACATATATGCATGGGCATATATATGTGTCAATAAAATACTCGAGCCTGATTTCTGCCTACAGAAAAAGAAGTTATTTCTCCTCGAGGGCATGACTGCTTGCAATAATGAACATCCAAGAAAAGGTTTTCTCTAATCCGTATTTTTGATATCTAAATGCTTATGTGGCATGTACAAACTGCTTGCATCAATTTCTCATTGGGATGAGTGGTCTAAATTTTAAATTTGAGTAATAATTGCAATAAATAACTCATTTCACCTGTCTTCTAATGACTAAAATTCTATGCTTCTACCTTGCCAACCCTTTTATGAAATTAGTTTGATGAGGCCCAATATACAGGGCTTTCTAAATTGAAGGTATCAGTACCTATTGAAGACTGTGCTAACTAAGAAAATGCTGCTTGTGTATGTGGTTTATTCATTTCTCAGACAGAAGTTTTACACCCAAGTGCAGTCAGCAAATCGAAAACAATTGCGTCTTGTTCAATAGTTCTCGAGCACTTGTGCGTCACTATAGTCGGATACAAATTTAGAAAAAAGGGGAGGCCCCGCCCAGGTGAATGAAGCGCGACGTCCGATTGCCTCCGCGAATAAAATAGTCCCGCTCAAAAAATCGTGCTTAGGAAACGCGAAATTCCCAGTATAAATAAAGACTTTGATGACTGGTTTAGTGGAGCTCTCATGTGCTACAGCACATGCCAGATCGCAACAGAAAAATAACCCCGTGCCTTCCACAACGCTGCCCGTCGTCTGCTCTTTAGCTTCATTGCAAGTGGCAAAAGTAGAAAGAGCAACTCTGCATGGCATTTGTGCTTGTTTACATGTACACGGCACATTTACTGCTCTTGTTCCGAGCTTCAAATGAAGCAGTTGCTACTGAACAAGTACTTATATAAAACAATGTATTTATCGCAATCATTACAAGCCCAAGATGCTCAGTGTCAGCGAAAGCACCGTGTTAAAGCTGAGGAGGGAGGTCAAAGCTTCGCATATTTTGGTGGCAAACTATCGACGCCCTCACGAAAACGCCCACAAAATGTGGAGAAAAGAAGAAGCAGCACGAAGTAGGACACGTGTGCGCTGAGGTCGTGTGCACGATTTCTTTCACCACAACGAGATACGCACCAGCACCAGCAGCATGCTCAATGATTCTGTACCAACTGATAACTTGAAGGATATCCTGTGCCACTATGGTTAGGCCAACGTGGCTCTCTGTTAATCACAAGTGTATTATGCAAAACCTAATGGCCCAGAAATTGGTAATTCAGGAGGGAGTTGAATTAGCAATTTTTTTTTCTTTGTCGTGGACTTCTCACATTACACTTTGTCACAACGCATTCACTTTAAAGTAACTGTGGAGAATAAGGTGGTTTGGTATTCAGACATGCCTTCTGTGTGTAAACAGTGTTAGATGAGCAATACAAAGATACACCATAGATGCTGACTGGCAACATGAAGGGGTTTGATGGCAGCTACAAATATACATCCTTGTAGTCGTACCTATAGCACCATGTTCAATTTGTCACACAAGCATATGACATCCATCACAACTGCATGCCTAGAAACGGACAAGGGCAACACGCTCAATTCCCTTTTAGTCCACCTAAGCACTACAATTTTTAGGCAACGAAATTGAAATCTGGCTTGTACCCATAAGTACTGCAATACAGTTGTGCAACATGTTTCTCTTGTGTGGAAAACGGGCTGCATATGTTTTCTTTGAGCACAAGGGGGAGTGGTATCAGTTAGAGCCCCTCCATCCACGCGCCACTGCCGCTTTCTTAAGTAGCGGCAACCTTTGTTGTGCGCCGCCTTTTCCTCTCACACCAAATCCGGTTCCAGCATTTCCGGTTTAAAAGTTTCCGGTTCCTGGAGTTGTGCTGTGGGAATTTCCGCTTTGACTGCCGATGGTGAGACGCCCACGCGTGCTTAGCAGAGCTGTGGGAGTCACCATGAGAAGAATGCAAAGGCGACAAGCTGTTGTATTCCGCTGAAGTAGTAATTCGTGGTCGCTGTTTTCTAAATGCACGAAAAACGGCAGTGGTCTCCAAGCGCCCAGGCACTACATTCCACTGTACGTTGTCTCTCGTGGCACAACCCGTCGCAGGTTGACGCGAAACAGCGAACACGATCAGATCGCTGATTGCAATGGGCGGTGGTACTTGGATGGAATCGCATTCACACTTTAAACCGCAGCTGGTGCAATTAAAGCCTCTCCATCGACGCGAAAGTAAACAACGTTAAGAAAAACATAGCGTTACTTCCACTCGGAACAGGAAGGTGCAGCCACGGAAATTCCGCTTGACACCGGAAGCTAAGGGGGTGAGTGGCAGAGGAGCGTGGAGGAAGAGGGTAGGTTGGCGGTACTTAACCTGGTCGGCGGAAACGTGTATGGAGGGGCTTTAGTATCAGTTAATGGCTGTTTTCACATATATGTTTTGTCGTGTGTATTAGCAATCACCATTTTCCTTATCTGAGTGAGGTCATTTTTTAGAAAGTTTGAAAGTTTATAGAACATGTTGCTCATGGTTGTTGCAGTTTTCTTCCTAACTATCCATTCATTGCACTGTGCACCCATGTCTTGGGCAACTAGCTGTTTGAAGGTCAGTATGCTATCGATGGGTCTAATGGTAATCTCTAGTGCCGTCTCATTTGCTTGTTGCAATACTGAAGAGTTTTGTATATTGTGTCACTTGTTTATTTTCACTGTACTTTATTTTCACTACATCTTGAATGTGTTGTGATAGTTTTTCTTTTGCAATGAAAGATATGGTGGACAGTTGCCAACACTAATGTGATAGTATGAATGCTTGCTGTATTTATCACGATGGTTTCATTTCGCTGGGGCACTAATGGTCATTAGCAGCAGATGCTAGCTGCCCTTAAGTGCAATGTTTTTATGTTGCATAGTATTGTTCATGATCCATTGAATGCACTGCACGCGCATGTTGTGGACAACTGCCTGTTTGAAGAAATTGTCTGCATATTCAGTGGGTCTAATGTGAACATCTCTACTACTGACTTAGCTTCACTACATCTTGAATGTGTTGTGATAGTTTTTATTTTGCCGTGACAGATGTGGTGGGCAGCTGCCGGCACTAATGTGATAGTACGAATGCTTGCTGTATTTACCACATGGTTGTTTCATTTCGTCTGAGGCACTAGTGGCCGTTAGCAGCAGATGTCATGTGGCCTTATGTGCAATATTTTTATGTTGCATAGTTTTGTCCATAATCATCCATTGAATGCACTGCAGACCCATGTTCTGGACAACTGCCTGTTTGAAGGAATGATCTGCATATTCAGTGTGTCTAATGTCAACATCTCTAGTACTGCCTCTGTATTTGTGAGTTAGATTTTGTATTGTGTGTCATTTTGTTTTCACTGTGCTTTAGTTTCACTAAATCGTGAATGCGTTGATAGTTTTCCTTTTGCAGTGAGATATATGGTGGGCAGTGGCCAGCACTAATATGATAGTACGAATGCTTGCTGTATTTACCACATGGTTGTTTCATTTTGTCTAGCGTAGTAATGGTCATTAGCAGCAGATGCCATTTGGCCTTAAGTGCAATATTTTTATGTTGCATAGTGATGTTCATACTAATCCATTGAATGCACTGCACACCCATGTTCGGGACAACTGCCTGTTTGAAGGAATGACCTGCATATTCAGTGAGTTTTATGTGAACGTCTCTAGTACTGACTGTATATTTATCAGTTAGATTTTATATTGTATGTTGCTTGTTTTCACTGTACTTTAGTGGGATTGCACATTGAATGTGTTGTGATGTATTTTATTTTGCTATGAGAGATCTAATGGGCAGTTACCAGCCCCCAGTCTGTGTGTTAGTACAAATATTTATTATGCTTATCACAGTATCTTATAAGGCTATAGTTTTGTGATGATTAACTCATGCCTGACTTTTTTATGAGAAACATGTCAGAACTAATAAACAATCCCTCATGCTTGGGATCCATGAAATCGTCTTTGTAATCTTTCAATTGTCTTCGAAATATTTCCACATCACGCCCAAGAAACTCCAGAACGGGCTTGAAAAATTACTCTCGGAAAGAACCGAGAAAACCTGATGAACGAGGTAAAAAAATACTCCGAGATCAGCTCCAACAAACCACAGAATTGGCTTGAAAAATTACTCTCAGGTAGAGCTACGAAACCTTGATAACGAGGTAAGAAAATACCCCGACATCAGTACCAACAAACTCGAGAATAGGCCTAAAAATAACTCCCAGGAATAGCCTAGAAAACTGGATGAATGAGGTAAAAAAATACTCCCACAACAGAACCAAGAAACTCGCAAATGGGCTTGAAAAATAACTCTCAGGAATAGCCTCTAGAACTTCGTGATGGCAGTAAAAATATAGTCCCACTATCGTCCCTAAAAACCTTCCCACAGATTAAAAAATTACTCTCATTTCTACATACAAAAACCTTGGTCAGCATGGTAGTAAATTTTTACCTCGACTGGTACGTAGTAAAAAAAAACCCAGAAACGGGAATGCGATACAGGACGAGCGGTTTACTCCCGTTTCGCGTTATTTTTGTTTAGTGTGTAGTGGCTAGAAGAGCTCAACCCTGACTGCGGTTTAAAGGGACTGGCCATATACGACACGAATGTCGTGTTCCCCGGTGCGCACTGTGCAGACGTTTTGGCCAGGCTGAGGAAGGGCGCGTGAAGATTTATGTGAAGGTTACAGGCTGATCTGCGTAGGACAACGCAGACCTACAAATGGATGAATCGGAAGCTGAAGCTGTTGCCACCAGCAAGACCAGAAAACTCGAACAAGAGTGAACGCCCTTCTTGCCATATTGCCCAACGTAAACAAAGAGAAAGAGGATAACGCTGAGCAAGTTGTACAACCTGCGCTGCTTCCTGCGACGAAAACCAGTGCCTGCAACATTAAAAAAAACATGAAGAGCCAGTCGACGCTTCTGGAGAAATCCGAAGATGTCGACATGAATGATTCGAAGATCGGTGCAGGGAAGAGAACACGCGAGAAAACAGCACCAGCGAACGCGGCCTCAAACGAGCCACCCCCTAAAGCGGCCCAAGGGCGCCGCACAAGCTTCAAGCCAAAGCCCAGCGCGCTGCACGTACTGCACCGCCATATTGTGGGGGCCTCGTAGTCCCCTGGTTCAGTGAAGCCCGGGTCAGCCTCCTTGTTCAGACGCTACACACGCTAAAAGTGGGCGAGGACAAGCTAAGGGGCTGGAACCCCAGTACCATTTTCTGAGGCACTCATGGTGTGGTTGCCCGTGGCCAATGAAGATAGAAAAGCTTCCAGTAAAATTTTCAGCCTCTCACAGAACAAGGCGAGTGCCATGTGACCTGTTTGATCACTGTCATAAATGGCCGTGAAACTTGACGCGCCGCTTAACATAGGCACGTTAAACGCGTGGGGCCTTTCTGCAAGGCGTCGACATTACTAAGTAAGCCGTCTTTTCCTGGAAAATGACCTCGATATCGTAGCAATTAAAGATACCAAAGTCGAAAGCCAAAAACAAACAGATCGCATGGTACAAGCTTCTACTCGACGCTACTATGTATGTGTGTGTCACACAGTAGGCTCGTCGGGAGGGTGTGCCTTGTTACTACGCAGCATCCTGGGAATCGTAGTAGAGACCACGACTGTGTGTTAAACTGGGCGGTTAGTTGTTTGTGGTTTTTTCTTTTCTCTGTGTTTAAATCTGGCGTTCCTCAGGCATCCGTACTTGACCCAATCTTATTCTTAATTTACATTAATGACTTCAGTAACAACCTGACCTCAACAGTTCGATTGTTTGCAGATGACTGCGTTCTTTACAGACAAATTATCACCTCTGAAGACACTAATATTTTACAGGCCGACCTAAACAAAATTTCACTTTGGTGCGAGCAATGGCAAATGGAAATTAATGTTTCTAAAACAAAAACAATGACATTTACCAGAGCCAGTAAAGTTCACTTAAGTTCATATTTTATGAACAGCATATGCATAGACAATGTGTCTACATTAAAATATTTGGGAGTCCATTTAACTTCTATCCTTACATGGAATGATCAAATTGATGAAATAATTTCGAAAGCAAATAAAACATTTGGATTCATTAGGCGAAATTTGTATTTAGCAAATCAGTCAACTAAATTATTAGCTTACACAGCTCTAGTTCGCTCAAAGATTGAATACGCTTCCATAATATGGAATCCAAATCAGACTTACCTAATAAACAAGCTGGAATCTTTACAAAATAAAGCAGCACGCTTCATCACTAAAACATACTCTAGAACATCCAGCATCACGGCTATCAAAGAGTCCCTCCAATTACCGTCTCTAGAAACACGAGGACTGTTAGCACTACTTTCCCACTTCCACAGATTGTATCATACCCCGCCATCCTTTACAGCACCCCATATCAAACCCCCACAAAAGATTTTCGCCCGCCTCGACCATCCCTTTAAAGTGCGTCCCGTGTTTGCGCGTACGAGTCTCCTGCGACTATCACCGCTCTTTCTAGCTATTCATCACTGGAATAAGCTGCCAAAAGAAATTGCTTCTATACGTGATCATGACTAATTTGTAAGTAATTTGAAGCGCAGTTTTACGCATGTTGGGTAAAAGCAGAATTTTATGCCTTTGACGCATTGTAAGTGTATCTACATGCTTTGTACGGAGTGTTGTTGTTGGTTTTTTTTTCAACAATGTATGCAATTCTCTCCTTTTTTTCTTTTTATATTTTCTTGTTGTATTCGGTGATCTTTACCACGTTGTTCTATATTGCCTCCCCCCTCCCCTAATTGTGTTTGAAATATCCTGTTGTTAACCCCCCCCTCCCCCCTATGTAATGCCCATGAGGGCCTTTAGGGTATCTGAATAAAAAAAAGTGGCGGGCAATAGATCTGTATGCGTCTAACAGAGAAACCGAGCGCTGACATTTTTTTTGAAAGCCTTGGATCATTTTTAAATTCTGAACGAATGATTCTAATGCTTGGCGATTTTAACGGTGTGTGCTGCCGCAGATAGAATAACGAAGGAAACAGTATACGATAATAGTGCGATGAAAATAAGCGGGATAGTTTAGGATCACTGCCTAGAAGATAATGGCCATATTGCAGCTGGACGAAAAAGGCCTCAGTTCACTCACTTCCAACGCACGAGCCATGCACGCTAGCACATATTATACGTATCTGCAAATATAATGCCACTGTGCCAAGATTACAACGTAAAACATGTTTCATTCAGTGATGACAGTTTGGCTGTGGTTTCTTTAGGAGCAAATCACAAAAGGTCTTCAATCAGTTGGACACTTTGGAAGTTTAATCATAAGCTTTTGGACAATGATAACTTTGGGAGCAAAGCAAACGAAAGCATAGAAACACTGCTGTGTAAAACGGATAGCTTCATGGCTGAATGGGAACTGTTCAAACAAGAGATAAGATCATTGCAATCGAGAGGGCATGCGCACTACGCCGCAGCGAAATAAACAATGAAAATGTCCTGCGTAGTCAATTAGACTACTTGATGAACGCTGAAAGCACACAACCAGAGGCAATAATGAAATTAAAGAGGTAAAAAACAAACTGGAAGGAATAGATGTCGTAACATATAGGGGAGCCATTGTTTGGGGCTCGTAGCCAAAGACTGTGGTTGTGAGAAACGCCGTCACAGCGCTCACTACTGGATGAGAAAAGCTATGCCGTCAAAAATGAAAGAAAAGAAATACAATACGAGAGCGTTATTACAAAAGACAAACGGATAATTGAACTTGCTTTTGTCGAATACTTAAAAAATATGTTAGGTCATAAAATTGATATTGCAACCGGCTTTAAAATTGAGTACCTTCCCTTAATGCCAAGGTTAGGCGATGGCGTGAAGACGCGCCTTGAAGCAGATATTACCATACAGGAACTTGAAGACGAAATTGATTAGTTATCCGTAGGAAAATGTCGAGGCCCCGGTGGCTTAAGTAGTTGTTTCTACAAAGCTTTTATAGTGGATCTGGCAAAAGCCCTGCATCATGTAATAACTATAATGAAATTATATAAATATAAAAAATATAATGAAATCGCAGTGCTCCTATCTTTCAACTGTTCTCACCTTGTATTAATACCCAAGACAGATGACCCAGTCAAACTCCTATTGCTCTTGTCCTATCGACCTATAAGCTTAAGCAATGTAGATTACAAAATATATATGAAACTACTGGCAAAAAGATTACAAACCATGATCACAGTTTTGGTAGGACCCCACCAAACATGTGGGATCAGGGGACACTCGAGATTTACTAACATTCGTGCTACCAGAAGTGCACTTGAATATTGCGATGACTTCTCAGAACGGGTAGCAATGTTACAGCTTGATCTCGAAAAAGCTTTCGATCGCGTATCACATCAAATTGTTTTTAGTTTTAGTCTTTTGTAGTGTATTAATGTTGGGTTTGTGATTCCAACTGGTAGGAAAATGTGTTACACTCGCAGTTCAGCTAGTATAATTGTAAACAAAAGAGTCAATGAAAGTTTCAAAGTTCAGTGTAGTATTAGGCGAGGGTGTCCATTATCATCATTATTGCTTGCAATTTTTTCTTGAACCTTCCTGCTTAAAGATTCCTAATACTGACACAATGCGCATTTTCAAGTTGCTTGCAAGTGAAGTGAAAATACTGTGTTCTGCTGACGACATTGCAGTCTTCTGTGGCGATAAGGAAAGCGTTAAGGAGACTGTTAAAGAAGCAGAACTTTTTTGCTCGCTCACGGGCAGCATGATAAATTGCAACAAATGTTTAGGCTTCTGGTAAAGGCCTTGGGAAAACACCTCAGATTATTTCGCTAACATAAGATTGACTGTGACACCTGTTAAATGTCTCGGAGTGCCCCTAGAACATTATCGCGACACCATGCAGTACTGCAACTAGAAAAGCAAACGTGTTAGGGAACAAACCGATAAATGTGGAGGGCGAGATTTCTCCATTTTCGCGCGTGCTACAGTTTTCAACGTGTTTTTAGTCGCGAAAGTGTGGTATCTTCTTCAAGTGCTTTGTATGTCTCGTCTTTGCAGTGTTTGTGCGGCATTCAGCATGGGAAAGATGCAGCAAAACCAATTTATTTCGATCAGTCCGTAGCGGGGGAGTAAGATTATGTCATTTACTTCTCAAACAGTTTCTGTCAAGATTTATTTTTTGCGCGACCAAAATAACGGATTTCTGTGAACAATTTTACATTTTGGAATGAATAATGTAATTCCTGAATTAATTGTATCAAATGTCACAAAAAACGGAGTGTGCGCGCCCTTCTTCGTGAGGTCATGTATTTTATAATGCTAAAAGTAAGATTCTCAAAGGAGTACCTAAGTAATTTGCCTAAAAAGCCTTCAGATAAGAATGTGATTGATATTATGTTTCCTGTGCCCACATATCGTGCCATGTATTGCGTAGGCTCGGAAGGAGACGTATTGAAACGTGTTAAAAGAATGGCAGTCCGCTCCACAATTAAGACGTTCTTCTTTCAGTTCTGTACCAATACCTTGCTAGTTAAACCATGGTTGCAAGAGAGAGGACTGTTCGTACCGTGATCAGGTAATTGCCTCATTTGTTCAAAGCCCGAGGCAATCGAACACACTTTCTTAGACTGCAGGAATGCAATATTCTACTGGGATGTCTTGCAGAGAACGCTGAAAAAAGAGCTCCCTATATCATCCTACGGTATCCGCTTTCTCCCAGTTGAAAAAGAAAACGACGTGCCATATGACATCATCATGACGCTGAACCTACACAGCATATGGAAAACATGAATGGCCGTACAAAATGCTGATGTGGACGCCGAACCAGTAAGACAATATTTTATTGAAAGTCTTTCTCACATAAGAGACGTTATAAATCTCAGGCTGAACCACCAGACTTGTTACCTCTACTGGATACACTGGCGACCTAAACTGTTTCTTACACGTGTATTTAGAGAACTATATGTAATGCCTATATAACACTTCGTTTTTTTCTCTCCTTGGTATGGTGAATGTACTGTATCTGCGATAATCCTGCAATAAAGAAAAAAAAGCTGGCTGTGGCAGGTGGACTAGGGGCTCTGAGCACGCAGGTCCGCTGCGGCTCTGCATGTACCGCGGCGGTCACATTAGCGACATGCATAGATCAACACTGTTTCCGCCGTGCAACAGCCAGCCATCCCAGAAGTACGTCGATGGCATGTGACCGCGCGCCCTACGCGTACTGATGCGAAAACGTCAGTGCAGGTCAAACATCTGGATCACGGCCTGAATCCCCACACCCGCTTTTTTTTCCCTTTGCATTTTTTTCTGTTCAAGTTTCTTATTTTTATTCTTTTGCTTGTTTGCCATAGAATGCGTGCTCCCTCTATGCCTGGTGCCATCTTAGAGCCGCCAGATGTTTTGAATACCGTGAACACGCCCGGGATTACTAAAAAAAAAGCAACACACAGGGCTATTCTTACAAAAAAAGAGTATACTTATTAGTGACAGCCTAAAAGACTTCATACGCTGTGCGCTGACAGCTAGACAGTGCAATGTTTTGCAATGTTTAAACCGTACCGTTTACGCGCCGGCTGATACTGCTTGCGGCAACCAAGATGTACGGACGTGTGGATCATGGGCTCCGAAGAAGCGGCTTTTGCGGCCACTGGCCGCGGTAACAGGCTTATCGACGATAACGAGAAAGTGAGCTATCAGTTTGTTTTGCCATCACTGCCCAAGGGATCTGTCGGGAAAAACAGTGCTTTTTGGATGGCGACGTGCGAGCGAGGCCTTATAGGGTCGAAGACTTCTGAGATGCGCTCATCCCTACAGGATTGCTGCAGGACGTCATGACCCTTGCAGCCTACCGGATCAATCATGTGTGGGCCGTCACCTTCTCGAGTTACGAGGCAACAAAAATGATGCTGGCGCTGAAAGAGCTCAACCTGAAGGGGCGCCGCTGCGTAAACGTCGACCCGCAAGACCACCAGGCACGCCTCCGCCGTCATTGGCTGCTGTATTGGGCGGCCGACGAAAATATAAAGGCAGCACTGGCGGCTTTTGGAAAGGTTGTTCAAGTGACGAGAGAACGATGGCAGGTGAGAGGCGTAGACGACATGGACTCAACATCTCGGACCATTCTGTTGAAGTTGAAGAGCGGGATGAAAGCTAATTACATCCCGCACCAAATCCGAGTTTCCGGTGTATTGGCCCTTGTCGTAGTGCTTGGACGGCCGATGCAGTGCCCATGATGCAAGGGTGTCGGACGCGTTCGTCGAGAGTGCAAGGTGCCGCGTTGCGGTTGATGTCGAAGCTTTGACGCTCCGACTATCACTGCGTGCGCACGTATGCTGTAGCTGTGGGGCCACCAGCGAACGAGGTCGTCGCGCATATGACGATGAATTCTGCTGAAACCGAGGACGCTACCAAGGAAGCTGGTGACAAGGAGAGGGCCAACAATGGGGAGTGCACATCGGAGCCAACGAAAGACACGAAATCTATATTTGTTACCCCTGAAAAGAAAGACGGGGCCTCAATGGGTCCCGCAGAAGAACGTGACAAAGACAAGACTGCCTTGTAGTTGATGAAGCCGCTAGCGAGGCAGAAGTTGGGGATCCGCCCCCAAGCATCGACCCTATGGATACGAGCGGCAACGTTACATTCAAGAGGCCGCTACATGCTACCGACGAGAAAACAACTACTAAGAACCACACTGACGGGCTGCCTGCAAAGACAACTATGACGAGAAGGACCAGCTTCAAGCCCTGTCCAAACATTCCTCGGGATAGGAAGCCCGGCGACAAGCCATAGCCCTCTCCGGACCACACCAGACCACCGGGTGGTGTCGGAGTTGTCGGGCGGCCTCACCGCTGTCATCCATTGTAGGAGTTGTAGGTCGTAGGGAGGAACTTGGGAGTAACAAGGCCTACAGTGTTTATTTACATATGTTTACATTAGAGCAAGAGATACATTTGACAGTCTAGCGTGGCTCCCAATTTGAGCACGAAAGACGAAACATGCAGCACATAGAACCATGCACATCGCTTGTCAAGCACGAGCACACAGCTCACGAGCACGATCACAGAACGCATTCTAGCAGCCGAAAACCAGCTGCTTATATACAATCCATCCTCCCTAGTTCCCTAGCTGACGGAAAAAAAAAACGTTCGACCAGGCATCGTAGCCGAGATGCCTTTGAGTGGGAGGGCTTACACACGCACAGGTTTCACTGCCCCCACCAAGGCCAGACGGACTTCGCAGAAGGGCGCGTGAGAAGGTGCCGCCAAGTACCTTCCCTCGGGAACTCCCCCGCTCACGGCAGACCAGGTCGGCAGTGGCGAGTTCAGCAACAATAGTTGATTCGCCGATCACGTTTAGTCATAGCGGTGCCGAGGGGGTGTTCACGCGGCACCTCGAGGTCCCTACGAAACGAGTCACCACAGTGCGTGTTGAAGGCTTCCATGGTGTCCTCGGGGAAGCTCGCCACGCTTGTAGCTGCCGCTGGCTGTGGAAACGTTGCATGTCGGCATCTCTGCAGGCCATTCCCAACAGCTCCTCCATGGACCGGAAAATCTCGACTGGCCAGTGCTGACAACCGCTGGGCAGGGAGAGAATGGCTGGCGAGCTAGAATATGCCTTTGCTCTCTGCAACCCCTGCACACTTGGAATGCCTTCAACCATCTCACAACAACCGGCACAGAAGAATTGATCCCGGCAACACGATACCGCTCAGCGTGCAAACGCCCGGAATCAGCTATTAAGCCACCAGGCTTCCTATCGAAATTTCCATGCAAGCCGCTCAACTGGGAACCCACAATTTTGACCCAAAAAATTTTGTACCGCCAAAGCGAGCGTTCACGTTCCCCCTGAGCTTAACCAGATCTGACTGTGGCTATCGCAGTGGCTACTTATCGCACGTACCCGTGCCACTGCAAGTGGTTAACTAATACGCACACACAAACCATAAGACAACGATAACCTTGACCTTCAGGTTACTCACACACACACACACACACAAAGAAAGCCTATCTACTCATTAATTAACACCTCGCGAAACTAAAGTTTTGTCTAAAACGCATCTTTCAAATTTCGGAACTCTTCAAACAAAGCATAAACCTCATACCTTAAATATTGAAAAAATTCTAGCTTCGAATTGCGAAAATTTTCAAAATTCTCAAAAATAAAACAAAACAACACCTTTCACTTCTAGGAAGCTCCCTTGGCCTCCCGTTTCAAACATTTACATCTGACCCATACTTTTGAGCCGTACTCGAGGTGGTTGCGGTTCGAAAGCTATTCTGACTACCCAGGAACAACAGAAGGACTGACACACTATCAGCTCCTTCAAGACATTATAGTATCCTGCCAATTTGCATCCTAAAATTAAAATTATGGAGTTTTACGTGCCAAAACCACTTTCTGATTATGAGGCACGCCGTAGTGGAGGAGTACAGAAATTTTGACCGCCTGGGGTTCTTTAACGTGCACCTAAATCTATAGGTACACGGGTGTTTTCGCATTTCGCCTCCATCGAAATGCGGCCGCCGTGGCCGGGATTCGATCCCGCGACCTCGTGCCCAGCAGCCTAACACCATAGCCACTGAGCAACCACGGCGGGTAATTTGCATCCTGGCGCCACGCTTTCATCACGAACTCGAGTGACCGCGTTGCAACTGCTTACCACCTGGTGTCGTCCTGCCACCTTTCCCTCTTCGCACTACATGCTGTATATCGAAAAGAATGGCGGAACGACGAGGAACCTAAAGCAGGAGACACGGTACGATTCGGCGTCCGATCCGACGTGCGGCGCCGCATGCTCCGGCATGTGGCATACGATGATTCGGGACACGGTGCGTGCATCCGAAAGATTGAGCGGCGCGTAAGCACCGCCCAGACCCAGCCCTCCAGCTTGACTTCAGAGCCACGTCGAGAAACGCAATATAAACAACTCTGCACAACACTGCGTCGCTTTACGCGAACACTGCCAATAACGTTATGCCCCTGCGAGTGACAGAACACTTCACGACGGCGCGTCGTCCACTGACGACTCCGCTAACAGCCAGCGATAGGGCCAGCTAGGCAGACGCCGCGGCCGACGGCGCTTACGATCCAACCCGAGCTCGTCGAAAAGCGCTTATGTTTGCCAAAACAATTAACACTGTACACATAGGTCGCCCGTAATTAAATACAATTGGTTTACTCGACGCAGTCGTTGCGAAGAGCAAACATGCAAGCGAAGCGAGCAGCCTCGCTCAGACGGTCGGTATGTGCTGTCTGCCCGCGAAATGCCCTCGCGTCACGGCTCCCGATCTCGCCGGTAGCTTAGTCCTTGTGTACTAAACGTTGCTTTGAATAACAGGCACACGTTCGAGATAATTTTACTGAACTTGCAACTATTTCGTGTCGGAAACAAACTGCAGCAGGCAAGGAAAAAAAACGCAGCGAGAAACCAGCCAGCCAGCGCCGCCTCCGTGGAGGAAACGTCACATGCCAGCCGCGCTGTCATAGGCTGCAGCCAGACGACGGTGCGGTTGTCGGACGCGTCGGACGATGAAAATCTGCCCGGTTTGTCGCACGCCGGACGTCCGATCCGGCGCTTCGGCACGGCAAAACACCTCGATTCCGGCTGCCGTTCCGGCGCGTCGGACGCAGGATAGGACACCGAATCGGACCGTGTGTCTGCCGCTTAACTGCCTCGTGCCCTTCATCCGCATCCGCGCAGAACATATTTCTCGGTCACTTTTTGACCACTGGCTCGAACGTGCTTGATGCGCAAACATTGTCAATGACGACGCACCTTTCGTTTCATTGCACTCTGCCTTTTTGCGACTGTCACCGTCTTTGGCTGCGCTACCTTATTTGCCGCTTTCCTATCCTTACGGCGCTTCTTTCTGCGGCGCTTTCTATTTGAATTCCTTTTCATGCCGCCGTCTCGCGCCTCGTGCTGGCCGGTATACATCTTATCGGCTCGGATCGCTCTCCTATCTGCATAGTCTGAGTAATTTGCGTTTAAATCAACTCTCACTTTGCGTCGACTGGCGGACAGCTCAACCGACTCTGGAACAATGCAGCCGTCTTTACTGGACCTATGCAACTCGCACTTCGGCAAACTGCCCTCTACTGCATTGCCCAGCTCACGCTGTAGATCGGCACACAGCTCGTCGGTGTCCACCGCTGTCTCACGCCCACAGCCCGAATGATTCCTAATTAAATCATCCGTCTCTTGCCTACTTAGACTGGCGAAGAGCTGCTCCGATTCCTGAACAATTCAGTTCTCTTCCCTTGAGCTACAGAGCTCGCACTCCTGCGAACTACCCTCAACTGCATCGTCCAGCTGGCACTTTGCTTCAGCTCGCAGACCTAACTCGACATGGGTGCTCGCGTCTGTCGGGTCAGCAGTACTCTGTGTTTCATTAAGGACCTCGCTAACATTACAAGCGACGCACACGCACGGTAACTGTGCCAGTTCATTCGCAGATGGCCAAGATGTGTCTACAGTGCTTCGTTGGCACAGCACCTCGTCGCTCTCACTACGGCCTTTGACGGCCTCTGTTGCCACTAAGGCCTCGTTAGCAGCTAGCACTTTCAGTTCACCTATGAACATGCTGCTAATCTCACCGGGACCACTACTTCTCTCGGCTTTCGACCGAAATCTGCTATCGACTTCCTCACACTTTCGCTGCGTCCAGCCTACAGATTTCTCAAGCCGCTGTGTTGAATTTGTTTGATTTCCTGCTCCAAATCTTGAATCTCATTGTTCAATGCAGCAGCGTACTGCCTCGTTACTTCTCTTAGGCCTTCCTCCTGTGAAATCCCTTTCAGTTTCTGCCAAGCTTCTGTCTGTTATTGCTTCATTTCTTCCTGTTCTTGCCCAGTTGCTTCCAAATCCCGTTTTTTGCTTACAATTCGTTTACCCATTTGTTCGATAAATTTCAGATCATTGTCACTGTGGAGAATGGTTTTACGAATGTCTGATTCCGTCAGGTCCTCCTCTATGTTTATCTCGACCTCTTCACACAACCACATCAGGTCTGCTCTCGTCAAACACAACAGGACCATGGTCGCTACTTAAAGCTTTGGCTCTGCTGTCACACAATACTTCCTGCGATACCTACGCAAATCAGAATACAAGCAAAAGATTCCAGCGAATCAATTCTACACACACAGAGAAATGGAAGCCTGGTAAATCTTACAGCCAAAACGAAACGCTTACCCGCTGAAGCAGCACCATATCACGAGTCCTTCTCCGCCGTATCCAGTCAGTTGCAAGAGGTGCTCAATCCCAAGTCGCCTGCAACTTGATCGGGATACCGGTCCGTCATGATGGCCCAAAGTCCGTGAGCTGCCGTTGCTGTCTACGAGTGTAGGCCGATCTCACCGCTGCCGTTCAGTTGTCGGAGTTGTAGTCGGGTTGTAGGGAGGAACTTGGGAGGAACTTCAGAGGAACTAGGCATACAGGGCTTATTTACCTATATTTACATTGGAAAAAGGTATACATTCGACAATCTAGCCTGACTCCCAAATGGCACACGCAAGATGAAGCATATAGCATGTGAGCATCAAGCTCCAAACACACTGCTTCACGAGCACGAGCACACAGCTCGTCGAGCACGATCACAGAGCACACTCTAGCAGCCGACAAAAAGCTTCTTATAAACAACCCATCCTTCCTAGATCCCTAGGTGAGAGAAAAACGTTCGACCAGTCATCATAGCCGAGCCGCCTTTGTGCGGGAGGGCTTACACACACACGCAAAGGTTTCACTGCCTCCACCAAGGCCAGACGGGCTTCGCAGAACTCGGGGGTTACGTCTTGAAAGGCGCGAGGGAAGATGCCGCCAAATACCTTCCCTCGCGAACTCCCCCGTTCACGGCAGACCAAGTCGGTCGTGGCGAGTTCAATAACAATAGTTGATCCGCCGATCGCATTTAGTCATATCGGCGCCGAGGGGGTGTTGACGCGGCACCTCGAGGTTCCTACGAAACGAGTCACCGAAGTGGGTGTTGAGGGCTTCCATGGTCTTTTCGGGGAAGCTCGCCATGCTTGCAGATGCAGCTGGCTGAGAAAACATTGCATATCGGCATCTCTGCAGGCCGTTCGTAACCACGGTGCCGCAGGCATCTAGCCGATGGCTAGACGTTGGGGTAAGCACCGGGCCCCCGGGCCTTTCTCACTTTCCCGTATTAGCAAGGCAACCACCCCTACGCTTAGCTTAGGCTCGCTAAACGTGAGTGGTCTGGCCGCCAAGCGTAAACAAAGCCAAGTTTATCGAATGATGGTCGACTAAGACCTCGATGTTCTGGCCGTGCAGGAGTCAAAGGTGGAAGGGAAGGAGGAGACCTGGGGCGTGGTGTTAAGGGTTACGTATTTGTATTACACGGTAGTGAGCGATGCTAAAGGAGTATCGGAGGGCATTATTTTATAACTGCCCTGGCTATCTATTGAAATTTACTATTCGTGCCCTTCAGGCAGATTTGTGTATGCTGCCTTTACTGTTGATGATTCGTGGCGTGTTGTGTGCGTATATGCACCCAACGTTTGTGAAGAGCGCAGAATCTTTCTTGAATTATTAAAGACGCACATTTGTCTGAATAGAAAAAATGATTATTCTGGGGGCTTTTAAATGTGTACTAACAGATCGAGATAGAACAGGCCGGAGAACAGATGGCAAAAGCTGTCATGTCCTTACTGAATTATTAACCGAGTGCGACTTAGACGACGTGGCAGACGGCCTGGTTGGAACACGCGAGGTTCAGTATACGCACTTCCAGGGCAATAGTCACATTCGTCTGGACAGAATGTACGTGTGACTAGACGTAATACGCCTAAGGCACAGCTACGGTGTCGTGCCTCTTTCCTTGACCACTCACAGTTTGGTCAAAACATCTGTTGGACACAAAGGAAAATGCAACACATTCACGTGGGAAATATGCAAAATGAATTCCATATTGTTCAAGGATGTGGTTTTTCTAAGCAATGTACAGGATCACTTGAACAAAGTATAAAATAACAACATCGCGCAAGTTACCGAAACGTGGTAAAATTTTAAACAACGAATTAATGTAACTTCATTCGATTGCTCCTGTAAAATAATGTACGAAGACAGAGCTATAGGAAAAGAACTAAGGACGGTGTTGGAAAAAAATACCGACCTTAGAGTGCAGCCAACTGGATGCATGCAAAGATGATTTGCGTAGCAGAAAAGCTAAATTGGAACTATGCGATGAAAAGCAATATCGGGCAGTGATTATACGCGCAATTGCCGTGGCACTGACAGCAGATGAGGCGCCATCTGAACGCGCGTTTGGTCTTGAGAAGAGACATGCACGGGGTAATCACATATATGTACTTGGCGTAGAAAATCACAATATAACCGACTGTGAGGATATCGCACAAGCGTTTCTGCAGCATGTTCAATAACTTTTTGGATCGTGTACTGTTGACGTGGATGCCTTTAGGGCGACGTTTTTGGGATGCATGACGCAACTCAGCGATCAAACGAAGAAATGACTAGACGTACCGATATCAGCACATGAACTTGATAAGGGAATTGATAATTTATAAACAGGAAAATCGCCAGGTCCGGATGGCATTTGTGCCGATTTTTAAAAGCAGTTTAAATTGGACTTGTCGGCTCTGCTCGCTGGCATCTTTAACGAAGCGTATGAAGTAAACGTATTGCCACATTCTATTGGGGAAGCGCACACTCTCCTCATCCCCAAGACAGATGAGCCTGCGCAACTAAAACGTGTAATGTCGTACAGACCAATATCACTTACCAACAATGATTATAAAATATTCATGAAGATAATTGCTAGCAGGTTACAATCAGTAATGAAAGTGTAGCAGGTAGGCACCAAAAATGGGGTGTCAAGGGACGTACCGTTAACACAAACATAAACATAGTGAGATCAATTCTGGAATGTTTTGATGCCTTAAGGTCGCGAACTGCTATTGTCCACCTTCATTTGGGCAAAGCTTTTGACTGTGTTACTCATGTTATTTTGCCATCCTAAAGCGTATAAATGTCGGGTCCATAATTACTGACGAGGGAGACTTCAATTGTGTAAGCATGACTGAAGACAACGTCAAGAACTTACCGATACATGATAAAAGCGCATTTCAACTTTGCGCAATCGTTCAGGAATACCACCTAATTTATTTAGGTGACGTACTGCGAGAAACGCGAGTTAATGCATTTCCAAGGAACAAGCCAGGCCCGACTTGACCGAGTCTATCTGACAGCAAGCCTTTTATCTTTTTGCACAAAATATGCCGTTAAGCATGTATGCTTTAGCGACCATAGCTTAGTAACTTTTATAATAGGCACAATGCTTTAAAAGAGCGTCTTTAATCGGGACCTTTGGAAATTCAATGATAGCCTTCTGCAAGACAAAACCTTCATCGAAGTAATAACGGCAAAAATTAACTAAATGCAGAAAAACGACTTAATCAGCCCTGTCGAGTTGTGGGAGCAGTTTTAGTCTGAAGTTGCGATGAGCGCAATTAAAGAGCTAGTGTCGTGCGCTACATGGCACGACAGAAAGAGACCGAGTTGCAGCGTACTCAAGACTATCTCTTAAATGCGGAAAGCACTGTTCCTCGCCTGCTTGCAAACAAAGTTAAAAAAGTCAAAGGCAACGCGAGAATATAGATACGGAAACATATCTAGGTGCGATGACAAGATCGCGTGCTGAGCAGCTCTGGATGGTCGAAACACCTACCTAGCGAGCGTTAAGCGATGAAAGAAGCCACGCTACTGGAAATGCAATAACAGAGCTGCGCTATCAAGGTGTGCTTTCCACAGACCAAACTATTACTGAGCAAGCGCTTGGGCAACGTTTCAGAAACTTGCTAGGCTGCAAGGCGAATGTGCAAGAGGGCTTTGAGGCAAATTTTCTGAAATCATTGCCACAATTAGAACATGAAGTAAAAACACAGCTTGAAGGACCAATAAGTGTTAGTGAATTGCAAAATGCGATAGATGGCTTGCCTACAGGGAAAGCTCCGGGGCCCGACGTGCTGGGTGAAGCTTTTTATAAATTCTTTAACCATTAAGTGGCAGAAATGCTCCTCAGAGTAATAGAAGACGCTTAGGAATCCAAAAAGATGCTTCCGTCATTTAAAAGAAGCCATGTCGTACTACTACGAAAGACCAAAGTCCCTGTGAAATTGCTGTCAGTCGAAGCTAACGACCGAAAAGTCTAACTAACACTGATTATAAGGTTTTTATGAAAGTTATAGTTAAACGACTTCAGTCCGCAATTACAAACTTGGCTGGTGATTATCATACTTGTGGAATCAAAGGGAGAACCATACTCACGAATATTCATGTCACCAGAAGTATATTGGAACTATGTCACCTAATGCGCAGACGGGTAGCCATGATTTAACTCGACTTCGAAAAAGATTTTGATAAGGTCTCTTGCAGCATTCTTTTCTCCGTCTTAGAACACATCAACATAGGTGTCATCATTTACGATGGAGTAAAAATGACCTACACTCGCGGTTCTTCCAAACCAATTATTATTAAATTTTTACCGAAAGCATTACAGCATACTTCGGTGTAAAACAGGATGCCCTGCCAGTTCAATGCTATTTGCAATTTACCTCGAACCGCTTTGTTTTATTCTAATGATGAATAAAAAGATACGCGGCTTCCGGCTCTTATCACATGAAATAAACATGTTCTCCTATAGTGACGATGTCGCAGTATTTTGCACTGATAAAGAAAACATTCAGGAAGTTATGCATACCGCAAGAACTTCCTCCAGCCTTACAGGAAGTGCGATAAGCTGGCAAAAGTGCTTAGGATTTTGGCATGGTGAATGGCAATCTACGCAAGAAAATTTCGACATTATAAATTTCAGCGAGACACCTGCTACTTACATCGGCGCACCACTTGAACATTATGGCGACATCGCCCAACAGTGAACAGCAGAAATTGAGCGGACAAACGAGCAAACAAGATACTGGGGAGGACGGAATTTCTCAATGTTTGCGCTTGCAACTATGTGTAACTCACTTCTGGTGGCGACAGTGTTCTATATGTTACAAGTATTGTGTATGTCTAGGAGGTGTGTCCGAAAATAGCACATGATCTTCGCAATGTTTGCTTGGGGATCGGGATGCGAAGACACAAGCAGGTTAAACTTATTTCATTCCTTGAATAACGGAGGTCTTGGTTTGTGTAATTTGTTCTTAAGATAAGTATTCTCAAGGTTTATTTTCCTTCGCGACCAAAGGAATGCATTTCCACAGACTGTTGTACACGTCCAACTACACAATGGCTTATCGGAGTTCATTGTTACATCATGTGGAACAGCACAAGTAGTGGTGAAAGGATATATGCGCGAAGTGGTAAGCTCTTTTCGTTTGCTCAAAGCACATTTCTCGCTCGAATATTTGTCTGTTGTCGTCCGGAAGAAATTGTATAAAGACCTCGTGGAAATTTTGTGTCCTGTGCCTATATACCGCTCGACGTAGGCTCTAGGGCCTGAACATAGGACCTCTAGGGCCTCTAGGGCATGGTCTTCAAGCGCATAAAGAGAATGCCTATGAGGCCTTCTACTAAATTTTTCTTCTTTCTTGTGTACAGCGGCATGCTTTCCGTAAAACCATGGCTAAGACAGAAGAGTTAGTTTGTACCATGTAGTATCGATTGCAGTATATGCCATAAACCGGCAACAATAAATCATATATTTCTAGTCTGTGGGGTCTCAGTGTCCTTGTGGGACATCCTACAAAGAACTATACAAAATAATTCCCTCTGACGTCATTCGGTATTCGCTTTCTGCCTTTTGAAAAGGCGGGAGACGTGCCGCGCGGCACAATACTGTTGCTCTACATGCACAGTGTCTGAAAGACAGGAATGGATTTAAGGCATGAAGCTCTTCGACCTCGTCCTGCTCAGGAACATTTCGTGGAAAACATCCTGCACCTACGCGGCACACGTAAAGCCAAAGGGGAGCCATCAGAGCGGCTACCCATATTAGACAGATTGGCAACATTTCGGTTCCTCTAAACGAGCTACATTACCCAAAATGCAGCCGGTGTTTTTACCAATGTACAACTATCTTTTTCCGTGTTTAACTCTAACGAGTGGATTGTTCTACTAAGAGGAAACGTGTTACATATTTTTGTACGTGCGTTGTTTGAAAAACAGACAATAAAGAAAAAGAAACCGGGTCTGGCAGAAGGACAAGGGCCTCTGAGCACGCAACTCAGCTGCGGTTCTGCGTGGACTGCGGCGAGGACATTAGCGACATGCATATAAGATCAAGCTACAAGGATTAGAGGCTATGTTAGAGAGGAGCGGACTGAGCTTCAAACTTTCGTCTGTCAAGCAGGGTTAATAGATTGAACAGTCATTACCAGGACTGATGTACGGGGATGGCGTAGTACTAATGGCTGACAACAAAAAAGATTTGCAGGGATTGATGGAAAGCTGCAGTAAAGAAGGAGACAGGTTAGATTTAAAGTTGAGTGATGAAAAATCGGCAATCATGATCTTTAATCGAAATAAAGGTGGCAAGCGTAGGATACAGGAGCTAGGTTACGCTGGAAGTAGTGGATAAGTACAAATATCGTGGCGGTGTAGATAAACAATGGAGCTGCGTACCTAACGGAACACGAAAGATAGGACTTAACGTAACAGGAATGCAGCTGTGATGAAAAATAGGGCACTGTGGAATTACAATAGGTACGAATTCGTCGTGAGGGATTTGGAAAGGGGTGATGTTTCCTAATATGGCTTTTGGCGATGCGGTCCTGTGCATGGGATCAGAGGTTTGAGAAACGTTGGAAATTACGCAACGCGGGGTAGTTAGGCTTGCTTTAGGAGCACATAGAAATACACCAACTAGAGTGTACAGGGTGTCAGCATGGTCCCCATTTGAGAGCAGAGAAGCTAGCAGAAAAATAGGAGCGATTCAGAGAAGTGGGGGAAAAGCAGCAGGGTTGGAAAGTTTTCTGCTACTTGTACGTGGAGGAAGGCTGACATGAAATGAAGGAAGTGAACCAGAAAATTGTCAAGCAAACATCTGGACAGCAACAGGAGGCCAAACTAGTAATCACCGTTTAAGGACAAGATTTAACAAACAGAGAGGGGTCTGTGGGAAATAGGTATGCAGATGAAATCAGCACAGGCAACATTCAAAACTTTCGCGCAGGAAATTGCCAATGAAAATATCTACAATAATTCTAGGGGAAGATCTTTGTTATTTGAAGTCAGAACGGGAGTATTGAGGACTAAGATGTGCTGAAACAATTATCAAGGGATAGACACGTTATGCGCCGCGTGTTAAGAGGATGAAATGGTTGAAGACCTGATACTTTTTCGTAAAGGGCTTCGCCCTACAGTTCAAAGCAACGGGGCGGATTTTTTAACAGCATTGGGGTTTAGGGGCAGTGCAGAAAAGTGGCAATAACCAAGCTGAGGTTATCTGTTTCATTGCTAAAGTAAAGACAGCAGGGAAATGTAACCGTCCATTAAGTACAATTGCGCACATACTACTTCTCTGCAGGTACACATATTACTAAATTCACGGCTAGGTGGTGTGAGCCGCCGCCCGATTTCAAAGGTTCAGCCATCTATTCATGGTGAAATCATGTGGTGAGATGCGGAATGACGCGATGACGCCTCTAGCAGACCGCGGCTGGCGCCAGCCGAGCCAGCATATAGCTATGCGAGTGTTGCTTACGTAAGTTATTAAACAGTTGTCAATTAACACTTGCGTCTCGTCAGTCTCGTTACATGCTCGGCAGACGACCACGACATGGTGGCAGCAGCGGGATGCCTAACAACGCCGTGAGAAACACACCGTTGAGATGGAAGCCTGAAAACGCCCGCAGCACAGGGGCGCAATGCCCCGAAGAAATTTCGCTACACATGGCTTCGCCTTCAGTGCTTACAACATTGCTCCGCACAAATCCCTCGTTGGCGTAACTTTCTCCTTGCATGGGCGCGGTACGTCGAATAGACTTTCTCGCACCTGCGGTGCTCGTGCTATATCAGTCATGCCAGATTATACCTTTCTCGGGCCTTGCGGCGCTCTGCCTTCAAAATAACTTCACTGATTTTCCCAGGGGAGCAGTAGGGGCAGTAGCACAGACCGGCCCTTCTCTCTTGTAATAGTATCTTCGCTTGTGCCAGGCTTTTCGTATGCTGCTATCTTTGATTTTTTCAAAATATTTCAACTCAAAGTGAACTTAGTTTGAAATTAAAGCGCCGCAAGGCGAAAGAAAGGTATAATCCGGCAAGCATCACGAGCACCGCAGGTGCGAGAAAGTCTATCCGACGTACCGCGCTCGTGCCAGGAGAAGCTTACCAGCGACGAATTTACCACTGCGCTCAACCCGTTCGTAGTTGAATAGCCGAAAAAACGACTTTCGGTGATCCGAGGAGTGGAAATGGTGGCTCACGAGATGTGAGCGCTATCGCAGGACTAAAGAAGCAAGCTGACTAGACTCAGACAAACGCCCTCGTCTATGCCATGGGTCGTGAAGCCGAACACGTCCTAGCTCTTCGACGCCGAGTATCTCGGTTACTACATAGCTAGTACCCGAGCGTTCGTGAAACATCTTGCGCCTCGGTAGAACGTCACACACGAGCGTGCGAAGTTCAAAAGCCGGAAGCACGAAGCGCATGAAGCGCACGAAGCAGTCGAAACATTTGTCACCGAACTATTTAGATGAGCCGAAAACTGTGAGTACGGTGATCAGAGGAATTGACTGATACGTGATAGGCTCGTGGTCGGTCTCATAGATACGCAATTAAGCGTGAAGTTGCAAACTAACGCCGAGAAGCCGCCGTCACCCCTGCTCGCAACTCCAAGAGCAAAGTAAAGTCAAATCAGCAGGCTCAGAAAAACCAGCACGAGCAGACTGCACCCATGTGCAAGGGGTGTGGCTCAACGGCGCACCCACCAACACACTTGTTGTGCCAAGCGAACGGCAAAACATGCAGTGCTTGTGACAAAAAGGGACGTACACTTCGCTGCCGCGTGCTTACCGTCTCCCCGGCTCGCAACTTCAAGGGCAAAGGAAAGTCAAATCAGTAGGCTCAGAAAAACCAGCACGAGCAGACCGCGCCCCCGTGCAAGGGGTGTGGCTCAACGACGCACCCACCAACACAATTTTGTGCCAAACGAACGGCAAAACATGCAGTGCTTGTGACCAAAAGGGACGTACACTTCGCTGCCGTCTGCTTACCGTCTCCCCTGCTTGCAACTCCAAGAGCAAAGGACAGTCAAATCAGTAGGCTCAGAAAAACCAGCACGAGCAGACTGCACCCACGTGCAATGGGTGTGGCTCAACGACGCACCCACCAACACACTTTTTGTCCTAAGCGAACGGCAAAATATGCAGTGCTTGTGACAAAAAGGGACTGTACACTTCGCTGCCGTGTGCTTATCTGCTTACAAAAAGCGTAACAATGGTGCAACAGTCAACGGCTTGCCCACGAAATTCAAGTTGGACACTGGCGCGGATGGAACCACTATACCAACAAGCCTCTGCGATGAAGAAGTTATGGGCAACTTGAAGCAAGCAAAGAAACAGCTGCTTGGACTTGGCAGGACCGAAATAGTAATAATATGACTGTTCAGTGCGAGCCTGTGCTGGAGTGGCCAGTTGTGTCAAGAATAAATTTATGTGATCGACAAACAGAATAGCGCACTTCTTGGACGTCTCGCAATCAAGTACTTTAGATGTCTTACCAAGCATTCTGTAGGTAACACAATCAACCTGCTAAGTCAGCGACCAAGCCAACATTATATACCACTTTCTATACCTGATACCAATACAACATTCTGTACCTGATTTCATGCCTGGGCCTTGTCAAGGCAAAATACAAAATAACGCTTCTCCTATGCGCTATTACGTACCTGAGGTGAGTACCTCTGCCTATGTTGCCCCATCGCAAACGTGAGTTCGAGAGACTAGAGTGCCTGGGTGTCATCATAAATGTTGAAGAGGCCACAAAGTGGTGGGCAGCTATGGCAGTTGCGAAAGAAATGAGCCGAGCCTGAAATCTGCATTGATTTTGAGGAGTTGAAGAACATTCTGTGTGAACGAGTCCTAATCCCACCATCGAAGAATACTTGGCCAAATTCTTTGGAGCTGCATATCTAGCAAGCTCGAGCTTCAATGCCATAAAAACATTAATAAGGACACTGGTACTCACCAACTACTACCCATGCAGTCATCTCACTGTGTCTGTAGATGCATCACCGTACAGTCTTGGGGCAGTCCTGTTACAAGAAACAGCAGGTGTGAGGCATTGGCATCCAGTTTCCTAAGCCTCAAGATCCCTCTCTGACATGGAAACACAATATGCACAAATAGCCTTAGACCTGAAAATGGAAAAATTACAGCAAGCAATGCATCCTCATGGCAACTGGACAGCCAGATCTAATGTACCGTTTATTCTGCTGTTTTACTTGTAATCTGTAGCGAAAGTGAGAATGGTGCCTGCAAGGAAAAACAAAAACAAAAATATTGCCTTCATCAAAAGAAGAAAAACAACCTAACATAAATACAGGCAGTAATGCGATAGTAAGAGGTAATACGTTCTAATTTTTTATCCAGAGCACGATGACACTAAGCATTGGCACCTAGCGTTGTAACACAGCATCTGCGCTATCATTCCATTACACCATGACAGACATTGGAATCACTAATCAAACACCAAAATTAATTTTTCACCTGCTAATTGCCTGCTTAACGTTCCTAAACATCCGGTCTGTAGTGATGACACATGTGGGGAAAATGATTAGCTAAATTATAGTCTCAAAATTAACATGCAATAACATGCTCAGGGACACAACCCAGAGACACAACTAGACGCTCCGAAGCAGGCTATCCCTGCTTAACAGAGATATAGAAGCACACGCACAAGAAATCTGTAACCAACGATGGGAAGCAACATAAACCAATATGGATAATCCGGATTATCCAGAATGTGGACTTTGCTCAGACACCTTTTGAATCCTGAGGAAACTAAAGCTGCGTACAGAGAAATCATAGATAAAATCTTACATGCATATTGCAAAAGAGAAAAAAGCTTTTATCGAGGAGCTAGCGACAACGTTTTTATCTTGGGGTAAGCGAACTCCTCACCCACATTACACAGGCACCAAAAACAGATAATTAGACGAAGAGATTAGCGAAGCGCAACTGAGAGCAGCTCTACAAAAGCTTAACACTACATCCGCGCCGGGAGTAGATGGATTAACAAACAAGACGATCCGACATCTCGATAAAGAATACCTTACCAAGTACATAAACGAATGTCTACAATACAGTACAATACCACAACAACGGAAAACGGCCCAGATAATTCCAATACCTTAACCCGGCATGCGGTTACAGTTGGAGAACCTGAGACCGATATAACTCACGCCCTGTGTGGGCAAACTAATGAAGCACGTTGCCCTAACGAGACTGACCAACCATCTCGAGGACAACGACATTATCCCCCCTACAATGCTGACCTTCCAGAGAAATTTGTCTATACAGGATGCAATGCTCCAAATTAAGCATCAAATTATGGATAACATAAGCCGGACCGCAAAAGCTATCCTAGTATTGGACCTAAATAAAGCTTTTGACAGTGTTAACACGGAACAATATTAAACAGAATAAATGAGCTAGGCCTACACCAGGCAGTATACGACTATATAAGAGGCTTCCTTACTAACAGAAAAGCACACAATAAGAGAGACCTTAACTCCGAAGAACCACAAATCGGAAGCGCAGATACGCTTCAAAGTTCAGTAATATCACCGATGCTCTTTATTCTGGCTCTGATCAGATTACCATCAAAGCAACACGAAATCGATGGCCTCAATCATACCATATACGCAGGCGATATCACCCTCTGGGTGAGCGAAGGCAACGATGGACACGTTGAAAACACGTGACAACGTGCAATAGTAGCAGTTGAACAATGCCCAGCAGGAACCGGACTCGCGTGTTCGGCACAGAAATTTGAGCTCCTCCTTTATATACCATCGCGACGTGGCGAAAACCACGCAACAACGTGAAACGAAACAATGCGGAAATTTACCTAACTACGGTGGATGATACGCCCGTACCCAAGGTTGACAAGATCAGAGTATTGGGACTCAACAGTGAAAGTAACGGCTACAATGGAGAGACCATAACTAAGTTAGTCAAGATAACATCTCAAACCATGCGGCTACTCAAATGAGTGGCCAACAAACACAGAGAAATTAAAGAAGGCAATCTGATTAGACTAGCCCAAGCTTTCGTACAGAGTAAAATAGTATATGTGGCATCGTACCTACGATGGTACCCTTCAGAAAGATACAAATTAGACTGCTGCAGACTACTGCAGCTAGTTCTATACGATACACTGAATGAGCTAATCAAAGAACAACACAAAGCACAGTATGAACGCGTGTCCCAAACTAAAATAGGTTGGCAAATAATGAATCGCCTAGGTATAGTGCATGATACCCTGCATGGCTTCAAAGTAGATATACCCTCACACATCAGAGGCATGATAACCGTCCCTCCAATACCCAAGAATATGCATCCCACCCACTATCAGGGTGGGCGGGAAAGCAGATCATGCGATATACAGCAATTAGTAACAGGAAGGACACTACATTTGTAGACGCAGCTAGATGCAAACAAAAGCGCGCCTACACAGTGTGAAGAACGGCCAGCTGCAGTGCAAGTTTTGCCAGCCAGTTGCAACAGTGGTCGCAACTTTCGTGGAGCACCGCCGCCAACCTCTAGCCATGGTGTGACTAAGACGACTTTGTGTCGGGAACAATACGCGCGTCCGGCACTTTCCGTCGCTTCAGCTAGGATGTGTTTGACGAAGCAGGCTTTGTGCTGAAACCGCCACTGTTACGCTCTAGCCTCGTCGCCGTTGTGACTGAATGAGTTCGGTGGGCCAACTATTGTTACCGAGCTCCCCAACGCAGACCTGATCTGCTATGAGTGGGCGAGCTGCCGCGGGAACGCCGTCGGACACCCCTTCCCACGCGCCGACCAAGACGCAAGACAAAGGCTATCCGGGCGCACCGCGCGGGTCGGCTCCGAGCTTACGAAGCCCCTCTGACGTCGGCTCCGGACCATGCACCTGTGCTTGTGTGTGTGTGTGTGGGTATGTGTGTGTAAGCCGTCCCAGAGAGAAACGGCGTTTTTACGATGACTGGACGAACGTTTCCGCCACCTTGGAATCGGGGGAGGACCGACTGTTTATGAACGGCTGTTGTGCGGATGCTCGATACACTTTCTTAAGCAGTCATGTTAGACTGAGACACTTTCTTAAGCAGTCGTGTTAGACTGACGTACTTTCTCTCGCAGTCATGCTAGACTGATGAACTGCATGTAAATACTGTAAATAAACCCTTATTCCTTGTTCCCGATGAGAAGCAGTCCTTCCCTTCATCAACGTCCTCAGCGTGGTTAAGTTGGACGACGGCATCGGCCAGCTACCTTCGAATTCAGGCCGGACTCCAATGTTGACAACGGGCTACGAGCGATGGGATTGAGCCCTCCATACTGACAACTAGCTGACAGTGGTGAGATAGACTTTGCGACGTGGTGCTGTGTCTGCGGTGAGTGCTTGGTTCTTGCTTTGACTCTCTAGGCTTGATTTTATGGTTGTTCTGCTTAGAACAGTAGGGAAGCTAGAGTTTTGAGTGTTAGCTAGGTTGTGTTTTCCTAGCTGGATTTAGCGAGCCGAACCAAGGCAGTAAAGCAGCAATCATGGAGTTAAGAGCACTGCTGAAAGACGAATTATTGATTGTTGGCGAGGAACTGGGCCTAGATGTACGCAAGTAAATGCTAAAATCGGAATTACTTGAGCAATTTCCTGAACAGGCCAGTGAGGAAGAAATTGAAATGAGGTTTGAACTTTTGAAGAAGAGAGAAGAACGAGAGAGAAAAGAAAGGGAGGAACTCGATAAGGATTGCGAGTTAAGAAAAATGCAATTGGAACTTGGAAGCAAACGTTTGGAGTTGTCTCAAGAAAGTCAAGGGGCTCTGGGACGATCAAGTGAGGCAGAATTATACCGCATGGACAGGCTATTTAAGCCATTTGATTTCAGGACTGACATAGGCTTGTTCCTGTGCAATTTTGAAAGGAATTGCGAAAAGATGAACTTCGGTCCGAGTACATGGCCACAGCGGTTGCTGTCTATGTTGCCATGTGAGACGGCGGAAGTAATCGCCAGACTGAGTGCACAGGATGCATACGATTATGCAAAAGTTAAGGCTAGTCTCCTGAAGAAATACTGCCGTTTAGCCGAAGCTTTTCGGCAAACGTTTAGGAGCAAGGGCAAGAAAGTAGCGAGGGGTATCCGGAGTTTCCATACGGCTTAATGGCCAACCTAGTCGAGTGGCTTAAAGGCCAACCTAGTCGAGAGGACAGCAGAGACATGATCATTGAATGCATGTGTCTAGCGCAGTTTTACAAAACCATCCCCCAAGCTGTGAAACTGTGGGTGCAAGACAGAGGGAATATAAACACTGTGGAAAGAGCGGCTGAATTAGCCGAAGAGTACGCAACCCGTAGAAAGTTGAACGCCGAGGACGGAAATTGGGATTGTCGAAATGGACCGCGGAAACCATTTCCATTCAAAAAGGGTTCGCAGATTAGACGATCGGAGCCTGTAGACGTGGAGGAAAAGCCCGCTGAAAAGAGCAAGGTAAACATAATGGGGAAACCGCTCAAAATGAACAGAAAAGAAAAAATCGAATCTTTTAGGCCGATCCGCTGCTATAAATGCCACAAACTGGGACATATAGCTATAAACTGCGGGAAGCCATGCGTAGTTTTTTCCTACGTAGAGGAAAAAGACGACAATATGGAACTTTTAAGCCCCTATCTTCACGACTTGCAAGTTAATGGCAAACCATGTCGAGTGCTAAGAGACAGTGCCGCCACGATGGACATTGTCCATCTGTCTTACGGGATGGTAGATGACTTCACCGGAGAAGTAGCATGGATCAAGCAGGTTGTAGAATAACACAGCATGTGTCTGCCCATGGCCATACTCAAAATCAGTGGACCATTCGGGGAGCTAGAGACTGAGGCTGCAGTTTCCAAATTTTTGTCACTGCAATACCCGTACATCTTTGCGAATCGATCGAATCAGTTACTGCGTGACAAAGGGCTTAAACTGGGAGAGGGCATATTACAGGCATTGACGCGAGGCCAAGCTGGTAAAATCACGTCGCTTTCAGCTGAACATGCACAAGCTGCTCCAGCGGAAGCAGAAAAGGCGATAACTTCCATACCCGAATCCGAGCTAGGCTCGAGGGATGAAAAATCAGTCGAGGAGAGCCTGCCAGCTGCCCAGCTCAATGAGAGCGTATCACTAGAGTGCCCAAGTTCACGACGGCAGGAAGAGCAAGTTGACGCACTCAGTAGCAAGACAAGGTCGTTATTATCAGCGGCGTCAAAGAATTTTGATCCGCTCTTACGTGTGGATAGAGAGTCATTGGCAGCCGAGCAAGAGAATGATGATAGCTTAGCTAAATTACACCACACAGCCAAAGAAGGCATTGCTAGGCGCAACGTGACGATACATGAGAGAGGAGGATTGTTGTATCGCCACTACAGAGATCGAAAGGGTACGATTTTAGATCACTTAGTCGTACCTACTAAGTATAGGGAGAACCTTTTGAGTCCACTCATGGAAATGGGTGGTCCGGCCCCCTAGGCATAAACAAATCAAAGGAAAGGTTGCTTATGGAATACTACTGGCCTGGCTGTTTCAAAGATGTAGAAAACTTTGTAAGATCATGCGACGCCTGCCAGCGTTCTGGTAAACCAGGAGAGACATGGAAAGCTCCACTGAAGGTAGTCCCCTTAATAACAGAGCTTTTCAGACGACTTGTAATAGACACGGTAGGGCCTCTTCCAAAAACAAAATCAGGCTACAGGTACTTGTTTACCATGCTGTGTCCGGCTACCAAGTTTCCAGAAGCAATCCCTTTGAAAGAGCTCAGCTCCACCGAAGTAGTAGACGCGCTTTTGACAGTGTTTGCGCGAGTTGGGTTTCCAGCCGAAATTCAGGCAGATCAAGGGTCAGTATTCACCAGCGCACTGACTTCCACATTATTGAAAAAGTGCAGGGTAAAGTTAATACACAGTTCTGTGCATCATCCTCAGTCAAACAGTGTAGAGAGAAGGCATTCAGTGCTTAAGCGACTTTTGCATGTGCTCTGTTACGAGCACAAGGAGAACTGGGAGAACTGTCTGCCGGTAACTTTGCATGCTTTGCGAATGGTTCCACATGAAGCGGCAGGGTTCGCGCCTGCAGAACTAGTGTATGGGAGGACACTCCGTTCTCCACTGAGAATGTTGAGGAGATGTGAGAGGAAAGAGGGGAGAGTCCAACAGTGGTTTAATACGTGCTAAATTTGCTGGAACGGCTACGCGCAACCCAAGAACTAGTCGAAAAGAACATGGGAGTAGCTCAAAAGGCACCAAATTCTATTACGACAAAAATGCGAGGCTTCGTACATTTAACGCCGGAGACCCGGTAATGATCCTCAAACCTTCAAGAAAGAACAAGCTTGAAGTTCACTGGGACGGGCACGTTAAAGTGTTGCACAACTTTTTAGATACTAACTATGCTCTGAAAATGCCCGGTCGCAGGAAGGAGGTGAAGATATATGACTGCGATTTGATGAAGCCGTTTAGCTTCTCTAAGTTAATGAATATTGTCCTAAAGGACTTGCAGGAGTTCGCCTTGCCATATCTGGCTGATGCAGCAATTTTTTCGGACAGCTGGGAACAACACAACACCCCCTGGTTGAGGGAAGCCGGCTTAACGATGAAAGCGGAGAAGTGTTGATTTGGTTCTTCACAGGTTACTTATCTGGGCCATGTTGTCGGCCAAGGCACGAGACGGCCAGCCGTGCTGAAAGTAGCTACGATTGGACAATTTTCTCAGCCGCGCACAAAAACAGACCTTAGTTCGTTTTTGCCACTTGTGGGGTACTATCAACAATACATTCTGAATTACTCGCAAATGGCAAATCCATTACCGGACGCCCTGCGAAAGGGGGCGCCGA
The DNA here is from genome assembly GCF_038994185.2 of Dermacentor albipictus. Lineage (NCBI taxonomy): Eukaryota > Metazoa > Arthropoda > Arachnida > Ixodida > Ixodidae > Dermacentor > Dermacentor albipictus. The sequence goes on along the minus strand of NC_091827.1, from coordinate 107,898,280 downwards.
GTAGCGCACACTGGGATAAGGACAAAGAGAACGCTTTCCAAAGTTTGAAAACGCTATTGCTTTCTCGTCCTGTGCTTCGCGCACGTGACTGCACAGAGGAATTAATAGTCGAATGCGACGCAAGCGACAGAGGTATAAGCGTGGTACTTAGTCAGGAGAGAGGCCTTTGCCCTACAGTGGGCGCAACCAGGCTGATGATGGTGATGATGACTTAGTCAGGTTGGCGACGACAACGAGGAGCATCCTATCCTCTATGCCAGCCGTAAACTAAATGTAAAAGAGGAAGCATACAGCGCCTCAGAGAAGGAATGCGCTTGTTTAGTTTGGGCTGCCCAGAAGTTGTCGTGTTACTTGTACGGAGCGAAGTTCAGCTTCGAGACCGCCCACTGTCCTCTGACGTGGCTCAATCAAATGTCACACAAAAATGGCCGCTTGCTCCAATGGAGTTTCACTCTCAAAGAGTACAACTTCTCCGTTAGATATAAGAAGGGAAAGTTGCATAGCAATGCGGATGGTTCGAGCAGACTAATTTGACTTCTGCGTTTGAGGGTCCCGCCTAAATTTTAGGGTTACTAGTGTTAATTTTGTTAAGCCAAGAAGATTCCCTCTCATTTAGCAGCATCCCCTTCATGATTGCTGAATTTGTCAGCATGAAATTGCTTAAAAAAATGGCATAGCAAAATGCCGTCTTTTTTGTTTCTGCACCTATGTTTTCTTTGAAGCCCAACGGGTCTAAAGTGAGAGCCAATGTACGTCATCTCGGCGCAGAGCCATGTTGTGGGGCTCACTTTGCAGTTGCTTGTCCTTGTTGGATGTTTTGAGGCGGTGTTATTCTTGCACAAGTGGTCGCTGCGAAGGCATCACTCCTTGGCCACCAGCCGTTCTCTTCCTGCCCAGTGGTTATCTGCGCTAGACAGTCGAGATTTTCCGGGCCATGGAGGCGTGGTTAAGAACGGCCAGCTGCAGTGAAAGTTTTGCCGGCCAGTTGCAACAGTGGCCGCAACTTTCCTGGAGCGCCACCGCCAACCTCTAGCCACGGCCCCTTCCACGCGCCGACCAAGACGCAAGACAAAGGCTACCCGGGCGCACTTCGTGGGTCGGCTCCGGGTTCTACGAAGCCCCTCTGACGTCGGCTCCGGACCATGCACCTGTGTGTGTGTGTGTGTGTGTGTGTGTGTGTAATAATAAGAATATTTGGGGTTTTACGTGCCAAAACCACTTTCTGATTATGAGGCACGTCGTAGTGGAGGACTCCGGAAATTTTGACCACCTGGGGTTCTTTAACGTGCACCTAAATCTAAGCACACGGGTGTTTTCGCATTTCGCCCCCATCGAAATGCGGCCGCCGTGGCCAGGATTCGATCCCGCGACCTCGTGCTCAGCAGCCCAACACCGTAGCCACTGAGCAACCACGGCGGGTATGTGTGCGTGTGCGTGTGCGTGCGCGCGCGCGCGCGCGTGTGTGTGTGTGTTTGTGTGTGTGTGTGTGCGTGTGTAAGCCGTCCCGGGGAGAAGCGGCATGATTGCGATGACTGGACGAACGTTTCCGCTACCTTGAAATCGCGGGAGGACCGAGTGTTTATAAATGGCTGTTGTGCGGATGCTCAATACACCTTCTTAAGCAGTCATGTTAGACTGAGACACTTTCTCAAGCAGTGGTGATAGACTGACGTACTTTCTCTCGCAGTCATGCTAGGCTGATGAACTGCATGTAAATAGTGTAAATAAACCATTATTCCTCGTTCCCGATGAGAAGCAGTCCTTCCCTTCATCAACGTCGTCAGCGTAGATAAGTTGGAAGGCGGCATGGGCCAGCTACCTTCGAATCCATGCCGGAAACCAATCTTGACAACGGGTTACGAGCGATGAGATTGAGCCCCCAATTCGGACAACAGCAGTGGGGATAAATTGCGAGGGAAAATGCACGACGAGTGCTACAGTGAGCACGCCACACGTAGGAACCACTGAGAAAATAGCTATGGCATTAGCCATGGCACAAGCGCAAGGAGATGTAATCATCAGTGTTGACCAGATGGCGATACGAAACTTCGCCAACGGTCGAATCTCTACAGAGACCCTACGACTCCTAAAATCAGGTAATAACCCCTACAAAACTGTCCATCTCATCTTGACATCCGCTCACACACAACCAGGCGGTAGCAATGAGGCGGCGCACCACATGGCTCACGAGCTTACGGACCAAGACTCGGTTAGCCCCGCTTCCCCAACTACCAACGAGTGGGAGTGGGAAGATAGAACGACCAGACTTCACGAAATTACACAACACCATAGATTGCAGATGTGCTCATTCCCGCCGCCTCACCCAACATTAAGTAAAATACAGTCTGACGAATGGCTGCAGTTACAAACCAGATCCTATCCGAGTCGAGCTATCATGCACCTAATACACCCAGATTTATACACAACTCACAAGTGCAGACATTGCGACTTTAAAGCCACCCTAGGCCATATCCGATGGGAATGTAAGGGTATAACACACAAAAACATTGGTGCAGCCTCAAACAGCGACAACCTCCGCGCGCGCTGGAGTCTGACTTGCTCTGCTCGGACCTGCAGCACCAACTCTGGGCCGTTCAGCGAGTCTAGAAAGCCGTCAAAGAGCACCATCACTTGGCCGACGCCTAAGCGGGGTCCAGGCCCACCTCACAAAACTGCAGGGCACTCAATAAAGTTATTACAATGAATGAACATGCTTACAGAAAAACCAACGATGAGCATGAAATCTAGATGTTTAGAGCTTTTCTTCTGCATGTTAATCATCTGAATCTGTGAGGAAAGAATAACGAGGGCTAACATTGTTATTCCCTCCCTGTTTGTATATGTACATCAGGTCATAAAATTCCCTATGGTGCTGAACATTTTTAATTATGACATTAGTTGTGCTCTCTACAGCGAAGGCATGACAATGCTCACCAAAATACCTTGTGTCAGGTATGGTGGCAACAACAAACAACGTTAGGTTACTAACTGCAATCAGTGTCGCTTTAGCAAACTCGGGAAGGTCATCATCTGGTACAAGCAAAGGTATGATAGCACCGACACTTAGCGCCCTTCCAGTGACAGTAACGGAATCCTCACAGTGCACATCTGCTGTAGTCGGGCAGAATTCTTGAAGTCTGTCTTTAATGTGGTCAGGTAATGAGTCCCGCTCTAGACTCTTGCTCCCTATGACGGTCAATAATTCTTGAGGTTGTATCAAGGCATACATAGGTTGCATTTGATGTCGGTGACTCAGTGTTGAAGAAATCTCCTTGAGATTGCGTACTTTCCTAGGTAGTGCCTCAAAGAAGTGGTCTTTTGCTTCAAAACGCATGCAGGAAAGTAAGTTTAGAAAGAGGACCATACAAAACTAGAAGGCTGGGGTAATGAGTCAGATAGTGCATCTTTGGAATAATCCTCACATCTGCAAAATATTACTTAAATGCACTGTAGATGTCCTCAATGAGCACCTTCAAGTAAGCAACAGAACCACGATACACCTGTGGTAAAAGAACAATGTCCACTATAGCACGGAGTTCTAGGTATAATTGATACCCAGGATTTCCTTCTGGTAAACTGTCTCCGACAAGCAGAGAGAAAAAAACGAAGAAAGCAGAGCTTTTCAGCAGATGACGCCTTCATGGTTGTTCTTCGAAACACTGCTGCACCTGACGGGGGGGAGGGCAATCGATAGTTTTTGTCCCCTCCTTGAAAAGGAAATTCGGCAAGCGGATCATTCAGCTGGTGTAGAGTTAGAAGCTGATTTGATACAATCTGCTGGATGACATGCTCCCTGACAAATGGGATGGCCCGTTCATAAAGGTCATGCATAACGTCTGGTGGCAACCCTTTGGTCACATCAAAATTATTCAGAGCACTAAGACAGCTTTCACGACGAGCATGCATTTCATTTGTTCTAATAACAAAGTCATCTTTATGTCATTTGTCATTAATTTTTTTTCTGGTTGCCATGCAGTACCGGCAGATAGGGCCAGATGAAAAACATTCGCGAAAACCACCAAGTTGGTGGCTTGATAAGTTGTCCCCACTCGCAAACAAAAGTGAGCCTTTCACAACTTCTCCGTTAAGCTCAATGCCATTTTCTTCTAGTTGCTATAGATCTTTAAGAAGTGGTTCAAGAATTTTATGTAGAGTCAATTTGGTCACAAGGAATGTCCTTGCAAGCATTACAAGGTATTTATTATTCAGCTTTCACTGCGATTGTGGTGGAAGATTTAAGATATTCAAATACCGAGCCAGAAGTTTATGCTCTCTCCGTTTGCTTCCCAGGGGGCTACAGGTTTCAAGGTTATCAAAATAGAGCTGAATGGCAAATTATCAATTTGTGCTGGCATTTTTAAATATGCTGCGCTCCTTAAAGTGGCTGCCATCAGATATGTCTTGCAAGAGGGTTGAACATCATTCTTTGAATTTTCCAAAATGCTTGCGGACCACAGCAACCGCTTTTATAGTTTCTAGGATCGGAACATATTGACAGCACTCATCATGGGAATCTGAACGATACATGGTTTTAGGAGACACAAAAGTAAATGCACTTTTCCAATAGTTATCCCGTCCGGATTTCGTCACAACATGCTCAAACCTTGTAATTTACAGTGAAATAAATGTTGCTTTGAACTCTGTTATGAAGTGGAGCAAATCATTTGCAATTTCATTAGTCGTGCTTTCCGATAATTGTATCCCCTCTTGCCACTTCAACAGCTGAGAGGACTAATTCATTGCACATTGATCACTGGTGTCAAACACCGAAGTATTGCTGCTACATCCCTGTTAAGGCTCTTCATCACTGGACACAATGAAGGAGTCCTCCATTGCACCATGTGCACTGTTGAAGTGTACTAGCTCCACAGGGATCTCACTGGTATTTGTTAGGAACAAATGGTTGTGGTGTTGCCTGGCACGCTTCCAGAAGATACTATACAGTCTGTAAGTCTAGACACAGCCTTCCAGGTTGCAATGCCACTTACTCTCTGCGCCATGCCATGTGTAGCACTGCCGGAAAAGGGCAGCTGAAGAACACGTTCTTTGGTGGCACCGGAGACAAGCATATGCATTCGTCGAGTCCATCTGGAAAAGCAAAGTACATTACTGAGAAAGCAGGTAGAAATACGTAATTATAAGAACTCGACAGAATGCGAAAGCTCCAGTGACACCTGATTATCACCCTTTACAATGGTAAGCATTTTGCAATCGCAGGAAGTTATCATTTGTATTTAATAAATACAAACAGTGCACGACAAACAGCTCATGCATTATGCGTTATGATATGCAGTTGTATTAATACTTCTATGCTGGTTTCATCCATCAATTGGGGATGAACATAGCAGGTGACAGAATGCCTTATGCTAACAGGACAATATGGTTACAGCAAATTAAATTTATGAAGTACTTTTGTGCTTGATAGCGACACACCCAGTCAAAACAAAACCAGTGAGTTCAATGGAATCTTTCAATAGGATGCAATAGGTTGCAATTGGACCCAATGAAGTCATTGTATGAGTAATACCATGACCCCCAAAAATATTTGGTAATAGTAATAGGCATAACCGTAATGTATAACTTAAGTAAAATATCTTTATATTTGGTGTGATCAATGGGCGAGAACCGTTTAGCTTTTTGTGAAGTTAAAAATCTCCCTTGGAACTACCGATTTCTTTTGAACTACTGGCACGATTCGTCAACCGATTTTCGCTTATATTTAAGTGTCTTGCCACTTACACCAGTCTATTCTGAGGATCATTCTTTGTCTGCCGCCCTGACAGCCGTCAACACCTCTGACTTGACTCCTGTGCAGACGTAACAGCTGCTTGATTTGTTGAAAAAAAAAACACGCTACTTCTTTTGACCTCTATTCGTCAATTTTGGGCCAAGCAACCGCTGCAGAACATTGCATTCTGACAGACGACACATCTATCGTGTGGCGCCCCCCATACCGCGTCTTTAGCTGAGCGGAAAATTATTGACAACGTCGCCGACATACTGGCATGGCACATGTAGACCTGACGGGGGTCTCTCACATTGAAGGGATGAACTATGGGTATACATGTCATTGAACAGAGCTGCCACTGTGTGTTCTTGCCTGAGTGGGCTTCGAAATCTTTGTCATATATAAAGGCTAAGGTACATCTGTGGTTGTACATCTGTGGTTGGCTAAGGTACATCTGCGGTTGGTCATTCCACGTAAAGTGTCCTAGACTTGGCAGCTCGATCATTGCAGACTTTCCTGGTTAAGTGGAGCATTTCTGGGCAACATTTTTGACAGAAGAAGTTTTCCTACCTTATCATCTGAAACTTTGTTCGCTTATGTAAAAGTGTGATCAGCAAAAATTGTATGAATTTTCTGTGTAGAGAGCCTGGAAAGCTCTGCCTCTCTATCTAGAAGGGCTTGGCTTAGACGTGTGTTTACTACGATGATTTAAAACTTTATCTGTTCCACTGCTTGTCACATATCCTCATAGCAAAAGAAATCTCTCGCGTCAAGTTTTTTAGAAGACTTGGTCTATTCCTGAACATCACAAAACCTTTCTATGACTGGATGTAAATCACACTTCTTTTTATTCAAATGCTCACATGCACAATAGGTATAAAGTTTTCACAAAAGAAAGGGCGTGTCTATCATTACCGTCGCTACAGTGAACTAGACTGCAGTACATTTTGCCATAACAACAACCATGGTTACAGTATTAGTCCGTTAGTCCAAGAACGCCGATTATGCCAATAAGATAGCACTGTTGGCGCTGGCCGAGCGTTGCCTAATGCAGGTGCATCAGCAGGCCTGCCAGAGGCAAGATGCAGTCAAGGTCAATGCTGCCTGCTCTATTATCGGCATAGCCTATGATAAACTCGTATGCAAGACCGAAATGCAGAAAGAATAGCTTTTTCAAGAGCTTTTACAATCGCTGCACTGACTCACTAGTTGAAACAAAGAATATGCACATACTTCGCGTCGAGATTTGTCTGCACGTTGTATATTTACATGTGTGAGAGTAAATAACTTTCCGAACGTGCCAACGATTTATTACTATCAAGAATTGACACGTGCTCTGTCATATGATTATGCACCTTAAAGACATCTACGATGAGAGGCGCTTTTTGTATCCCTTTCTCTAAGCATTCGCGCGCGCTTTTTCTCGTTGCTTGTAACTTCCCAAGCATGAATGCATGCCAACTCGCAACTTTGGGTACTTGTGGTACAACAATTAGGGACTGAAAAAACGAAGGCGCCCCTCCTTTTGATGTGTGTTTCTTCGTCTTAGTCTCTTTTTTGCGCCACGAGATACTTAACACAATCGCTGCACTGACTCACTAGTTGAAACAAAGAATATGCACATACTTCGCGTCGAGATTTGTCTGCACGTTGTATATTTACATGTGTGAGAGTAAATAACTTTCCGAACGTGCCAACGATTTAATACAATCAAGAATTGACACGTGCTCCAGAGCAATACACGGCGTTTCACATAATTTGAGCCATGCACATGCTACGTAGCTGGACAGAACCACGGTAAAGTTGTTTGCAGTCGCTTGGAGATATATTATTTTATGCATTCCGACTAAGTAGAAAATTGGTCTTAATCAACTTTCCAGTTATATTCGCGTGAAAGGTGTAAGTGAGAAAATTGTAGAGTAACATGAATAACTCCCAATACAGCTTTCTGTTGCTCAATACGCGGTACACAAAAGTGCTCTTCAGAGCGTGACAGATTCCAGCGTATACACGCAAAGTGCCTCGAGCGGCCAGTCGCTCGGCAATTTTGCGTGCACTCGCGAGATTCCTTCAAGCACCCCAAAAAATAGTTTTATGAGTAACAGAAAGCTGTATTGGGAGTTTTTTATGTTGCTCTACAATTGTTTGCATAATAATTGATAAGTTTATTGAGACATTATCTCATTAGGTCCATGAAAAAAATAATCTCAGTATCTGCCAGCGACGTGGCATTTGCATATTCTAATTTGGCTCAAGCTACGTGAAACGTCCTGTGTGTATATATATATATATATATATATATATATATATATATATATATATATATATATATATATATATATATATGAACGAGAAGAAACGAAACCGAGGGGCCCAATTTTCGGTAGTGATATCCTAAAAAGCCAACAAAGCTAGCGTAGGAGAAGAGACATGCACTTATTGGGTCAACTAAATGATAAAACAAATGAAAATAGAAATGGATGACAAAATAACTGCGTATAGTTGTTTGTATTGTACTGAACAAGAACTGAGCAGTAGGCACTGCTTAGAGAAAGACGACGACGACGAGTGGTTGGAACCCTTGTGCCTGTGTTGCCGAAGCTCTGTGTCCTCTCGCTGCGGTGCTCTGCTATCTGAGCGTTTTAGCGATCGAACTATAACGCCTCTTGACATTTGGTGGACGTGCTGGGCCCTTCCCAAACCTGGAACTTCGCAGCCGGACGCTCCCTACCATTTCTGCCATGCCTCAGGACGCCGCGCAGCCCGATCCTACCCTGGCATCGCCTGTCATCTGCTCCGGTGCTCTACGCCAATGAGATCCTCCAGTCTTCAGCGGCAACGACGACCATGACATGGAGGATTGGGTCTCGTCATACGATCGCGTGAGTGCGCCTAACAAATGGGATCACAAAGCTAAACTGACTAACATTATCTATCTTTCTGGAGTCGCTAATCTCTGGTTCCAGAATCACGAATCCAACCTTTCCACCTTGACGGCATTTATCCATTCTTTCAAAGAAGTCTTTGGTTGCCCTGCTGTGCGCAAGCTTCGCGCAAAACAACGCTTGCGTAGTCGCGCTCAGCAAAAGAGTGAAAACTTCACAAGCTACATTGAGGATGTAGTTGACCTTTGCCGGCGCAATAATCCCACCATGCCCGACTCGGAAAAGATCAAGAATGTGATGAAGGACGTAGAGGATGACGCCTTCCAAATGCTCTTGGCGAAACATCCTCAAACGATTGACGAGGTCATTACACTGTGCCAGAGCTACGATGAGCTCCGCAAACAACGCCTTGCTACGCACCGAGCTGCCGCGCCCGACGACACGATTTCGGCTGTAACCGGCACTTCCAGTGCTGCTCCCGCCCACTCTTCGTTCCTCGACCAAACCAAGCAATTCGTTCACGAAGAAGTCGCGCGCCAACTGTCGCTGCTGCCTGCTACCCAGTCGTCTGAGTCCTCTTTGTCCCTGGAACTCCGACGCATCATACACGAACAAGTCAGTGACGCACTACCTCTCGCTAATCAGCCAGCCTCAGCGCCGGTTCCGCTCACATACGCTGCCGTCGTCACCAGCCCAAGACCACCACCTGAAGTTGCCACAGGCGGCTTCTACGCCTCGCCTTCTCCAGCGGCGAACTACTTGCCCAGACGCGGCTTCTGCGCGCCTCCGCAGCCCCTACGCCCAGCTCAAAACAGTTCACCGCTACCTAGGCGCAATGTTGATAATCCGTGGCGTACCCAGGACAACCGGACGATCTGCTTCGCGGGTGGCTTTGCTGGCCACGTGGCACGGTTCTGCCGCCGGCGTGGTTGGTATCCTCCCAATACTGCGAGATGTCAAGGGAATGCTCCTGACTACCAGTCCCGCTATTCGCCACCAGTTGCGCACTTCTCTCCTCCATCTTCTGTTCCCCGAAGCTTCCACCCACGTCGGTCTCCATCTCCCCGTCGACTTTCCCTCTCCCCCATGGTCCGCCGTCCTCCAGCTGTGGAGGAAACTAAAAGGCGCAGTTCCGGAGGCAAGAACTGCGATCGCTTCTAACTGCTCAAGCCCTCGTTTATTCCCTACGAACGTTATTGACGTTTTTGCCGAAGGTGTCGCCGTTCACGCGCTTGTCAACACAGGTGCCGCAGTGTCCATGATTACCGACCAGCTTCGCCGTACGCTCCGAAAAGTCGCGACGCAATTTTCTGTCACTTCGCTACTTACAGCAAGCGCTGCGCCAAGTGAGCCCAAAGAACATGTACCATCCGTGTCGCCATACAAGACAGTTTACACCACATTGAGTTTGTTGTTCTTCCCCGCTACTCTCAAGCCATCATTCTAGGATGGGACATCCCGTCATCTCATCACGCTCTTATTGATTGTGCCCGTGCAGAACTTGCACTGACTCCATTTTGCGCCAGTCCTTCTGAAGATTTGCCTCCACCTTCCGCTCGGGTGTTCGCCGCCACCGACGCTGATATCCCTCCTTTCTCTTCCGCCCTTGTACCCGTTTCCTGTGCTGCTTTCTGCGATTCCACAGTTCTTTTCACGCCATCTCAAATTGCTGCACGCCGTCATCCCTTCTTGCTTCCCTTTACCCTCCCTCCCTTTCGCCAGGGCTCCAGCGCACTTTACGTTTCGAATCCGTTGTCGTGTCCATCAAGCTTACATGATTACGAGTGCCTCGGTTTTGCTGATGAATTCGACACGAGCTCTGTGTACGATGTGCCTGATGACTCGACTCCTCTTCACGTTGACGCCATGGCTCTCCCTGTCTCTGCGCCTGCGCCTGCATGTGACCGAACGTTTGCTCCATTTATTGATCATAACCTCACTCCGAGTCAGCGCACGCAGATCATCGACCTCCTTAACCAAATATGGAACTTCTTTCGACCTCCAAAAACAATGTTTAGGACCTACCTCCACAGTCGTTCGTCACATCGACACCGGCAGCCACGCGCCTCTACGCCAACGTGCACACCGTGTGTCCGCGACGGAGCGCCGTGTAATCGATGAGCACGTAGGAGATATGCTTCGACGCGGCGTGATACAGCCATAACACAGTCCCTGGGCTTCTCCAGTAGTGCTGGTCAAAAAGAAAGGTGGGACTATTCGTTTTTGTGTGGGCTATCGACGTCTAAATAAGATAACCCGGAAAGATGTATACCCTCTTCCCCGTATCGACGACGCACTGGACTGCCTCCAAGGCGCTGAATTCTTTTCGTCTTTAGACTTACGATCCGGTTATTGGCAGGTCCCCGTGGCTGACGCAGACCGCCTGAAAACAGCATTTGTTACGCCTGATGGCTTATACGAATTTACCGTGATGCCCTTTGGCCTCTGTAATGCGCCTGCAACATTTGAAAGAATGATGGATAACATCCTCCGGGGCTTCAAATGGCAGACATGCCTGCGTTATCTCGATGACATTGTCATCTTTTCCCCGGACATTTCTTCTCACGTGTTCCGAATAAAACGGGTGCTCACTTGCCTTGCCGATGCTGGACTCCAGCTCAACCTTAAGAAGTGACGCTTCGCCGCCCGGCAGCTATTCATTCTTGGCCACGTTGTTGCGAAAGATCGTGTGCTCCCTGATCCTACCAAACTTCTAGCCCTTGCCGAATTCCCGCGACCAAAAACTACAAAAGAACTCCGCAGCGTCATCGGATTGTGCTCCTATTTTCCTCGTTTCATCCGCAACTTTGCCACCATAATAGCATATTTGACGCAGCTTCTCGCGGGTAGCCATGACCTCTTGGCCTGGCCGCCAGTTTGCGATGCCGCATTCACGACGCTTCGTCGTCTTCTAACCTCACCCCCCATACTCCGACATTTTGACCCAAGCGCACCGACAGAAATACACACAGATGCCAGTGGCGTCAGCATTGGCACTGTTCTTGCACAACAAAAGACTGGCTCGATGAATACGTTATTGCCTTCGCTAGCCGCGACCTCACGAAAGCGGAAGCAAACTATTCCGTTACAGAAAAAGAATGCCTGGCTATCATTTGGGCCATAACAAAATTTCGTCCTTACATCTACGGCCGCCGGTTCTACGTCATCACGGACCACCATGCACTCTGCTGACTTTCGTCTTTGAAAGATCCCTCAGGCGGCCTCGCTCGATGGGCGCTTCGCCTCCAAGAGTATGATATTCGAGTGCTGTACCGCTATGACCGTAAACATTCGGACGCGCATGCCTTGTCTCGCTCCCCAGTGTCAGGCCAGCCCAATCATCAGAAAGTACAAATATGTCCTCCCTCAGCGCCACGGATATGCTTTCGGACCAGCAGAAGGATCCATGGATTGTTGCTATGCTGGCTTTTCTGTCAGACCCATCAGGGCCCTCTACTGGCCGTGCATTGCTACGCCAGCACACCACTTTGCTGTTCGTGACGGCCTCCTATACCACCGTAACTACTTCTCGGATGGGCGCAAATAGTTACTCGTGGTTCCTCGGCATCTACGTTTTGATATATGTGCAGCGTATCACGATGATCCGCAATGCGCACATGCAGGAGTACTCAAAACATACGCGCGCCTGCGAATTCGTTATTACTGGTGCGGGATGTACCGATTCATCTGCCAATATGTCAGCTCCTGCCACGCTTGCCAACGCCGCATGAATACCCCTCATGCCTTAGCTGCTCCACTGCAACCATTGCCTTGTCTATGATGGGCCTTTGACAGGGTCGGAGTTGATCTTTATGGGCCCCTTCCGTGTACTTCAGATGGCAACCGCTGGGTGATAGTGGCGATTGACCATCTTGCACGCTACGTCGAAACTTCGCCTCTGCCGAACGCATTTGCGCGGGATGTTGCCTGGTTCCTTCTGCGTAACATCATACTTCGCCATGGAGTCCGCAGAGAGTTGCTGAGTGACAGAGGCCGCGTCTGTCTGTGTGATGTTATAGAAGCCCTGTTCAAGGAATGCAACGTAGTTGACCGTACCTCTACTGTATACCACCCGCAAACCAATGGCATGACTGAGCGCTTTAACCGCACTCTTGGCGATATGTTAGCCATGTATGTCGCATCTGACTAAACCAATTGGGACCGAATTCTGCCCTTCGTGACGTACGCTTATAATACCGCCACACAGACCACTACAGGATTTTACCCGTTCTTTCTTCTTTACGGACGCGAGCCTTCCTGCACAATGGACACCATCCTTCCGTATCGCCCTGACACAACAGAGGTTACTACCATGTCCGAGGCTGCTGCACACGCGGAAGAGTGCCGAAAGCTCGCCCGCATATTTATTTGGGAAGATCAGCAGCGACAGAAGCACCTTCGGGATATTCCCTCTTCTCCGGCACCCTATGCCCCTGACTCACTAGTCTGGCTTTGGGTTCCCGCTACCATCCCTGGATTTTCACCCAAGCTTGTGTCCAAGTACCAGGGCACCTACCATGTCGTCAGTCAAACGTCTCCTGTGAACTATTTGTTGGTACCCCTTGAGCCGCCTTCCAATAAACGCCGCCGAGGGCGCGAAATCGTGCACGTTCAGCGGCTGAAGCCATACTTCGACCTACCTGTGCTATCTTGCCCGTAGGTCGCTGAGAAGGCTCCTCTTCCCCGGTCAGGCACTTGTACTGAAGAAGAACTGAGCAGTAGGCACTGCTTAGAGAAAGAAAACGATGACGAGTGGTTGGAAGCCTTGTGCCTGTGTTGCCGAAGCTCTGCGTCCTATTGCTGCGGTGCTCTGCTATCTTAGCGTTTTAGCAATCGAACTATAACGTTTCTCGACACTATATATATCTTTGTTGGCTTATGATATGACTAATAAAAAGTGGGCCCCAGGTTTGCTTTCTTCCTGTTCGTATATAATTGCTACTTCAATGCTCTGTATTTTCTGCGCCACCTACTTTACGAAGGTGCTCTCCTGAGCCTTCTGGTGCATGACGCATCACCGCACTAAAGCAAATGCAACATGCAACATGCAACATGATGTTACACTATTTGCATGCCCTTATTCATTCGCGATTGATAAAACACGTGCCACTCAGATGCACGTTGTAAGTAGCCACACTCTTTGTAGTTCTTGGATAATTTTGTGTGTAGCTATTACATGGATAAAAATATCAATAGGAAACTGCGTCATCAGTTTAGGAAAAAAGTATTAAGACGTTGGAATGTAACAGCATGAATCTATACCATGTGTAATATGTTTCTATTCTTACTCCTTTGGTCTGTGAGCAGGCCGCACTGGTAGGCATTCGAAGGGCTGTAATAGTGTGTGTGCACCCAAGAAACAGTGCTCTTTATAATTAAAATGCCTTGCTCAGCTCCAGGTCCACGACAACAATCTGGATGACTGCATTGACCTGGAGGCAGATGCCATAATTCCTTCCAAGGTGAAGATCAAGATTGCAAGAAAAACAGCGCCTCACACAGATGTGAGTGCTTTCTTTTTAAATAAAAGTCAAGCAGCCACCAGGGAATTGTCTTTAGAGCATGCTTCTCGTTTAATTGTTTGAGTCTCCTCAGTGGGGCAAACATTGAAAAAATTGACGCAGAGTTAAAAGTGCAGCCTTCATTTCATGCAGCGCATGGCGTTGCTCGTGGAAGAGTTCAGGCAGCAACCTTTAACTACGTGCCGGAAAGCTGTTGATCCAATTCACCCATTTCCTATGGCCCTGTAAGGCAAAAAGGGAAAGGGCCCTTCATCAGGTCAGGGCAATGCAAGAACACAAGCCGGGTGTCTATATCACACACTTATTTTGTTTGTGAAGTATCAAACCACTGCATGCTGCAAAAAACAGCTAAAACTTGAATTTAAAGCTTGTGCGCCCTTCCTTTGAAGGGAGCGCCACTTTTTGCCAGAGAATGAAAATCAGAGGCACTGCCTGCAGTGTTGCTGCCTATGACACGTGACTTTGGTGAATCACATAATGCAGAAACTGCAAAAAATGTAATTGTAAGCGCGGCGCACTGCGAAAACAGAAGAGAAAAATTAACAATAGAGGACGTGACACTCGTAATGGAAACATGACATCTTCTTAACTTAGTTGTCAGAGGAGACAGAGAAGGAAGGTACATTTGGTAGAGGCACTGAAATTCAAGGGAGTCAGGATGCGGAGCTGCTAATTCTCAATTTTCACCTGATGCAGTAGCAGATTTAGATTTAGGTATCAGGTTCAACTGATCCCTAGTGTGTTCCTCTTACCTATGGCACATAGAATTTGGCTGACTCTGCAGACTTGCTAGCGTGTCATGCTGCTTGGTATTAGTAGTGTTCGCTATTTTGCTGGAATTAGCTGGTGCACCTTGCATATAAAAGGGAAAATATTATTTTGGGACAAGTCAGGTTTTAAAGCTATTTCAAATACCTTGCTGCTACAGCTCACGTGTAACTATAATTTCGAAGGGCTGTAATTATTATTACCAGCACCTCAAGTGGCCTTGTTGCAATAGGCATGATGTTATTTATTTCAAGCACAGCTTAGTGAAGTGACAATAATTCTTTCGCTGAGGACCTCTGTTAATGTACAAATGAGAAACAGTTGCTGCAGGAAAGCATGATTGCTATGCAGTGCACGAGCCCGGACACCAGCTACTCAAATGCATCCGGCAATGCTGGCCCCACTAATGAGCTTCTTGGTCTCAAGTAGAAGTATGTAATTCATAGAAAAGGCGAAGAAAGGCCATTTGTCATTCACTGCAGCTAAAAGCAGTTACTATTTTGTGAACTTAACAATAGCAGTAATTTTCAGTCATGCCTGCTCCATCATGCAGGTGCATGTGCCACTTCAAAAGCAGTTCGACTATTTAGACTTCAAATTGCCATCATTCGGCCCATACGAAGAGGCCCTACAGTGGAAAGAGCCCGTGGGGGGACCGGTGAGGCGAGCAATCATTAACGGCCTTTTTGAAGCGTGTGTCGAGATAGTATGGTAAGCAGTGCTTTTGCATTCACCTAATGTCTGGTCCCATGTTATGTCAACATCCATAGAATTTGGCCTCCAGCCCCACCTGCTAACGACCACAGTGATATCAATCACGCTTGTGCCTAATGTTGATGACTGGTGGACTTTTTATTGTACAATTCTTACTTCGAAGCACCTGGTGCCAAATAATTTCTTTATAGTTCTTACTGGTATTCATCTGGGGCGACAGAATTGGGCAATAAACCAGTTGTACCACTAAATAAAAAATAATTTCACTAGGTTAATGCTGATAGAAAGCGCAGCTATTTATGGTGGTAAACCTTTTGTGGTAAGCCTCTCACAGTGCTGCTAAGACTGCTTTCATAGTACTGCTGCCTTCTTTTTTTCATGAAACAAGAGAAAACAGGCTGCCATCATAACACTGTCGTTAGAGCCCTCATCTTCGGTGTCAAGGCAGGCAGTTTGAATCATAGTACTAATGCCTCACGTCTATTTCTCTTTCTTTCCTGTTTCAAGTCTTTTTTTTTT
This sequence comes from Dermacentor albipictus, assembly GCF_038994185.2. Classification (NCBI taxonomy): domain Eukaryota; kingdom Metazoa; phylum Arthropoda; class Arachnida; order Ixodida; family Ixodidae; genus Dermacentor; species Dermacentor albipictus. Next base: position 107,882,144 of record NC_091827.1, on the reverse strand, counting down.
GCTTTTTCAGAAGCGGCACATTACAGCCAATAGTTTAATTTCTCGTGCAGTGTCTTAGTGTTGCATCGAGACTTGAGAAGTTATGTTTATAAACTGGAAGACCTGCTGATCTTAGTATTGTGTGATATTGCAGACACGTATACTCCCTATTAGGCACAGTTCTGACAGCTATAGCATCCACATTATTTAACCTCAGGATAGTTTTCAAACAATTCTCCGCAAGCTTCTAGTGGTTTTGGTTGTACTGGCACTTTCCACAGCTTCCTCCAGGTTCTTCTTTCCTTTCTTTAGTTTTAAGATATGTCGTAAACGAAGAATATATAAATGATGTTTTTCATACTCATAAGAAGTACTAAACTTCTTTGTATATGCTGTGCAGTAGTAAAAAAATATTCAACTGGTTCTTACTAGATCCAATGATTTATTAGCAGGATCCCAGCTGCAACGACTGGTATACCAGGTGGAACTGCTTACTTAGTGCAGGGAATCGGGTAAAAAACCAGTTGAACTGGTGAGCGGTCTAAATCTGAGTGCCCAACACATATTGCAATACCACCCGTCTCAAGGCCCATTGCAAAGTGCAGTAATCGCGTAGCCGAACAAGCTCTAGGCAACTACAGTGAAAATATTTTTGACATTGCAATGGACACAAGGCGCAATATTTTTGACATTGCAGTCCACAGCACAAGTGACTGAGAGGCTGTGGAGCACAGTTGTATGCTCACAATATTGTTGTAGACCAGGCTATCAGGAAATCAACTGAAAATTTATTTAACTGGCAGAGTGAACTGAAGCACACAGAATGCAACAGGCCAACTACTCAGCACGTTACAACTTTGTTAAATGCTGGGTGTTCTAGCGAACACTTTAAAAAAAATTTAAACGTTGCTGGGGCACATAGCACAATTCAAGTTCATGAGCGGGTCTACTAAGAGGTGGATATTACTTGCACAAAAAATTGAAATTCATAATGGACTAATTACCACTATTCATTAATTAACTACTTTCTTAACAAAATAACGTTTTATGCATTAATGCACAAAAGTACTTGGAACGTCCATACATTTTAACACAAATTTCGGGAAACAATATCTCGAAACTAGTGTCATCCTGAGAACTCGTTCTAAGTGAATCCGCCTTGCGAACTCCACGGCTAGAACTTGTAAATTCCAATATGGGGCATAATGTAACTAGTTTAAAAACCTAATTAGTGCACTTTCGTTTAGTCGATTAAGCATTTCAATTTTTTTTGCCTGCCCGCCTCTTCGAGTAGACCACCTCTGAACTAGAATTGTGCTATCTTCCACAGGCAACCTTTTAATGTGTTTGTAAGCGTTCACTGAAACACGTTATATACTGCTTGCAGTAGCATTCCAATAGCAAGAAAAAATTGCTGAGCCCAGATAAACAGAAGCACTTATTCTCAGGCTAGTTGGTTCACAACTGAAAAGCAAAATAACTTTACAAAACCCCCACGCAAGAAGGAACATATAAAGTGCCACTGATGTGCTTACTGATGTCTTTCACTGCGTTAATGAAACGTGAAAGACATCCGGCGTAGTCATTAAAAATGCGCCAACCTAGCTTCTTTGGCGCTTGCTAAAGCAGAAATTTAGTTTCTGGATTTATATTTGGGTGGCTGTATTGTACATTGCCTAGTCCAAGTGCTGCTATGTGGGCGTATATCTTGTAGGAATGTGTTAATGATACTGCAGGCAGCTGCATATTCATGAGGCTATATTGCTGTGCATAAAATAATTTGTAGGGTGGTACCTTCTTGGTGCCACGTATTCTTACACCACAATGGAATATCACAAATAACTTTTGCTTCGGCAAAGTGACTTGCAGGCAGTATAGTCTGACTACCTTAAAAGGTTATAATGTAAATGCCGAAGAGTAGTAATTGAACAAGACAGATAGCACCTTCAGTCACGAATTAGAGTAGCAGGAATTGCTTGTGCAAATTAATTATTGGTTGCAAGCATTACTAGAAAGAAAAAAAATCGCAATTGCTACAGAAACGTCCCCTGTCGCACCTCCCGGAAAACACTGTAGTGCCCTCTCCAAAGCGATCTTCGGTAGCGATAGATTTTTCTCAATACAATGGAGGCACCTGAAGTAAGAAAAACATTCAATTTAACTAAAGCGTAATTTTTATGATCTATTCCTTGCCATAACTGCACAGATATTGCAAAAACAAGTCGTGTCTACAAATTGTATACAGTGACTGAAGGGGATACGTTGCATGCCCTTAATAGAGGTGTAGTGGCACCGGCAACCTGCACTTTTATAAACAGCTCACTGCATTGCCTATATATGTGTGCATGTGTGTATGTGCAAATGTTTGCATTCATGGATGTAGGAAACAAGTTGCGTGGGGTTTTCATGACTTCCTTTAAAATGTAACCTTTTGTCTCACATGTGTCTTTCTTTTTTTTTCGCTTGGACATAGAGTGGTTTGTAGGTTGGCCTATGTTGGCCTATTTCTTTCAACCATTTAAAATATACCTAGAAATAATAATTGTGTTAATTGGCTTTTTGAGGATTCTTTACAACTTTTGGTGCTTTTCTGACATGTTTTCATGCAGTACTGATAATACAAACATATTGATACATCTCTTCTAAATAGGTATCCTTATAAGGAGCTTTATAACACTGCTGCGGAGCAACTAATTCAAAAATATCCGCACTTGCGTGACAATGTGAGGAAAGGCAGTGGTATGGTGAGTAAAATTTTTCCCACCTTTCCCTTCCCATTTTAGTACATAGGTGCCACATTGAGGACTTATGCAGTGGTTTTGACAGCTGGATTGATGTGGTATGGCAGAGCTCATTGCAGGGTCTTACAATCAGGCAACGGCAACAAGAAGGACGATGCGCAGTTTATTTTTAAAAAATGCAATGAAGTTATGAGGACAGGCATTAATGATTCAGGGTTTATGAAACTTGGAAGCCTAATTCAGAAACCTTGAGTATTGTGTAACTTCACTCAGGCACCTCAAATAGCTGAGTCTTTTTATGTAATATGCAACAAGCTCAGATTTCCAGGAAATAGAATATATCCAAATTTGGGAAACTCATGTTACAACATTCAAATCTCTGATGGTGTGCTGATACCATACAGCACTAAAAGCTTCATGGAGTTATCAGTGCTATGTATCCTCTGTGCACTTACAAAAGTAAAAGAAGGAAGATCCGACAGAACGAAATGGTAGAAACAGAACTAGTATAGAACGACAGAAAGCTGAGCTAGTTGCTAAGCATTCATTATGCAAAAATTGAGGCGTGTTGTCCACTTATATTGTGTCGTCTCTGCACGCCTCATTTTTTTGCATAACAGAACTAGTACTTAAAATGATTTTTTTATTCACAGTAACATTATTATTTGTTTAGAAAACATACCGGATGTTTCAGTGAACACTCCAAAGATTTTTATGGTTGCCTGTGGCAAATAGCACATTTCTACTTCCTGAGCCGGTCTATTTAAAGAGGCCGATATTACTTGCACAAAAAATTGAAATGCATAATCTACTTACTAAAAAATACATTAAATTTTAACTAATTACCTCATGACCCATATTGCAGTTTTCAAATTCTAGCCATGGAATTCGCAAGGCGGATTCACTTGGAAATGATTCTCAGGATGGCACCACTTTTGAGATATTGATGTCCAAACTTTGCATAGAAATGCATTGGCATTCGAGTTACTTTCCTGCTTTAATGCATGTAAGGACGTTTCGTGAGGAGAGTAACTGGAATGCCGATGCGTTTCTCTGCAATGTTCGGGAAATATTGAAAGTGGTGTCATCCTGTGAATTCGTTCCAAATGGATGCGCCTTGCGTACTCTACGGGTAAATTTGTAAATTGTAGTACACGCCACAAGGTAATTAGTTCAAAAACGTAATTAGTGAATGTATGCTAATTAGTCGAATTTGTCCGGTGGAGCGCCCACCAACGGTGGATGGATGGATACAACTTTCTTGTACGTCCGGCAAGATTTAACGCGACCCGGGCTCAGGTCTCCCATGGAGGAACGTCAAGGCCCTGCCTCAACGCCGCCTCACGGGCTTGCTGGACTGCCCACGTCTGGATTCCGAGGTCTGAGCTGCGCAGAGCGGCGGCCCACCTCGACGACAGGGTCTCCGGAGTAACTGCCATCCCTCCTATAACTACATTGCACTCCCACAGCATGTGTTTGAGTGTTGCTGGTCCTTCCTGGCACAATTTGCACGTGTCGTCCTGATGCTTATCTGGGAAGATGCGTTTGAGACGGAATGGATTAGGGAACGTGTTTGTCTGGAGTTGTCGCCAGGCGACGGCCTGCCTCCTGTTCAATTTGGGACTCGGCGGGGGGTATATCCTTCTGGCGTTCAAATATGCACTGGTGATGTCGTTGTATCTTGTGAGCCTGTCCCGTTCTGCTCGAGAAGCGTTCGCTATCGTGCGAGAGGCGTTTCCCTGTTCGGCGCGGCGGGTCATGTCTCGCGCCGTCCGGTGCGCCGTCTCGTTTAGGTTCGGGAGCACGTCGCCTTCCGTGGTGACGTGCGCGGGGAACCATATGATCCTCGAGCTCGCGGTTTTGGATCTGCCCGCTTTGGCCAGAATGGACATGGCTTCCTTGGAAATTCGACCTTTGGCATAATTCTTTACTGCCGTTTGCGAGTCACTTAGTACGACTTCGCATTCCTGTTCTGTGAGGGCTAGCGCAATCGCTACTTCCTCCGCTATTTCTGAGTGTTTGGTGTATACACTACATGTGGTTCTGATTTTTGATTCTGCGTCTATGACTACGGCGGCGTATGTTTGGCCGTTCGCATATTCGGCTGCGTCGACAAAGCGCGCGTTTCTGTCCCTGCCGAATGAACGGAGCAGAGCCTCGGCTCTTGCCTTTCGTCTACCTCGGTTGTAATCGGGGTGCACGTTTCTTGGGATGGTTGCCACCGTAATGGTCTCTCTGATTTTGTTGGGGATTTGCGTTTTCTGGCCGTGCAGGTTGTGGTACGTTATGCCGAGCGTGTTCATAATGTGTCTTCCCGTCGTGGTGGTCGACAGGCGTTCGAGCTGCGAGATGCGTTGTGCTTCGGTTATTTCTTCTATGGTGTTGTATATGCCCAGCTGAGTCAGGAGCTCGGTGCTCGTCGATTCCGGTAGGCCCAGGGCTATCTTGTACGTTTTCCTTATGAGCGTGTTAATCTTGTTCTTTTCCGCGACGTACCAGTTGTGGTAGGCGGCTACATAGGCGATGTGGCTGACAACGAATGAGTGGATCAGTCGAATGACGTTGTCTTCCTTCATGCCCGCGTGTCTATTGGTTATTCTCTTTATGAGTCTCGTGGCGCTGATGACTTTGCCTTCGATCTTCCTCACGGCTTCACCGTTAGCTCCGTTGGCCTGAATGATCATTCCGAGGATTTTGATCTTGTTCACTTTGGGGATTGCGTTTCCGTCTTGGGTGTACAGGCGGATTTCCTCGTACTCCCGGGGTCCTGTGTAGCTCTTTGGTGGCATGCCTCTGCGCGTGGGCCGGTAAAGGAGTAGTTCGGACTTGCTTGGGGAGCATTTGAGGCCCGTTCCTTGGAGGTACTCTTCCACTTTGTTAATGGCCGTTTGTAGTGCGTGTTCAATTTGCCCATCACTGCCGCGGTCTGCCCATATCGTTATATCGTCTGCATATATAGCGTGGTGGATTCCTTCGATTTCGCGTAGTTTGCTGGGGAGACCCAGCATGACTAAGTTGAAAAGGAGCGGAGATATAACTGAGCCCTGGGGGGTACCTGCACTTCCCTGGGCTCGTTCTTCGGACTCGAGGTCGCCAACCGTAAGGGTGGCTTTGCGATCGTTCAGAAAGTCCCTCACGTAGTTGTAGGACCTTTCCCCCAGGTTCAGATTAGACACTTGTTTAAGGATCGACTCGTGAGCGACGTTGTCGAATGCTTTCTCCAGGTCTAGTCCTAGGATGGCTCTGGTGTTTCTTGTCTTGTCGTCAAGGATCTGGTTCTTTAGTTGTAACATGACGTCCTGCGTGGACAGGCGGGATCGGAAGCCTATCATGGTGTGGGGGTAGGCTTCCGTCTCTTCTAGATGGCTGTTGATACGGTTCAGGAAGGCGTGTTCCAAGACCTTACCCACGCACGACGTGAGAGAGATTGGGCGTAGGTTCTCCAAACTCAACGGCTTTCCGTGCTTGGGTATGAGGATAGCCTTGGACCTCTTCCACTGCTCCGGGATGCGGCCTTCTCTCCAGCACTTGTTCATATAGCCCGTGAGTTTGGTAACAGATTTGTCGTCCAGGTTTTTGAGCGTTTTGTTGTTAACCCTGTCCGGTCCTGGGGCTGACTTGCTGTTGAGTCCTTGGAGTGCCGTTCTGATTTCCGCCTCACTGAAGTCTTCATCTAACTTGGGACTAGGACTGCCAGTGTACCGGCCGTGCTCGACCATCGGTCGTTGCGGGAGGTATTTGTCGCAGAGTTTCATGACGATTTGCTTCTCGCTCGCCGCCCCTTTTTCTTTGTGCAGAAGTCTCTGCATGTCGGCTCTTTGCTTGGATTTGCACTGGGTTTCACCCAGTAGGTGCCTCAGCAGTCGCCACGTATTTCCGTTGTGGAGTTGGCCATCCGCGGCATTGCAGACTTCGTCCCACTGTTGCTTGCTCAAGGTGTTGCAGTGCTCTTCGATTTGTTTGTTTAAGTCGGCTATCTTTTTTCTCAGCTTTCGATTGAACCGCTGGCCTTGCCATCGGGTTTTTATGGATTTCTTGGCTTCCCAGAGGTGGACGAGGCGACTGTCCATCTTCTCCGTCAGGAAATCGGGAGTGATGGTTTGCGTGGCCTCCCCGACATCCCTGGTCAAGTCTGCGATCCATCTGTCAATGTCACCGATTGGCTCGTCGTCTTGCCTGATATCCCGGTGCTTGCGGAACTTGTCCCAGTCTGTCCATTTGAAGCTTTTGACTGGGAGGGTGGTTCCCGCTCGGGGGATCGTGATCTCGATGATCATGTGGTCGCTACCTAGGTCTTCTAGGGTGTTTCTCCAGGTAGCCCTCTCGATGTTTTTGACCATTGTTAAGTCCGGTGTGGTATCTCTTGCAGCCGAATTGCCCATACGCGTTGGGGCGCTGGAATCCGTGATGAGCGTGTATCCCAAATCTTGCGAGTCCTGCCATAACTGTTTGCCCTTGGTTGTGGTGTGGCCGTATCCCCAGGCATGGCACGGCGCGTTGAAATCCCCACCCACTATTAGCGGGTTCAGGCCGGCGAGCTCGGCTGCCTTTTTGAGCAGGGAGAGAAAACGCTGCCGTCTTTTGGATGGGCTACTGTATATGTTCAATATGAAGATGCTATTCCTTTGCGTTCTCTTAGGAATAATTTCTATCATTATATGCTCGGCCTGCGGGCCTGTAATCTCATGGTCAATGGGTACTAGACCCTTTCTGATTAGTGTGGCAATGCCCCTATCGTTTTGGAATTTAGGGACGAGGGCGTGGTAGCCCGGGATGTTGGCCGACGCGCCCACGGTTTCTTGAAGCATTATCACATCGGGTTTGGGTTGGATGTTTCTTACGTATTGTTGTAGGACAGGTTCTTTCCCGGCTATACCTCTGCAGTTCCACTGCCAGACCAATAACTCTTTATCGTGTCTGGCCATCCTGGAGTCTTGAAGAAGAAGCTGTTGAAAAACTGGAGCGGTGCACGGGGGGCGGTGCCACCATGGGAACGTCTGAGATTACGGGATTTATATTATGAGTTCCCATGTTTGGCTGTGGTGATTGCGACAGAGACGGTGCCCACATCGCACATTCTTCGAGCTTGACCACCCTGGTTGTGAGGCCGGATATGGCGGAAGACAGATTGCCGATAGCACTTTGTAGTTCGGTAAGCATGGCTTTTATTTCCGATCTAGCCTGTTCGGCGCGGCTGGTGTCTTGGCTTTGTACGGCTCGCTTTTTCGCGGGTGGGGTTGCTTTGTCCGGTTCCTCGCCATTGTTGCTCGGAGCAGGAGTACTGACGGGAGTGGGTATGAGGATTTGCGCGGGAGGCGCGACCTTTCTCAGTTCGCGTACCTCTTGGGTTAGCTGTTGTACAAGGCTCTTGAGCATGGCGTTCTCACGTTTTATTTCTGCAATTATCTCATTGTCTATGTTCTTTGTGACTTGCGGTTCTGAAGCAGTTACTCCGTATACCCCGCGCCTTGGCGCACCCTTGACCGCGTCTGCCCAGCTCACCTTTTCTGGGAGGGCCTGGATGGATCTGGACCTGGCTCGGCCCGGTCCTGGGGTGCGACTGCGAGCTCTGCTCCTCGACTGGCTGTGCTGGCGGGAACGAGGGGTCCCGGTAGCCGACGTCGATCTGGACCTGGCCCGGCCTCTGGATCTGGATCTTGGCTTTTGCAGGGCGGGGGCTTGATCTTCTCCGGATTCCTTGACCGCCCCGAGTTCTGCTTCCGCTTCGGCTCTTTTCCTTTCCCATCTTCGTTTCTTAACTATATACGGGGTCTTGAATTTTGCTCGGCAGGATTTGTCTGCCGTAGGGTGTTTCCCTCCGCATAAGTGGCAGTTTGGCGTGCACTGGTGATTGGGGTCTGGGTTCTTGGCACCGCAGCCCCTGCAGATCTTGTCCTGGGGATTTGGGCAGACGTCCATACAGTGCCCCAGTCTACCGCATTGGTGACAGATGTCGACCTGCTTCCTGTACAGCGAACAGCGAAGCAGAGTGCCTCCATACCTGACGAGAGTGGGCACTTTTAGGCCTTCGAAGGCGATGATGACTGTGGTCGTGTTGCTAAGACGCTTGGCTGCCAGGGCTGTCGGGTTCCTGTCGTTCACGATCTTGGAGTTAATTGTCCTGGAGTCTTCTTCGAGTGGTATGCCTCGGATGACCCCCTTGGCCGTATGATCGGGCGCCGTTTTATAGGCGTTGACTTCGTATTGGCGGTCGCCGATCCTGATGACCTCGAGCTTCCTGTATTTTTCTGCGTTGGTGCTGCTGGGTGTGCTGATAACGACGATATTTTGGTGGGTGTTGGGGCAGACGGTGTCTTCGCTGGCGTCTTGATCGGACACTCCTGCAGCCCGGTATATAGCTGACGCAATCCTGACTGCGCCAATCGTTGCGGTGTTGAGGCCGCCCTTGGGTCTAACGACGATCTTGATGTCGTTCCTCGGGAGAGCCGGCATTCTGCTGGCCTTGAGTATTTGTTGTTTTACGTTCCGTGAGCGTCGTGGCGTTTGGCGACCGTCTCCCTCGCCGGTGCGGGAGTAGGCTTCGTCCTTAGGTCTATCCCGCGATGAGCTGGGGCCGGACCGGCTTTTGGAGCCGATCATGCACCAGCCGGCATCTTCACCGAATTCCTCAGGAGACATCTCCTGTCCGTCGATCTGGACCTCCATGCTTGGCGAAAAGTGATTCTTAGGGCTTGGGTATTGTTAGGCCTGGCGGGTGGTAGCTCGCCTAGGCTTGCCTCCAGGCGTGCCCAGCGTCTGAACGCGGCGTCGGCGTTGCTCGGGCGGAAGTGCTTTCTAAAGTAGCCAAACAACGTTTCCCACCTTGAAACTTGATACCAGCACGCTCCTGGCAGCTTGCTGCATTCGAAAATTGCTGAGCTAGAAAAATAGCGTTCTGGCTCGCAGTCACTTCGTCGTCGTCGCCCACCAACGTGCTGAGTTTTACTGCTCACTTCTAGGGTTTGCTTCTCCGATCGCGAACTGCCCACCTGTTTACCTTGCGGCCTGCTAGCTTGGTGGCCGGCTGATCAAGGAGCGAGTAACGGACAGCGTACGGCGCAACAACTAAGCCACGAGTGTGGGCGGTCCGCGATAACATCGTCGCTGATGACTGACGGGAGCGGTGACGTCAGGAGCCTGGACGGTGCCAACACCTATAAAACGAAGGACCAACCGGTGTTGTAGCGCAGTCCGGTGGAGCGTCGACCAACGTGCTGCCTTTCCTTTGCTGCATCTTTGCTGCTTACTTCTAGGTAAGAGGTGCCTACTTGGTGGGCTCAGTCGTTTTTTTATTTTTTTGCTCCACTGGATTGCACTCCTGTCTCGAACCATTTCCCCGCGGGAACGTAGAAAGTGTTCAAAGTTGTTCGAAGAAGATCAAGAGAGTATATGTTGTTCCTAATGCAAGAAAGTATACCACGTGGGCAAATATTCGGAATGACTAAAAAGGCTTTCAATAACATTGGACCACGCAAAATCGACGGCTGGATGTTTGATAGTTGTAGAAAGCAGAAATCAGAGGAAGAAACGTCAGAAACCAGTGACGCGGAACGCAGAGGGGAGGGAAGGGAGGAAAGAAAAATCAAATGAGTCATGCTACAAAACTTATTGAGGAGATTAGCCAAAAGATGGTGGCAGTCTTGGGCCGAATAGAAGAGATGGAAAAAAAGGTAGACAGACAGTGTACGGCAACAGGAAAAGAAAAATCTATGGAACTGCTGTCGCATAAGTATGACGAAATTATGGCCACCACCATAAGGCAAGAAACGGATATTGCAGAATTAAAGATAGCGTCAGCAGAGCTGACGTGACAGATGGCAGAAAAAGACAATGAAATTGCGAGGCTAAAGGATAACGTCGAGAGTGCTGAACAGTACTTGAGGCGGAAAAACATCGACGTACAGGTGCTCCCAGTATAATTCGGAACGCAACACACGCGGCCGCTCGCCGGCGGAGCGCACCCGTGGAAGAAGTAGTACCATAGTCTGCGCGTGCGCGGTCCCCCTAGCTAGCAAGGTTGCCTCCCTAGTGCATCTAGTTTGTGTTGCGTTGCTCCGAAACGGTAGCCCTAGGTGCCCCTTAACGTTTTGTCTAGGGGGGTTGGGCCGGTGGTGTCTGTGGCAAGCTGTGTCTGCGCATGCACTCGCGTTGGAGCATAAGCGCTCGTGTCTGCATGTTCGCGTGCTTGGGCACCTTATTTTTTTCATTTTTCGGGTGGGCCGTATTTATCATTTGCTAACAATATTTATGGTAGGTGAGCGTGACTAGCGCTGGCAAAGGGCGGCGTTTTCGTCTGATGCCACCGTGATGATATCGGCGGCTCGATTGATAAAGGGATACGAACGTATTTAAACAACGACAGTTACGCGAATTCCGCCCTATTCCAATCGAGGCAACATGCCGAAAAGAGTGCCGATAAATGTGCGGAGAAATATAATTAAGCTCAGTTCACAAGCTATACCTCAACGGGAGATATGCCGCCTCACAGGAAAGTCTACAAGTGCGGTCAATCTAAGCATACAGGGATGAAGATGGCCGACTCAAAGATGCAGCACGATCGGGACGACACCGATCCACCTCGGAAGTGTCCGATCTTATTGTTGCTGCAGCCGTTGCTGATCCTTTTCAGAGCGCCCGTAAGATCAAGACAGCCCTCAACCTGCAAGCCAGTGAGGAAACAATTAGAAGGCGCATGCGAGAGGCTGGTCTTCGTGGATTTGCCGCGGCACAAAGGCCACACCTTACGGAGCACCAAAAATGGCGCCGCCTTTAGTTTTGCAGGGCATATGAACGCTGGACGACTGCAGAATGGAAGGAAGTGATATTTTCGGATGAATCGACATTTTCATCCAGATGGGATCAAGAGCGCCGCGTATGGAGACCATATAACTGCAGGAATTTTCATTTTCTTTCTTATATTTTAAGCACAAATTCTTCGGACGCGCAAAACGTATTTCATCTGAAAAGACCATTATCTATTCCCTTCTTTACGTGTATAGATACGAGCCTGGGTGTGTTTACGCGATCTACAGCAGTGGCCGCTGTACTGTCAACGTTTGGGGAGCAATTAGCAAAGAGGCCCTCGCTCCGCAAATCCGACTGTCCCCATCGTTCACAGCTGAAGCTTACTGCGAAATTCTGGACTACCACCTAGTGCCATACGCTCTGGACGGGCCATATAAAGATGGCTGGTACTTGTTCCAACAAGACCTGAGCCCGGTGCGCACCGCCAGAGCTGTGAAAAAACTTCTTCAAGAACGTGGTGTTCGCGTTCTTGACTGGCCTCGGAAAGGCGCAGAATTCAATGTTATGGAGAACGTGTGGGGCTTGATGAAGGAAAGCTTATCAAAGCTGAATCTGGGAGGGGCCAGTGCCGACGAGCTCTGGCTCGCCATAACGCGCGAGTGGAAGCGCCTTGGTGAGAGGAGGGACTTCGTCGATGCACTCTACTAGTCAATTCCACGCCGCGTACATGCTGCGTTTCGTGTGGATGGCGCATTCGCGAGATATTGATAGCGCAACATGCCGATCGCTTTAGACGTAACAGATACGTTTCGAATCTTTTTTTTTTACTCTAGAAAAAATAAATCCCGTGTTCTTCCTGTTATTTAGATTTACTATGTTCTCCTTACTATTTTTGTTTTGAATTCAGCTCACACAGCCTACCCTTGCTTATCAATGTGTATTTCCTCTGAGCAAAATAAATTAGTGCGAGAATGAGTATCTTCGCCAACAAACGCCGACTCGCTATCAATACGTAAGGATACTCGCTACCAATGGTCCAGATTCCGTGATTGATTGTCCCACAATATATACTTACTAGAGTTGTGAAGATTTCATTAGAGTGCCCTTTGCATGAAGTGACTTCCTGTGCGTGAAATTGACATGGATGAACGTGCCGCGTTATTTCATTTTATGAACTTTTTTATTGCCACTATCGCAGACACACCCGTTAAGAGGGGTCATGTAATAGTGGAAATTGAGAAATTGTCCTCGTATTACGAACCTAGTAGTAACACGGATAGGAAAATATTTTGCTAAGAGATAATACTTCGCAGGACAGGCTAACATGGCGGAAAAATAAGGCAGCGTTGCCGTTGTACCCAAGCCGCCTCACTAGCACGTATTCACGCAAAGAATTGCTATGTCCCAGACGGGACGCAGACCATGGCGAGAATATGCTGCAAGGAATGCCGGAGCCTTTATTTGTAGATTACGGTGCATGCATGCTGTGCTACAGACATTCATTCGCCCAGCCCCCATTGCACAATGCTAAAGGGCACCTAGCGCTACCTTCTTGGAGCAAGGCAACGCCAACCTAGATGCACTAAGGAGCGACACTTGCTCGCTAGGGAGACCGCGCATGCGCAAATCTTGCCTGTATTTATCCGCCGGCGCGCTCCGCCGACGAGCAGCTCCATGTCCAGCGTTCCCAATTATTCTGGGAGCACCTGTACATGGCATTTCGTACAAATGGAGCGAAGATATGTATAAGGTTGTAGCGGGGCGTAGTGCCAAGCTGGAAATACAGACATTCGAACGTCACTCACTGAAGGCCATTCACAGGCTAAAAGAGAAGAAAGATAAGATACCCCCATTGTCAGATTTAAGGGATTGGCAGATCGTGACCTGTAGATTTCGAAAAAATGCGCACTCCGATCTCATGACATATACATAAACGAACACGTGACACGAGTGCAAAACAAGTTGTTTTGGCTGAGCAGACAGAGGGGCAGACAACAGGGCTGTAAATTTGTCTGGATGCGCAATTGCAGAATTTTCGCGAAGCGCAACGAAGGAAGTCCTGCTGTGATCATTGCAACAGAAAACGATTTGCAAAAAAATATCCTAATGGCAGAGTTCACGTTTTTTCTGAGGGGTATTCTCGTATAAATCGGTTCATTAAGGAAGAACAGTTAAAGCAGGAGCTCAGTTTATTACATATAAACATACGAAGCATAAAGAAAAACTGGGACCAGTTATGTGCTTATGTAAACACTCGGCAGACAAGAGAAGAAGTAATCGTCTTGAGAGATGTTCATCTCGAAGCAACTCGACAAACCTTTTACAGCCTTGCTGGGTACTCTCGTTACGCTTGGTGTCGAGAAAACAGAAAAGGAGGAGGGATGGTCGTGTTTGTTAGAGATACGTGGTTGTCATATGAAATTCAGGTATCCATAGAAAACGCAGAAATGGTGGTTGTCTCTCTTAGCAAGATGGATACAAATTACATTGTATGTGCAATATACAGACCACCTAGCACAAACATTATTTTACTCCTCGAAGAACTAACCTTACTCCTAAAAAATATATGAATCAGAAGGATTTTATTTTAGCGGGAGATCTAAATATAGAATAATGCTAAACTCAGACGGTAGTTAGAGACTACTTAGACCTACTGGCTGAATTTGGTTTAGTTTACTTTATTAATAACTGTACAAGAGAGGAATTTTTAGGTTCCAAGATAACTACATCATGCATCGACCACATAATTGTCCGCATAGCAAACAAACACTGTTCATCAGGAGTCATTAAATTGAAACTTGCAGACCACTACTTTGTGGTACGAGTAACCATGAAAGAAACTTCTAGCCACGAAGCAAATGTGAACATCAGACTTAGAATCAGGAACAGTTTAGACAACAGGAGTATAGACAAAGCTATTCAGAACACACACTGGAATTCTGCGTTACCTCTGGATCACATGAGGCTATGTAATAAATTTCCCGAAATGTTCCACCTCATATACGAGACGTCATCCAATTCTATCAGAATAAAGCAAAGAAAACCGGACAACAATTCGATAACGCAGGTTATCATGGAGTTGTGTTCCTTAAAGAATAAAGCTTGGCAGAAATGTAAAAAAGTACCCTGCAAGTGCCGCACTTAGGCAGGAATTTCGCATATTGAGAAATCTTGTAACAGCCAAAACGCGACAGGCAAAAAGAAGATACCTGTCCGAGCAGTTTGCGCTAAACAGGAATGATGGAAGAAAGACATGGAAATTGGCAAACGGTTTAATGGGCCGCGTCAAACAGGCTGCGATTGAGAAGGTCATCGACAAAAACTTTCCAAAGGAACAAACACAGTCATTGTGCGAACTGTTTAACGAGACTTTCCTTCACACTAGATAAGCTGCGCATTGCTCATGGTACGAGTCGTCTCGAACATAAGCCAATACTTTCATGCGCACAGAAAGCGTACCTTACTGAAATAACAGAAGCTGAGCTATGGAATATAATAGGTAGAATGAAGATGTTCAAACCACCAGGTTTTGATAACATTCGCGTTCGAAATCTGTACAACAACCTTAACAAACTAAAATGTGTGATTCTCCAATTACTAAACGCAATATTAGTAACCGGAATGATGTCCAAGGAATTGAATATTTCGATAGTGAGACCTGTGTACAAAAGGGGAAAGAAAAGTGACTGCACGAACTATAGACCAATTTTTATTATACATGCCCGGGCTCATATTTTGGAAAAACACGTGACATCCGTTATGCAGTCTTTTTGCGATAAATGTTCATTAAACAACCCACCACAATATCGGTTGACAAAGGACCGGGACACAACTAAACTCTTAGAAGAATTATCGGATTACGTAAACACCGCAATAGAAAGCAATCGCATTAGGCCACCATTGTTTTGAGACCTATCAAAGGCATTTGATACTATTGATCACGCCTTGTTGTTCCAAAAGCTGGGCAACTTAGGTTTCAGGGGGACATTTCATCAATTCCTGTAGGGATATTTCACAGACAGATCACAGTGCGTCAGAATTGAAAATAGTGAATTTAAAGCAATAAAATTTGGTGTTCCGCAAGAAAGTACTCTAGCCCCATTACTATAATATCTACGTCTCTGAACTGGATTTTTTTGAATTTAGGATCAAGAACCTTCCAATATGCAGATGACACAGCATTAGCACTAGAACTGATCCAGATCTTGGGCGCAAAGTGTTTCAACAGGATGCGTGCAGGGTAATAGACTGGCTGACGCAAAAGTCAATATATATAAATCGTCGAAAAACAAAGCTTATCTGTTTTAGAAGCCCACACAAGCGAATGCTCCCAAGACAGTCTCTCTTTTTACATAACTGACATTGCACTTCGTGCACATGTATTGCAATACCATTTGAACATGCATTCAGGTATTTCGGAATAATATTTGAAGAACATATAACATGGAATGATCATGTGCAGTATATATGTAGCAGGCTTAGAGCTGGGGGGGTCTGCGATGATGTGCAACCTAAGAGGTAAAACTTCTATGTACTTGAGCCGCACCATGTACCTGGCGCTGGCTGAATCTGTTATAACCTACGACATTACATTGTATGGAACTTGTTCTGATCACAAAATGGAAGCCATCAACCGCATAATTAAAACAACAGTAAACAGTGTAACCTACGGAACTACGATGCAACAGGCTGACAAGGAGGAACAATACAATAGGCTTGGCATACTGGAAATGCGTGAACTATTTTATTACACTGTGCTCTCGCGCCATTACTATACAAAGGATTTCAATATACTTGTCAAGAAAAATGTTGCCCTAAGAAAAACAGAAATATACACTAAGCCACAATGTTTTACACATTAAGGGAAGAAAATAAGACGATATACATGCCACAGATATTTAATGAACTTGGAGAAGCACTTGGAAATTTGAAAACTAAAGGATATATGACAAAATCAATAAGGAAATGGTGCTCATCTTTGCAGATAAATTACTGATGCCCTCTTGCATGTAGAAGATTGCTTTCCTGGGATGTTCTGTGAGTTGTGATATGGCTCATTGTCAAGCCATAATGATGTATTTGATATATTTATTTACGTAGTTTTAATTTCGCTCGAGTTGTACCCAATATATCTCTATAATTTTGTATAGTATGCGTAGTATGTACTAGAATGCCTTACTTCATTGCTTTGTGGTGCACATTCGATGATTCACTGCGCTACCTGAACAACCAACAAGCACGCTGTGCTTAGGTTGGACAGGAAATTAAAACCTATGTACAAAATGAAGATGAATGAAATTTCGATTTGATTTGATGCATATTGGGTACTAGTCGCTAACACACACAGGAGACAAGGGACGAGAGGGGAGAGAGAGCCACTTACAACGGCTTTATTCGGAGGCACACCACACACTTGTATAGCCGTCTTAGACGCAAGGAACACAATAAGATCAAGATTGATGTGGAAGCTAGCTGGTTAAACGTTTCTTTTCAGTCATATAAAAAGATAATGATGGGTCGCTGACACACATGCTTCCTCCTTTCTTTCCGATAAAGAACGCTTCAATTACTTCCAGATCTTTTTATGCGAAGCATATTACGAGAGCTCAACCCAGCTCCTCAGGCGCGGCGGTGTCGCCTTCAATACCACGTGACACCGTGACGTCACGACAGAGGAGAAGTGGCTTTGGCTCAACTTTTGCAAGATGGACTGGGTGGGAATCGAACCAGGGTCTCCGGAGTGTGAGACGGAGACGCTACCACTGAGCCACGGGTACGATGCTTCAAAGCGGTACAAAAGCGCCTCTAGTGAATGCGGTGTTGCCTTAGAAACGAGCTGTTTCTAAATTAGGCTCATGCGTGCGTCGCTTGCTCAGGCGCACATTTCGATGCCGCGCCGAACGCTGCGTTGTTCGACGCTCACCGCGTCCAATGCGGGGCGCGTAGTCGCTGCGCCGTAGCGGGTCAGCGTTCCACTCTTGAAGGTGAAGCAGAGTGACGCATGAGTTGTTTCTTCGTCTAGCAGAACCAAATATAGCCAAGCAACAGCAGTTCACCAGGCTAAACAGTGGTTCAACAACTAAAATAAAGGCTAGTATGCTTCGCATCCTGGGCTTAGCCTTACCTAAGCCACAGCCATTTTTTTATCTTTACTCTTTCCTAGAATACGCACCCCTCCAAAACGTGGCTCACAAGAGCGTGACGGGCAGGACCTAATGTGCTTGGTACGTTTGGCCCTTCTTTGTCTTGCTCTACATTTCTTTCATGCTCCATAATTCGGTCGTTCACGCAGCGCTCAGTTTTCCCTATGTAGGAGCGGCCGCATGAGAGGGAGATTCCGTACACGAGACCTTCGGCTCACTCCATAAACGGTCGCCCATGATTGGTGCCGCATCCATTTTTATCTTCACGTATTCTTTCGATACCAGAACAAAGGCTTCCTAGCTTTTGGGGGGCTGAAAACACAAGCGGTACCCCCTGTCTGCTAGCAACCTTCTTTAAATTGTGGGCCATCTTGTGTACATAAGGCACCACCACAGGCCTCACCACCTCATCTCGAAGGGGATCTTCCTCAGCTCTCATAGCCGCACTCATTTTGTGTACTAGGCTTTCAGTGACTGCCATCACAATCGAATCAGCGAATCGAGCGAAAGACAGCCAGGAAAATTGCTTCTGGAAGCTAAACTGCATCCTGTGAGGGCATGATTTTCCGAGGGCGGATTTCAGGCATAGTGAAGCAATCCCCCCTTTAACGTCGTATGAGCGGAGTCTTATGGCAGCAGCCCTTTTTTTGCACGAGGGGCATATACCCAACAAATCTGATCCGCACAAAACTCAATTTTCATATGTAGAAACTGTAGGCAGTTACCCTCAGACACTTCAACGGTGAATTGGTAAGTTGCTCGCTACTCCGAGTGAACTTCAGGGCAGGCTGAAGACGCATTATCATCAGCAGTGGTCTTGTGCGCGTTTGGATTTAGTCATTTTCTTGTGTGAATAATTATTGCGGTCCGCGCGACCTGTCTCGAAAACGCCGTGTTGCAGCGCCTGGAGCCTGGTGAGATGCATCAAAGGTTTTATTCTTTCAGCCGTTCGCACTTCGTAGTAAGTGCCTCTTTTGACACATATAACATTTTATATGTACATATATGTCACGGCCGCCCTGTAGCACGTTGTATTGATGCAGAGGACAGTTTCCACCTTCAGCAGACAGTTTCCTAATTGCCTATAACGCGCGTGCTCTATTCGGGCAGTGGTCGCAGCGTTTCGGCAGAAGCGGTGGGGACACCGCTTCTGGAGGTTAGAAAGAACTCGCGGCCGACGCCAGCAGCGTATGGCAGAGGGTTGGGAGAAGAAGTCGATATCGCTACCTAAAGAGAAACAGAAAATCTCTTGACTTTAGCTAGCGCTGACGCAGTGTACGAAACCAATCAACGACAGCCTTGACATCCTTTACTCGCAGTTCCTCTACAGAAGGGGGAGGGGGGCAGCACATGAGAGAAAGAAGGCGCCTTAGGTAGGCAGGGAAACTAAACGTACGGTACAAAATATTTCTGTTGATTCTGAAAAAATTGCGCAGTTTCACCCAAAAGGCGAAGCACCGGTTGGGATAGCAAATTAGTGGATATCTGTGCGAAGTAAGGATAGTAGTTTTAGCTGCCGTAGGAACTTAAAAACCTTCACTTACTAACTCAATTATCAATGACGTAAAGACTAAGCATGCCTGATCGAGGACGTAGGAAGAAACAGACACGCAAAGACAGCGCTCGGTTTTGTGTGTCTACTTTTTTCTGCCTCTGTGTTCAGTCACGCTAATACGTTCTATCATAGATTCAAACTAACTAGCCCTCCAACGTTTTTACACTAAATTGACCAGCACAGTCTCATGCGCTCACAAGTAAACATAAACAGATCTCCCCCGACAAGCGCGGCAAAATCGCTCGCAAAATGCTGGAGTGAGGAATCGCGGCAGCAGCAAGGAAATTGACCTTTGCGTATCTCTCGGTTCAAGTAGAACGAATCGTCGAAAGCAGAGCGCATACGCAGCCATCGGCATGAAGCGCAGTCTGCAAATATTGCAGATCGCTCTCAATATGAAGCCCGTGCGGACACACGCTTTGGCCTTGTCGCAGATTGCTTTCAAGACACACGAGTGCCGACAACGCGTCCCTACGGCGTCCACCAATCACGTGCCCAGCGCCGTAGTAGACGCCGCGGTTGTGTCCACTTCGCATGGAGTGGTGGGTTCGACTCACCCTGGCAGCTGCCCGTGAAGAACATCCCTCGTCCTTCATCTGACCGCCCTGCCTGTGCGCGGCAGGAGAGGGCGCACCCCTGGCCTGTGTTCCTCGCTCACGCACCTGAGATTGAACAACGCTAGCCAGCTCGCCCTCACGCCCCGTCACTAGCATACACAGCACATGCCGCGCGACGACGATTTTTCTATCGCCCTTAGACTTTACACAGAACCTCACGGCGACGCGGACGGTAGAAATGCCCCTGGAGTGTCCATATAATTGCTATCGTAATAAAATAAACATGCACATTTGTCAAGCGGAAGACGCAAAGCCACATTAAAGCACCCTAAGGCCTAAGCTCACCTATGGTAGTGATCGCACGTCAAAACACTGTTGTGCCGGCCACGGTAGCTTTGCGGCTTTGACATTGTTTGAGGTCGTGAGTTCAGTCCAGACTATCGTAGCCACACTTCGACGGGAGTGAATTACACAAATGCTGGGTCTCTTATATTTAGGAACACGTTAAAGAACACCATCATATCCAAAATAATCTGGAGTCCACCGCTACGCCGGGCCTCATAGTCCGATTGTGGTTTTGGAACGCACCGTCCCGTAATTCAATTAAAGCTTAACACTTGTGCCACAATGCAATGTGTCATGTGAGGCAATGATAATGCTCAACCCTCTCGGAGATTAGGAACAATGGTGCACGATAATGCCAGATGCTAAACGTCTCCCTGTGTGTTCTCTGTATTAAGCAGACAAACAGCAGTGGTGCATATAAGGTAATGTTTATTATGAACTCACCATTCTCGTACTGTACTAAATGCTAAAGAAATTACATATTCGCAGTCAACATCACCTCTAAGTAGTGTAAATCAACGCAAACACCACGGAAAGCTTCGCTTACATCGATTCCCACAGAGCGTGGGATGCCCATAGTTTTGCTTATGTATTACAATAAATAACTTCGATTCCCTGATGCTTGATTGCATATAATCGATTGTATTCCGCTATAGGCTCATAAACACAAAGTCAGCTTGTTTTTTACTTGGTGCTAGTTGTATACCTTAAGCTAAGTTCACAGTACATCTATCTGTATTGACCAGTATGATTCAAGCACCTACTGCATGTTTCTTGTCGTAAATCGCAACGCTGCAGTAACTAAAGAAAGGTTTCTAACTTTGCTGATTATGTTGACTGTCGGCTCCTGGGTCTCACGATAGAGTGACAGGGTCCATTGTCACCAGCCGATGGAGGGAGTTGTGGTGGCACCGTGGGAGAGCAATGCGAATGGTTTGGTATTTCAGAAGCAGGACATTTGCGGTTGCCATAAACGCCGAATTTTCTGGTGTGAACCTTCCATAACAATTGCCATGAACACTCCGCTTTCCGCAGTGTAGAGACTTAACGAGGGACTATGGCCGCTGCTGCATGCGGTCGGGTACCTATTAAGAATTGGCATCTCAATGCAGCGTGGCGTATCGCACCAAGTCTAAACGTGTTGGCTGAGGGGTGACCCTTTGATGTGTGCTAGCCGAACGTTAGTGAAAGTAGTGACAAGAGGAGTACGGTGCATTCGCGCTACTTTCATTTGAATTAGTGATATGGTCAGAACGCGCTACCAGCGAGAATGCTGAGGGCGCTCTTGAAGCTGAGAACGAATAGTTATGTGCGCCGATTTGTGTGCTGTCTTGTATTCGGCCGAACTGATTGTACATAGCTGGTAAGCGCACTTCACCTTACTCCGGTGATGCACCGGAAAGATTTATCGACGCAGTGTTTTTCCTGAAATTTCTCCAAGTATCAATGTTAGATTTAGTGGCCTGTATTTCCTTGGTCTCCCGTGCATAACAAATTAACTCAAAGTAGGACCACATGTCAGCAATTAGGCGCAGCCTTCACGCTTTCGCAATTTATGAAGCTGCCATAGAAGTTATATCAGCAACTTGGTCAAGATTTATAGATACTGTGGGTCTTAGCTATCACGAGAACACAGTTATAAGGAAGGACAGACTATTCTACGCGAATAAGACAGCGCTGACATTTTAGAGCCTTGTTGAGATACCACGGATCCCATTCGTCCCTGGCATTCAATTAAGCATTTTTGTTATAAATTTAAGGTTACATACATGGCCACAATTAGTACCTGACCGGGGTAGTTGGAGAAGTATGGGAGAGGCCTTTGCCCTGCAGTGGCCGTAACTAGGCTGATGATGATGATATATTCATAAACATTTTAACTCTCAGCTTAACTGTTGTTCTAATCGTGAAGCGTCAGTGATGTTCCTGACATAAATAGTTAGAAACATCAAAAATTAGCTGTTTTGAATAAGCTGAAAATAGCGTCTTTACTTTTCTCGGCGAAAACACAAAACTCACGAGACATGACAAATACTAGCCACCAACCACGATTAGCGAGAAAGCGAGCTGTTCCGACACTGCGAGGCTGAGTGGCGTCCAAAACAGCA
This sequence comes from Dermacentor albipictus, assembly GCF_038994185.2. NCBI lineage: Eukaryota > Metazoa > Arthropoda > Arachnida > Ixodida > Ixodidae > Dermacentor > Dermacentor albipictus. Next base: position 107,859,971 of record NC_091827.1, on the reverse strand, counting down.
GGCATGTTCATTCAACGCCGCTATATCAGCTGTGCGCAGTAACGGGGCATTGTGATAGAAAAATGATTCGTTTTGCTGAGGTACGATCTCAAGCGTAGGTCCGTAGTCAGATGGTATTTTTCATATTTCTCGCGCTTTATCTCTCTACAGGGAAAGGTAAACATGCGATATAACGCGTGCTGGAGACATATTATACTGACATTTCTTACGATTCTTTACAAACACATGTTTAAAATTTTTACAATTAAAAAAAGTTCGCATGTTAGCTAACTTTACATAACTAATTGTATACAAAGGAACAAACATCACTGGTTCTTTCTTAATAATATTATAGATTATATAGACTTTGCATGATGCTCCGACTATAATCCCTTTCCTTTTAACGGTTGGCGTATGATAGGTGGGATACCTTTTAGGTATGTGTGCATATTGTCACGTGGTGGTGACGTTAAGAACACAGTAGCAATACTGTGAACGATAAAACTAACTTTTATTGAGCGAACCTGTGCCCACAAAACAGGCTGCACTTATAGCACAACGATAGCGGCGAACACGGTCGGCGATCGTCGAAAGTCTGACCAGCGGGTCAAGCGCGTCGGCTTTTATCGATCAGTCGTGGAATGTTCCAGATTAACCGATGGGACCCGCGTGCCTTCCACAAAGTTCTACACTATTCGCGTCGCGCATACATGCAATCAGATTACACAAGTTGCGGTGAAAGACAGTGGAGGGAACCATCGGTAACATTCCAGAAACTTCTTTTACATGCACGCGCGTCCTGCGCTGCCCGATAACATTTGTTAGGCGGCCAAACGTCGTCGTCCCATAAAGATAAGTACACGTATCATTACCCCCCTCTTAAAAAGCATAGACCCGATGCTGCAAACAAACGAAAGTAATAAATAGGCACTCGTAGAAAAGAAAACAACAAAATAAGGGAAGTTCGTTACCTTCCGTAAAACGGTTTAAGACGCACCACGTGGATAACTTCAGGTCGTGCGTGGCGCCGCTGTGAATGTGAAATGCCCTCTGGCACGACCTCATAGTTCAGTGCGCCAATGCGTCGGATGACCTTGTAGGGTCCGAAATAGCGTCGCAGTAGTTTCTCACTCAGTCCTCGTCGGCGTATCGGGGTCCATACCCAAACACGGTCACCGGGCTGGTACTCGATGAAGCGTCGTCGGAGGTTGTATTGTCGGCTGTCGGTACGCTGCTGCTTTTGGATACGTAGACGGGCGAGTTGTCGGGCATCTTCGGCGTGCTGGAGATAGGTAGCGACGTCAAGATTCTCTTTGTCAGTGACGTGTGGCAACATGGCGTCCAGCGTCGTCGTCGGGTTCCTGCCGTAAACCAACTTGAACGGCGTGATCTGTGTTGTTTCTTGCACCGTCGTGTTGTAAGCGAATGTTACGTACGGCAGGACGGCATCCCAGGTCTTGTGTTCGACGTCGACGTACATCGCTAGCATGTCGGCGAGGGTCTTATTCCGCCGTTCCGTAAGACCATTCGTCTGCGGGTGGTAGGCCGTTGTCCTCATGTGCCTTGTCTGACTGTAGTTGAGAATGGCTTGAGTGAGCTCCGCTGTAAAGGCCGTTCCTCTGTCGGTGATGAGGACTTCTGGGGCGCCATGTCGCAGCAGGATGTTTTCGACAAAGAATTTCGCCACTTCGGCTGCGCTACCTTTCGGCAGTGGTTTAGTTTCAGCGAAGCGGGTGAGGTAGTCCGTCGCCACGACGATCCACTTATTTCCGCTTGTTGACGTCGGAAAGGGTCCCAGCAAGTCCATCCCGATCTGCTGGAATGGTCGGCAAGGAGGCTCAATTGGCTGCAGTAATCCGGCTGGCCTTGTCGGTGGTTTCTTGCGTCGCTGACAGTCTCGGCATGTTCTGATATAACGGGCGACGTCAGCGGTCAGGTGCGGCCAATAATACTTTTCTTGTATCCTCGATAGTGTCCGGGAAAATCCTAGGTGTCCAGCGGTCGGATCGTCATGTAGGGCGTGCAATACTTCTGGACGAAGTCCTGACGGGACAACAAGAAGGTAGTTGGCGCGGACTGGTGAAAAGTACTTCTTCACGAGCAGATTGTTTTGAAGCGTGAAGGAAGATAATCCGTGCTTAAATGCCTTGGGGACAACGTCGGTGTGCCCTTCCAAATATTCGACGAGGCCTTTTACCTCCGCGTCTGCCCGTTGCTGTGCAGCGAAGTCTTCCACGCTTATCATTCCAAGGAAGGCGTCGTCATTCTCGTCGTCTGGCGGTGGCTGGTCAATGGGGGCGCGCGATAGGCAATCGGCATCGGAGTGTTTTCGTCCGGACTTGTAGGTGACAGTGATGTCATGTTCTTGTAGTCTGAGGCTCCATCGCGCTAGTCGTCCTGAAGGATCCTTTATATTCGCTAGCCAACACAACGCGTGATGGTCACTGACGACTTCGAATGGCTTGCCATTAAGATAAGGGCGAAATTCAGCTGTAGCCCAAACGATGGCAAGGCATTCCTTTTCCTTCGTAGAATAGTTGCCTTCCGCTTTTGACAGCGACCGGCTAGCGTAAGCTATCGCCTGTTCGACTCCGTTTCTCCTCTGGACTAGAACGGCACCGAGGCCTAGGCAACTGGCGTCAGCATGGATTTCTGTATCGGCGTACTCGTCGAAGTGCGCAAGTACCCGCGGCGACTGCATGCGTCGTTTGAGTTCTTCAAATGCGTCGGCCTGCGGCATTTCCCACTCGAACTCAACATCACATTTAGTTAGACGTGTCAGCGGCTCGAGATGCGTGAAAAGTCGTTGACAAAGCGCCTGTAGTAGGCACACATGCCAAGGAATCTACGCACTGCCTTCTTGTCGGTGGGCTGCGGGAACTGTGCAATTACAGCTGTCTTTTGCGCGTCTGGACGGACACCAGATGTGCTCTCTACGTGGCCTAGGAACAGAAGCTCATCGTAAGCGAAGCGGCATTTTTCCGGCTTCAGAGTAAGCCCTGACGACTTGATGGCTTCTAGTACTGTCGCAAGCCGCTTGAGGTGATCGTCGAAATTTCCGGCGAAGACGACGACGTCATCCAAGTAAACGAGACAGGTCTGCCACTTCAATCCTGCTATTACCGTGACCATGACGCGCTGGAACGTTGCAGGCGCCGAGCACAGTCCGAATGGCATAACCTTGAACTCGCAGAGGCCGTCTGGCGTGATGAAGGCGGTCTTTTCGCGATCCCTTTCGTCGACTTCTATTTGCCAGTAGCCAGACTTGAGGTCCATCGATGAGAAGTATTTAGCATTGCAGAGCCGATCCAATGCGTCGTCTATCCGTGGGAGGGGGTATACGTCTTTCCTCGTGAATTTGTTCAATCGACGATAATCGACGTAGAAACTTAGGGTTCCGCCCTTTATCTTAACTAAAACTACTGGAGAGGCCCACGGGCTTCTCGACGGCTGGATGATGTCGTCGCGCAGCATTTCGTCGACTTGGTGTCTTAGACCTTCGCGTTCTCGCGTCGAAACTCTGTAAGGGCTCTGGCGGAGTGGTCGAGCGCACTCTTCGGTTATTATGCGATGCTTTGCGACTGGGGTTTGTCGAATCCTCGATGACCTCGAAAAGCAGTCTTTGTATCGTCGAAGCAGACTTCTGAGCTGTTGCTTCTTAATCACGGGGAGACTTGGATTTATGTCGAAGTCTGGCTCGGGAACTACGGTTGTCGGGGTAGATGCGACAGAATCCGAGAGGACAAACGCATCGCTGGTTTCCTGAATTTCCTCGATGTATACGATTGTCATGCCCTTGTTGATTTACTTGAACTCCTGGCTGAAGTTTGTCAGCAACACCTTCGTGTTTCCTCCGTGCAGTCGAGCGATCCCCCTTGCGACGAAAATTTCACGGTCGAGCAGTAGACGTTGGTCGCCTTCGATGACGCCTTCTACGTCAGCGGGTGTTTCGCTGCCGACCGAAATGACAATGCTGGAGCGAGGCGGGATTCTCACTTGATCTTCGAGCACCCTCAAGGCGTGGTGACTACGAGGGCTCTCCGGCGGTATCGCTTGATCTTCCGACAGCGTTATTGACTTGACTTCAGGTTGATGATTGCGCCGTGTTGGTTCAGGAAGTCCATGCCGAGAATGACGTCTCGTGAACACTGTTGGAGGATAACGAAGGTGGCAGGATAAGTCCGGTCATGAACGGTAATTCTTGCCCTGCATACTCCAGTCGGCGTAATGAGGTGTCCTCCAGGGGTTCGAATTTGAGGGCCTTCCCATGCAGTTTTAACTTTCTTCAAATGGGCGGCGATGTCTCCACTCATTACGGAGTAATCGGCCCCTGTGTCCACTAAGGCGGTAACTGCGTGGCCGTCGAGAAGCACGTCGAGGTCGGTGGTTCTTTGTCTGGCATTGCAGTTACGTCTTGGCGTCGGATCACGGCTGCGTCGTGTTGAACTAAAGCTGGAACGGTGCGTCGTCAAGTCGTCTTTCGTCGGTGTAGTCTTGGCTTCCTGACTTCGTCGGGACAGCGGCGTGTCGTTATTATTTCGTGGAGATGATCTCTTCGTCGTCTTCGTTGGCGGCGGAGGATCTTCGTCAGTTCGACGAACAGCAACCGCACCTCCATCCGTTGCTGCTTTTAGTTTTCCGGATATGGGCTCGCAGAGCAGCCCCGCGCTGGGCCCGTGTATGGTCGGCGCTGCGGTGACAGGTAGCGGCCTGGTGACGGCGAACGGGATGGTCGTCGAGGGCTCCATTGAGTGGCGGCGAGGTAGTCGGCGATATCGCGAGGTCGTTCGCCAATTTGTGGTCGCGGCACGTTAACGGCGAACCCTCGGAGTCCCATATCCCTGTATGGGCAATGGCGGTAGATGTGCCCGGCTTCTCCGCAGTGATAGCAAAGCGGACGGTGGTCGGGGGCGCGCCAAATGTCAGTCTCTCTTGGAACGCCGCGTGAGGGGACGGCTTGGCGTGCTGGCGGCGGGGGTGGTGGTGGACGACGGAACTGTGTCGTCACTGGGCCCTGGCCTGGACGCGGAGGGGGTACGTGACGGCGGGCTACAGTGGCGTATGTCATCGCTTGCGGCTGAGGTTGCCGTAATTCAGGGGCTACTCCGAGTTGTTGTTGGACCTCCTCACGTATGGCGTTGGCAATCGACGCCACTTGAGGCTGTGATGAGGGGAACAGCTTTTGCAGCTCCTCCCGCACGACCACTCGGATAGTCTCGCGCAGGTCGTCGGTGGCCAGTGACTGAACTCCGGCGTAGTTTGTCGAGTTTGAGCGGTGGTTGAATTGCCGGTTCCGCATTTCCAGTGTCTTCTCGATGCTGGTGGCTTCGCGAAGAAACTCCTCGACGGTCTGCGGTGGGCTCCGTACCATTCCGGCGAAACGTTCCTCCTTTACACCCCGCATCAGTAGGCGGACTTTCTTCTCCTCGGACATTTCCGGGTCGGCGTGGCGGAATAGGCGGCTCATTTCTTCGGTAAAAATCACTGTGGTCTCATTTGGTAGTTGCACCCGGGTTTCTAATAGCGCTTGGGCTCGGGAGCTGTTCCGAAGTGGAAGCCGCTTCGGAACAGCTCCCAGGTCGTCAAGGTAGCTTCTCGGTTCTCGAACCACGTCCTGGCATTGTCTTCCAATGCGAAGAAGTCATGTCGCAGTTTTTCGTCGCTGCTCCATTTGTTAAAAACAGCGACCATCTCGTATGTCTCAAGCCAGCTTTCTGGGTCCTCGAACGTTGAACCACGGAACGTCGGAGGCTCCCTGGGCTGCTGCAGCACGATGGGGGATGCTGGGGCTGCCATTGGGGTGGACATGGTGGCGATCTTCCTGGTCGTCTAAGGCAAAAGTCCCTGCTCCGGGGGCAGTTGTTGAAGACGGCGGCTTGCTCGATGGTCCGGGACTACGTTGGTGTTGTCTTTGCGTTCCGGGCTTGGATCTCGGCTTGCCGGGGGCGTCCGGTACATGAACCAAAAGCACCTCCACCAGATGTCACGTGGTGGTGACGTTAAGAACACAGTAGCAATACTGTGAACGATAAAACTAAATTTTTTGGGGCGAACCTGTGCCCACAAAGCAGGTTACACTTATAGCACAACGATAGCGGCGAACACGGTCGGCGATCGTCGAAAATCTGACCAGCGGGTCAAGCGTGTCGCCTTTTATAGATCAGTCGTGAAATGTTCCAGATTAACAGATGGGACCCACGTGCCTTCCACAAAGTTGTACACTATTCGCGCCGCGCATACATGCAATGAGATTACACAAGTTGCGGTGAAAGACAGTGGAGGGAACCATCGATAACATTCCAGAAACTTCTTTTACATGCAGGCGCGTCCTGCGCTGCACGATAACATTTGTAAGGCGGCCAAACGTGGTCGCCCGATAAAGATATTTACACGTATCAATATGCAGGGTGTCTCAGCTAACTTGGACCAAGATTTTGAAAAAAACTTTGCGTTCTTCAGAACCGAAATTTCGTGGAAGTTGTTAGCGTGTATCTAAACTTACAGTGCAATTCTTTGCTCGTCTTTCTTGAGTAATTAACCAAGATAAATTATTTAGCTTAATAAATATAGCTTGAAAGATTCCGGCTTCAATACGAAAGTTCTGAAGCTTTACAAATGTTGCCCAACCTAGGTACTTCCAATGAGATGGACTTAGCATGGCTGTTTTTATTCGTGAAAAACAAAAGCCCGCGGAGTTTTAAAAATACCACGTGACAGCGCGCTCTGTGCGTCCGAATGCGACGCGATTACAGCGCTCTCATGAGTGATGCCTAAACACATCGCCATCGCTGCGCCCTTCCTTCAGTTACAAGAAAGGGATGGAAACTTTGCTAGGCTCTCACATTACCGGCAGCGGCTGGCGACGGCGCTTCGAAAAATCGCTTCATCAGCAGCCGCTTGTGCGTGCCGCCGAAGAACGCGCCGTCATCAGCCGTTTATTCCGATATGACGATATGACCGGGCGACAAGAGGAAAGCTGTCAAGGTATACCGAAATGGGCAATGTGTGGGAAGACATAGCGCGAACGCAATTATGAGGAGTTGCTTGATGCTAAAGCAGCTAGCTTCAAAGAGGCGCGGTAGAGAAAGGGGACCATAAGTGAAGAAGCTGAAGCAGACATTTTGGCTTTCATGACTGCGAAAGCTCATTCCAGCGCCCGTGATTTGAGTGGTGAGGTTGGCATTTCAAAGTCTTCAGTCTCAAGAGCTCTTAGGAAGGCAGAAATCAATCCGTATCACCTCCAACTGCATCAAAAGCTGCAAGAAGTAAATTTTTAATGGCGGCTTGATTTCTCATATTGAAAGAAAGAAATGCAGCGAATAAATCTCTACAGCCGTTATCCATGAAAAGAGCCATCTGTGTGAAACTTTTGCATGACGTGGTAAAGGCACGTAAGTAATATGAAATTACAAATTACCTGCCCACAAGGAATAGACAGGAAGCTAAAAAGCAACCTTCCGTGTCAGTTTACAACTCTTCCTTTGCGACAACCAGCGTGATTCGCACGGCGTTAGGATGCTTGTTATAATGCGTGTGTGCTCGTTGGGGTCTTGCTTTCAAATTCGAACTTATGTGCTTGCCATTTTTCCTGCGCACGCATACTGCTAGCGTGAGAGTGAAATTCTTACCGCAGAAACTGAAGCCGCGCTGTTTTTTAACTGCCTCCCAAATCCACTGGCGTTCATCCCAGAACCAAGCGCAACGCGAAGCTGTGTCGTGGGCAGCAGAAAAGGCGCGAAACGAGCGTTGTGTTTTTATAATTACACTTGGGAGCGCTGTAATCGTCGCGCATTCGAGTGCGCAAAGCGTGCTGTCACGTGGTATTTTTTAAACTCCACGGGCTTTTGTTTTTCGCGAATAAAAATGGTCACGCTAAGTCTACCTTTTGGCAGTGCCTGGGTTGGGCAATATTTGTGGGTCTCCACAACTTTCCTAGAGGCGCCTGAACATTTCAAGCTATATTTAAAAAGTTAAGTTATTTCGGCCAACTACTCAAAAAGAAACGAGCAAGGAGATGCTACTGTAAGTCTAGATAAACGCTTACAACCTCCACGTGATCTTTGTTCTGAAGAACGCATAACTTGTTTTCAAAAGCTTGGTCCAAGTTAGCTGGGACACCCTGTATACGATTGGCAGCGCTCACATTTATTGCTCACCACTCATAACGAGGTCAAAGAAGACGCAGTGAACAGCTTTTCTCGCCTACCCTATTAGTTTACTATATATATATTTTGAGGTTATTTCTTGAGTGAACTTTACGTTCTGTATGCCTCTGTATTGAAGAGACGTGCTGTAGCCAGCAGTAGTAGGTGCTCGCGACACAAGCTGGAAGTTTATCTATTTCTTTTATTCTACAATGAAAGGACAATTACCCGAGAGCACACATGTGGATCGCGCCTCAATTGAGAGCCTACCCGGGCGCTATGACAAACGGCCGCTGGTTAAGTGGGGGTCACGCTTTAATCTACGGCTCAAGCAACTAGTCTTCTTTTGTTTCTTTATTCCTGTCCGCTTTGCCTGTGATTGAGCTAGACAGAACAGGGTGCGGGAGGAGAGAAACGATGCCAAGGAAGCACAGGCCCGCGTCATTGCAGCCTGCCCTCAACAGCGGATGTACTGAAATGCACAGTGAAGGCAATATTGGCTCAGGCCTACAATGTTCATACGTTGGATTTCTGCACCGATACAATGCTACTAATGAAGTGCGACACTATTATAAATTATGAGGTTTCACCTGCATGAACATTACTATTAATGCATTGGCGTATGGCGTGATGTCTTTCCTATAGACTGCCTTGAACAAAAGCTTCATTTATTTCAAAATCAGTTTACCTCACTGTTAGTGAGTATTATGTGCAGTCGTGAATCATGTCTCAGTCTGAATTTCACTGGTCAAACTAGAGTATTGTGCCGAATTCAAGAATTATCACTAAATGCTGACACGGGATGGCGCAATACCGATTGACCTGAGGAAAATGAACTTGCTCCAGCAGGCACCGCAGCGGAAGATGCCGTCTCCGCATTCCTTCCTTGTGCTTGCGGCAAGATGCCCAGCATCAACCACAATCCTCCCCAGTTCACACTCGCAAGCTCCTCCACCCCCAACACTCTATACAGCATACAGTGCTTGGACTTCACATGGACCCTCATGGCGACGCCGACAAGAGTCGGTATATCTGCTATTGTAATAAAAAATATCCCTTGCGCGTAAACCTCTTCTAAATCGATCATGAAGTTCTTCTTGTAAAACGTTTTTTCACCTACTTCAGAAACTTGCACCGCTAATTCATTGCTTTCACTGCTTTTTTATGATGTTCCCGACGTTAACCAGCTTCGTCTGTACGAGCTCGTCTTATCCTTATGATCTTTGCTTTTGTAGACTTTCTGTATGGCTCAAGTCAGGTGCGTCTTGCTCCTTTAAACGAGCGGTTTGATTAGTCACATTGCGATTTCCTGTGTACATACCGCATGTTTTCCTTGCGAAGAATAGTGGCAAGAACCTTTTCAAGGTGTTAACAAACCGCTTTTAGTTCTTGTCCCCACGTTCACTTTAAACGAATGCATGGGAAATAAACACAAATTGATTGATCGATTTACTGGTTGGCTGACGGACCGATTGATTGATTTTCCGTTGCCTTCTTGTTAGTGCCATTTACTACTGATTTTTGCAATGAAACATTTTCAAGGGTAAATTAGGATCCCTCAGGTTTCTCTGTTGCGAGATCTGGTTCAGTCAAGAGTACGTCTTTTTTCTCGCTGAAGTGTTTGCCAATGAAAGCTCATCTAATACAACGCGCCAACTCCTTAGATGTTGTCATCGCCTTTATCGCTTCTGGCGCTTGCACGACTTCAATTATTCTTCCTAGTGCCCAGAAATGGTTTGCAGAATCTTTTAGTGCAATGTTCACTCTTTTTCGCAAATGTCAAGTACCCACCGTTGACTTCTACATTTAATTTGTTTTTGAACAAATTGCTTCACCATCGTTTTATTTCTCAGTACTTGTTCCACCTGAAGGTTACATATTCTATGTGTAATCTCAACGTTTTGGCTTCTATTTCATCTCTAGATGCATCCTTTCGCTCTTTCATAGCTGGAGAATTCCACCTAAAGTATCAGACAGCTCAGATTTTCCTTAAAAAAGCAATGCCTACTTACTCCAGTGTTGAACGAGAGAAGGGGAACGGAGCTGGTAAATATGTGTTATTTGTTTATTTATTTATTTCACGACGCCTTACACGCCCCATGAAGAGCATTGATTAAGGTGGTCATGAAAACATGAAAGTTGTACACTTGAATACCACAAATATCAGAAAACGTAAGCGCTACAAAACAGGGTTCCAAATGCAGTGATACACAGCACATATACTTTGTTCGGCACATTGCTCACGATAACATGACAGATTTTGAGGGCGGAAACTGAATGTTCCGGAGTCGCGTAATTTATCCTTATCCATTCGCATGGCGATGCTCTAAGGGAGGTAGTTATTTTACAAGCGGATGGCTCGTGGCGAAGCCGACAAATTAAATCAATCCGTCTTTCCATAGATACGGCTGAAATAAAACTCATTATTCAGACGTCGTGGTATGCAACTTGTGCGTTCCGGCAGCAAAGATGATGGCCTTACTTGATAAACCTAATGTGACGGAGCAATCAAAAGTGGTGGCAGTCAGGAGAAGGCGATTTGACAGTGTGGAGTTGGAATCGGTCTCGATAGCCGTCTTGTTTACACATTGTTGTCAATATTGTACATACATTTTTATATGTGACTTTTGTAACATGACAAATTCGTGGAGGTGCGGGGTACCTACGAGAAACAACAACGGAGCTGCGCAGTGGTCCTCACATTGCAGTAGACAACATGACGAACAAAGCAGGACCCGACATGGCGCTACCCACATCAACGCCTACAACCCAGACTGTTGTGCTGGCTCAGCCACGGGGTCCAGGAACGTTCTACGGAACCAATCGTCTCGACGTAGAAGACTGCATCGCCACATATGAGCGTATACATGCCCACAACAAATGGGATCCGACGATTATGCTAGCTAGCTTTGTCTTCCAGTTACAAGGCACGGCGAAGGTGTGGTATCAAAACCACGAGTAAGAGCTTAATGACTGGGGCATGTGCTAACAGAATCTGACGGACTTGGTCGGCAGTACAACCGGGCGAAAGATCACTGCTAAAAAGGAACCAAGGATCCGCGCCCAGACGTCCACAGAATCATGTCTCTGACATTGCGGACGTGTTGGCTCTGTGCCATAAGGCCGACAGCGGTAAGGGTGAGCAGGACAAGGTTGGGCATGTGTTGAAGGAGATCGCTGACAATGCTTTCAACCGGCTGATACGCAAAAATGGTGAAATCGTACAGGACATCATAGAGAAGTGTCAACGCTTTGAACACGCCAAGAGCCACCACATCTCAACGCTGTTAGCACGCCTGCCGAAAACAGCTCCGCGATTTTTTACCTTTACGGCCACCCTTTAGCCCAGACATTCGTGGTCGCACATCGTATTTACACCAGAGACGCCAATATGGTATGCCGCTGTCCGTAGCGTGTTTCACATGCTGAACAACAAATGATACAACGATAAGTCAATGACTAAACACCATCTTGCAGTCTTCCGGCATCCCCTGTTGTCCTTCTCATGAAGGACGGCAGTTGGCGCTTATGTGCGGATTAGAGACACCTACAAAATCACAGGCAAGAATATCTATACCTTGCCTCGTAATAATGATGCAGGTTATTGACACATCTCGGTAGAGAACATGGACCATGAGAGAACTGCTTTGATATCACTTGACGGCCTCTACTAACTGAAGGTTATGCGGTTCTGCCTTTGAAACAACCCGGCAACCTTCGAAAGCATGATGGACTCCTTACTTTGCGGCTATAAATGCCCCACATGTCTGAGTTATCTGGACGATGTCGTTGAGACGGCATCGTCTTGAGACGTCCTTAAGACGCGACCATGCACTGAAAGTCCGCGAGTTTCCTGTCAGGGGTGAAGTCTTTACGTATTCTTTTTTTTGTTCGATTCATAAAAAATTGGAATGCTCTTTCACCTAACATTGTTAAAATTGAAAACAATGATGCGTTTTTTCGCGCTTCGTGTATGTTATCACTGGTTTCTTCCTTTAAAATGTAATCCCCCTTGCTGTAATGCCCGCGCAGGCAATGCAGGTATGTAATAAATAAATAAATAAATAAATAAATAAATAAATAAATAAAAAATAAATAAATAAATAAATAGTCTTTTCACCAACTTTCATGGGTCATTTAACGCGTCTATCGGCTATTCTTGCTGTTTTCGGACGCACTGGCCGGCGTTTAAACTCATCCACGTGCACTTTTGAACGTCGTCAAGTTGCCTTTTAAATCACCCTTTTACTTCCTGCTTGGCCGTCGCCCTTCTTTGTCCATTGACCCACTGCTTCCCCCACACGGCACGCCACATTTCCGGCTCCCGTCTCACTCAACCTCAAGCCGCGCAGGAGGTCTGGTACGACAGCCGACATCAGGACGTTCATTTTCCAACCTGCCTCCGTAGTCCCACTAGATACACCATGTCACCGCATCAGCTTGTCTGAAAAGCTGCTCCCGCGCTACGCAGCGCCCTACAAGATATTGCGTCGGCTAGGCGATGTGAACTACGAGGCCACTCCGCTGGACTTGCGTGTCGCCATTGACGTTGTGCATGTGTCCCGGCTGAAGCCTTGGTTTGCCGCGAGTTCACCTCCTTATAGTCAGTGCCGAGAGGGTTCCTTTACAGCCTGGGATTATGCTACGCAGTAACCAAGAGTGACGCCAGTAAGAAGACGATGTGTAGAGGTGGAATTGGTCTCGACAGCCATTTTGTTCACGCATCATTGTCTATGTTGTAAATATTGTAAATACATCTTTGTGTGTAACTTCTGCAACTAAACAATATTTATCTAACAAGACCAGCAATGCCACGTCGCACCGACTACTGAGTGATTGAAGCAGAGCAGTGGGTCAGGTTGCAGCCACGCTGGTACTTTGTTTAATCACTGCTCACTCTTTGTGCGATGCCTCACCTCTTGTGATGACCACAACCTCTGGGAAGTCACATGGCCTGGATTAGCTTCGTCTGACCTTGCTCCGTCGTTTCTGGCCAGGCACTTGAATTCCATCGAGTGCGTGCTCTGGGACTACCATATCACTGCAATAATAGATAGTTCCGGCGTTTCCCTCTTCAAACTTCTACATATATATTTTCACGGCAATTTGCCACTTGATCAGCAAATTAGCAACAACTGCCGGTCTGAGATGACAGCCACCAAGACTATAGATGTCCTCCGCATCGACCTATTATTCAGGGGGCCAGGTTGCAGCAACACCAGTACGATGTTTAATGCGCTGCTTACTATTCTTGCAGGTACGTTACTACTCCAACTATGTATGTATCCGATTTGATTATGTGTTCTTGCTGCTGCTTCCTTAGCCATATAGTATTATGTGCTGGCGTTTGCACATTTTATATTGCGCAAGTCGTCTTATCCTAAGTGATGATGTGGAAATGAGTTCGGAGCCCCAGTCAGTCAGCGAGTACCATTGCAAGCAAACAGTCTGGTCTAAACCTGGCGCCAGGAGTGCCACTGGCTCCAACTCCGCTCTCGATGAGGCTGCTAATGCCTCCTATATGTCATGGCAATCATGTTCTTGCATCCCTTTTCTGAACTACTGATTGGGCAAATTAGGTTGGCTCGGGACATTGCTGACAGCGTCATATGAAGAGACAGTCGCTTGCCGTTGTGGTGCTTTGGAGTCGTTTGTGGGTGTATTCGAATGCTCGCCTAATGACTCTAGTTCAATTTCTCAATTATGTGCACCAAGGAACTTCTTATCTTCGAAGTCTGAAGTATATTTACAACATATGTACATTGGTGTATACAATGGACATATGTATACAAGCGGTCGGGATGGAAGGATAAAAGATTCTGAATGGCACCCTGGCGGGCGCAACCTCTCCGTTAACAAGAGGCAGCGGCATGGCAACACATTTCTTGTACATACTTGTGGCATGGTTAATATATATATATATATATATATATATATATATATATATATATATCACAAGCAGAAGTGCCCACTTTCGAGCGGTAAAGAAAACTGTGCAAGTGAGCAACTAAAAAAAACGCATTTCCAGAAATGCTTGCAGTAATGGGGTCTTGAATATATGAAGTATTTACTAGACAATTTATTTCAAAGTAACTTACAAGCCCCAAAGGGATCAATGAGTAATGGGGGCGTCGTTGCACAAATGACAACAGAAAAGCGATACATGTCCGAGCTAAACCTGTTTACAGTGATAACATGCTTTCAAAACATTGTTATAAATAAAAACGTTAAATCAATATAAATTGTGGTCAGGAAAGAAATGAAAATTACAGTTCATGGTAACATAAAAAGCGCCTGATCAATCATGCAAAATAACGTACGTAGCGCGAGCACATAAAGCAAACAATATTGAAACAAATTGAAACATAGAAAGAAGAGAGAGAGAGACATGGCACATACATGACACGTATTATGTGACATGACATATGTACAAATGAATACATTTGTTATGATGAAAACTACGAGTTCAGTAGCCGCCTTACTTTATCATTGCTCATTTACGCAAAAGTGCTGTTAGGAAGCAAATTCCATAACGAAATTGCTCTTGGTAGAGCCGGGAAGTTGAATGCGTTAGTGTTGCTATAAATGCGAGTGAGGCTTAAATCATTATAAAGTTGTCGTAATGTGCAAGACGCCTGTTCTAGTGGCAAGTTTGATGGCTTCATTTGGTGAACATATCTATGGAGCAAGAACAGGAGTGCTATGTCACGCCGGCTACTTAGTGATTGAAACAAAAGGTCATTTTATTTGAGTAATGCTTGACTGGTAATTCTAACTGTGGGAAATGAATCGACCAACTCGGTCATGGACGGCTTCTAACGTGCCGATTACGTATTGATGGTAGGGCGACCATATAGCGAACGGGAACTCAAGCTGGTTGCGTACAAATGATAGGAATGCTATATTTACGGATGTTAGATGGGCAGTTAGGCAAGTTGCCACGAATATACCCAAGAGATATGGATGCGTTTGCGCATATGGTTGTGATCTGAAATGCCCAGGAAAGACTCAGTGTAAGAATAACGCCTAGGTATTTATATACTAATGCCTGAAATACTATATTTCTTTTACTTAAATGATATTGCGCGACAAGAAAGGACACTGACGTGAGAGAAGACGACACACCAAGCACAAGCTTTAAACTCAGTTGAAAGCTTGCGATTGGCGTGTCGTCTTCTCTCACGTTACAAACTTGCCCGGAATGTTGCTCTCACTATATTTCTATTCATAAAGTATGAAAAACTATATTTTGAGGTTTTCCCCATGAATATTATTAGTTTGCATTTAGATGAGTCAAATTTAATTTGCCATTTTCACACCATTTGGTAACGAAATGAAGGTCTTCATGAAGAAGGCGATGATAATCAAGGCTGCGAATTGGTCGATATATTATGCAATTATCGGCAAAAATGCGCATGCAAGATGAGATGTTATTGGACAGATCATTGATGTAGACAAGAAAAAGCAAGGTTTTTAGTACGCTGTCCTGCTGAAGACCGGAACTGACATTTGCAAAACGTAAGATTATTAACGACTGTCAATTGCGGACGATTTGTTGGAAAGTGACGGATCCAGGAGAGCGTTAAGTAGTCTAATTGGAGAAAGGATAATTTGGAAATTAAGTGGCAGTGAGCTACATGGTCGAAGGCTTTGGAGGAGTCGACAAAAAGGCGATCTCTTTGAAGGCTATGGTTCATGTGAAATGAAGTCTGGAGTGAATTCAAACAACTGCATCTCACATGACAAACCTTTCCGAAACCGATGTTGGTTCATAAAGAAAAACATTATTTTATTTCAGAGGATGATATATGTGTGATGCAGTGATATGTTCAAGTATTTTGCAGCAAATACTTGTCAACGATATTGTACTATAGTTTTGTGGGGAATGCTTGCTTTCACTTTTGTGTACTCGTATCACTTTTGCAATTTCCCAGTTTAAGGGAAGCTGGCTTGATGATATAAACTGGCGGAAAACAAGACATGAAAAGTTGCTAGATAGTGTGACTGTATACTTAAAGTTTTCGAGTTAATGTTATCGTCATCTGAAGAACTAGTCAACTTGAGGTTATATTTATGAAATCTGTTATACCATCGTATCTTACATCGATGGACTGCATGTACTGGTAATCTAAATCTGTTACTTGCGTCAAATTTGAATGGCCTTTTTTCGTGGACATGGATTGAAAAATGCATTAAAGACGACTGGGAATTATTTGTCATTCTTCGGCGCATGATTATCATCAATTAGTAAAATATGATGCCAGGCATTATTAGGTGCAATCACCGGCCAGAATTTTGGGTGTCGGTTTTGAGTAGTGAAGGTAGATCTTGAGAGCGGTATTATTTTTAAGCCTTTGTTAAAGATGAGGCGTAATTTTTCAAAAAATGTGCTATGTTTATCCCATAACGCGGGCGAGCTTGTACGCCTTGCAGTGGTGTATAGCCCTTTTTTCCCCTTGTTTCTTAGCCTTTGAAGATACTTCGTGCAGAGAGGGTTCTGTGTCTCGCCTGTTGTTTTCATTAGAGGGACATACGTTTGCACTACAGCACACAACTTTTCTTTAGACAGAATCAAATTTTCGTTGACTGACCGAACAAAAAACGAAGCTAAAACGGTGCCATAAACAAATGTCTCAAGTTCTTTGTTAATTTTGTCATTGTCTTCCCTGTTGTAATCATGGTTGGTTTTGTTTGAGACGCCTGTCTGTATTTATCCGTAATGAATCTGGCAGTATGCACGTGGCACCTCGAGTTATGTATATCCTGGAAGGCTCAGGGCTTAGGTTGTTTCTGGATAACCTTACATGCAAATCTGATCCTATATTGTGGGTTAGGTACGCGATAGTGGTATTGAAATCAGTAAATTAGCTGTATGGGCCGATTTGACCATGCGTCAATGGTAATGTTACGATATTGAAGATGGGTTAGAAGGCAGCAGACATCAGCCAATCTAAGGGTTCAGGACGTGTTTACTGTTGCAGTGACAAATGCTTACAGCGAGACAATTATCTCCTTCTTCTTGCCTGTAGTTTTTCCTCAGATAATTCTTCCTCACACAAAACGTGAGAGGGGTCGAGAATCTAGCTTTTAGACAGTTTTGGTTCAGGATTGCGCTTGACAAAGTGTATTCTATTATTTGGAATAAGCAGTTGAAAGATAAAACCACATGAAATAATACCTAAACAAAATTAATAAAATCATTAGGTTATTACTGTTTAGATACATAGGTTGCAACAATAACCTTGCTATGTAGGCAGCTTTACACTGTGTGACAGTGTAATGCTTCTTGTTGCATTCCAAATACATGCATTCTCATACTCCCTGCAATAAAGAATATCTGATTTATCTAGGCGAAATGTGCGGCTTTGTAGAACCTTGCGTTCGCAGGGGTTTAAGCAAAAACTGCAGATATATTTTTTTTCTGTCAATACAGATTTTGATATAAAATACTTTTTGGGGAACGTAATGATGCGTGGCTCGATCATTATTCTTGTGGGTGTGGTCGTCGTTATTGTAACGTTGCCTTGTGGTCACTGCAAAAGGTACCTAAAAGTTCCGTAAAAGTACCATTATTACTATGTTGATTGTTCAATATTCCAACGTCTAATCATCTACCTGTGGGAGGTGCCGGGGGCGTGAGTGTATTGTTTACGACTGTTCGGCACTTTTGCTAGTGCGCAGTGATACGGAAGAAAGACAGTCATTCGCGAATTTTTTTTCATTTGGGACTTTGAAATAAATAAAAAGAACAATAAAATAAATAAGGAAAGTTAATCAGCTGAGTCCGTGCGTACACAGATGAGCGCACGATAAAAAACAGCTTGAAGCATTCCCGTGCTGAGAGGCATACAGTTCCGTCATCACGGCACTATGGAGTCCCCCTCCTTGAATCGGCTGCGAGGGTGACATGTCCAGGCCCCATCTAGCACGGTTATCGGAAGGCACGCACCGCTCAGCATCACAAGTGGCAGCGTGGACACGACAGGTCCAGCAGCCACCGCTGTGCCAGACTGGAACGCTCCTTGGCACAGCTTTGGTG
This sequence comes from Dermacentor albipictus, assembly GCF_038994185.2. Taxonomy (NCBI): domain Eukaryota; kingdom Metazoa; phylum Arthropoda; class Arachnida; order Ixodida; family Ixodidae; genus Dermacentor; species Dermacentor albipictus. The sequence goes on along the minus strand of NC_091827.1, from coordinate 107,841,809 downwards.
CGGCAGCTCATGACATGGTGGCCCTCGGGTCAGCCAGCGTGTCGAACAGTGGCACCTGGAGCCCTGACACGTCGGCGACCCTCGTCCACGCTCACGTCCGCGGACATTCGCACCTCGCCACGGACGTCTCGCCCGACAGGACCTCGATCACCCCAGGAGCTTGTAACTGGCGCCCGCCTGGTTCAAACACTGCCAGACCACGCCTTGTGAAGCCGCTTTTGTGCACCTGTTCCCTTCCTTGATGGAGCTTGGGCGTCCGCTCCGATGTTCTCGCGGCGCTTATATATGACAGTGACATTTGGGAGCACAACTAAATGGGCAGTTGCTTCCCATGAGTTCCTAAATTCATGCCTTTTTTTTTGCGAAAGAGTGCCTAACCCGTTCTGCTTAAACAGTTCCTCCTTTCTCTTCTTGTTCTATAGTTTGTCTCAAATCCCCATTTTGTTACTCTGAGACAAGACGTATTTCACACCTCACCGCACGAACGAAATCAAGCCCTTGTTTGATCGAAATATATTTTTATGTCCTTTTTCAGCGCTGATACACCCACTACTTGACGGCTTCCAATTGGGTGAAGCATTTATTATTCATGTAGCTACCACGCCGCGCAGCTTTACGACGTCGTTGTACGCAATGTCGATGCTTTCGACGTTGTTTTCTAGTACCTACCGCAGCTTTCAATTGGGATATGTTGTTTTTTCCTCTGCAGAAGTGCTACATATCTATCGAGCGGTTTGGCCAAGAATAGAGCAGTTCGCATAAATCGAGTAATTCATTCTGGAAGAAATTAACAATATTACTAGAAAAAGACCACATGCAATGGTGTTCGCTAAGAAATGATGACGATGCTGCATTGAATCAAAAATGTTGTAATATAAGAAGCACAATATTAGTTTCTAGGGAAAGAAGGCGGTGAGAGACTTGAGCGAAGTCTTGCATTGGGCTGCAAACATTCTTTGTTAAGTGCCTCAACTTGAAAGACCCAAAGAAAGCGTAATGGTAACAAGCATCTTGAGGTTAAGATTATTTATATGGACCTCGAGAAAGCTTCATCCTTGTCAGGAAACAGACCGGCAGGTGAGATGAGTGTGGCCAAATGTTTCCAGTTTGCTGCAATGTATGTAAAAAAAACAGGAAACATGGTGCCAAACCAGACGTGCGCAAGTAAAAAAAATGTGCGGGTACGCTTCCCGTGTGAGGGTGTACGTTATTGCCATTCATGCATATTTTGTGCCGTCAACGCTGTTTTCATGAGCATGACGATGAAGAAGTGAGCATGAACACACTGCCATCTTAACTAGAACAATTTCTGTGCTATGGCGACGTTGTTGTCCTGGTCCCCTACAGCACCGCAAGCACTCATAGAGGCAAACGCTCACAGACGCAAACACAGTCGGAGTCTGTGCTGAGCTCATTAGCCTGGTGTATTTTCTCGTCATTCATGTATGTGACGAATCATGAAAAAAAAATTCCCTATTACCCCTACATTTCATCCAGTTCTAAAAGGCAATCAGCGGTGCATCACAATATTTATTTACCTTAATAGGGACTATATTCTTTATAGAGGAGCCGCACGATTGACAGCCACAGTGAGCCATTTCTCTCGATAAGGTCAGTCTTCTGAGAATAAGCGCGCAAGTAGAGGTGGTCGACACATTAGATCTCGTGTCGAAAAGGCTTTCGCTAAAGGATGCTTCTGTTTCTTTTTTTTTTGGCCCTATCTCGTTTCATTTTAGGTTCCACTATTTGGGATGATGTACTTCTTGTAGGCGTATGTTGGCCCAACTGCAGTTTCAGTAAAGTTTACCCTAATTTGCTTGCAATATTCGTGCGCAATGCAGAAAACCCTATTGAAAATTTGCCCGATGCTGGGCATAGTGGAATCCATCATCCATCATCATGGTGGATTATGGTGATGGGTGGTATGCCGGGTGACGGGTGGCACGGTGGGTGCTGGGCATGGTGGTTACTGGGCACGGCGGTTGCTGGGCGGCACGGTGGGTGATGGGTGGCACGGTGGGCACTTGGTTGGATATCATCGTGGGCGCAGCACGTCAAAGGGAAGTTGTGTGATGAATTGAAGGAGCAGCCATTGCTATGCGGAAGCTCATGACGGGCTATCTTTATGTGATGTTGAGTCTTGTGAAGTGTACAGTCTGTATATACATGTTGCCAAGATGCGGCTATTTTCATGCCATAACGAATCAATCTGTAAAGCACCATACTACGTAGCATATCATCACACTTTATTGAAAATGCATCACTGGACTTGTACTGTATTTACTTTTCCACTCGCTTGCCCTGGCGTCCCGCTTGTGTAAAAGAAAGCTCCAAAGGTGCTTTCGCAGGGAAGCAAGGTGGTTCTCCGGATGTGGTGTAGGTGGCATCATTGGATGGTCACTTATATATTTCTCCAGGCAGTCTAAAAGGAGAGTGCAATAAATATATAAGTAAATTGTTTTTCCAATGATTTCGAGCAATAAGTGAATGAAGAAAATCTGCTCTAATCACTTCAAAAAAAGTTTCAGATAACAAAATGCAGCAAATGTCACACACAAACATGCTACCCAGGGCGCAAGCCAGCACAGGTTTATTTGCAGTGAGAATGCATACACATGCATCACATGGTTTTGCAGATTTACATGGAATTTTTGTATGTTTTTTGCCAAAGCCACGCCTCTTCTCATCTGGAGGTTGGCTTAACTGCAAAATTTAGACACATGGGAGCTGTACTCAAAGCCTTATGGGGTGGATATTTGGCTTCTGATTTTACATAATTTGTCTGCTCTTCGACCACCCAAATTCCTGTCAAATTCGGAGAGCCACAATTTGGCAAAATTTTAGGATGCTTTGCGTAGAACAAGATCAGCTGTGCAGATCAGAGCGTACATGCGAATAATGTACGAGGTGCTTTCTTTGTGTAGCAGTTCTTTCCTCATTCTTATACTTAATTAAAATGAGATCACTGAAAGTATGCCGAAAGTGCTGATAGGCCATGTCTTACAAACTTCAATAATCAGAACATCTAAAATCAAGAAAGTGGCTGACAGATGGAATAGTACACTGTGGTATGAAGGTTATAAACACGGATGAGGTGCCTCAGAAAGGGTGGCCAACGTTTCGATAGGAGCTATCTTTGTCAAAAGTGGCCTGGTCAGCCTTGGCATGTTAGTTTTAAAGGACTAGTAGGGTGACGTCACGTGCAGTTGTTGTCAGTGGCAGCTGGTTGTAAAGGGAGAGACTTTAAGGAGAATGAGTGCTGTCGTCTGACGTCTGTAAGCATGATTCCTAAGACGAGGGCACAAGACCGTGAGAATAGGAAGGCGGCGAGAAAAGAAACGAAAGAAAAGGAGAAAAAAAAGAGATGCCAAGAGGCAAAAAAAAGAAAGACAAGAAAAAGAAGGGCATGGGAGTGTGTTAAGGAAGTGAGGGGTGAGGGAGCATTCAGGAGTGTCATTGGCGGCATGTTTCTGCCGTTTTAGAACTGGTCAGGCGGTCAGTGTGCGAGTAACAAAAAAGACCCCAAAAGACATCAGTTGAAAGAATGACTTGAGTAGCGTAGCAGCAACGCGTCGGGTAATGTTGAAGAAATTAAGATGGCGACAAGGAGTCTGGGATGCAATGCATGTGGTAGCTGGCAGGCAGAAGCATGATGTTTTAGGGATGTCAGCCTCAGTAGCTCAACGCAGGTGTCGTCACAGTGGTATATAGAGCTGGTGATACCCTGTGTGACTGATGCGCAGAAAAAGGTATCCTGTCATCTGGGATTTTGGATTGTGGTGGTGAGGGTGTTAAAAAAATATGATAGAAAACAGACAAAAGGGAGGAACTGAAAGTGGAATAACAAATAGGAGGGTTACATGAGCAAAAGCGGGCGGAGGCAGGTGTACATGGGAAAAGGGGTCATACAGTTGATATAAACATTAAAACATGAAATAATATAATAAAATGAGTAGTAAGCAGGTAAAAATTAGAAACGGTGGAATAGGTTGAGGTTAAGAATTAAGTTTAGCTGGTGGCACAATGTGTTTTGTGCCTTGGTTGATGACATGAGGCTTTCCGATTTAAGTTACAGCTTTAAAGTTTTTAAATATTCTAAGTTGCTATGTGTTAAATTGATTTCCATTGGATGTAGGCATTTAAACTTGTGTATGAGGTATGATTCCATATATTTCCTCTAGCGAGGTGAGCGGAAATTTGTAGTCTATAGAGCCTTGCTTTGTCACATATGACATGTTCATTGAAGTGGCTGGCTACTGCTTTAGGTAAATTGTTTTGTATCTGCGCGATGACCGTTCAGTCTTTTATGAATTTTTTGTCCTGTCTCACCTATGTATTATTCGCTACAAGTGGCACATTCTAGGCAGTAGACTAGATTGCTTGATGTGCAGATGAAACTCGAAATTACCTTGTTTGAGTAATTTGATGCTGTACTTATTACTGTAGTAGTAGATTAAATATGTTTGCATGTAGAGCACCCGGGCGGCCACAGGGACTGGTTCCTAACTTCGTTGTTGTTTTTAGTTTGGCACGTACAAGAATATCCTTAATATTAAGTGTTGCATCTCAAGAATACTCTGGGCAGGGCGGGAAAAATCTTGTTTCTGGTTGCTGGTGAGAATTGGGTAGTATTTATTGAGGATTTTGTTCATCTTTGGGAGTGTGTTTGAGAATTTAGTAGTAAGAGGCGCTGTTCTTGTGACCCTAGGGTGGGGCTTGAGCACCTCGGCTCAGTCAAGTTTGGTTGCATCGGTGCAGGCTTTCTGAAGGGCACTCTTTGGTGGTTCCCGTTTGATAGGGTTTCTTTAAGGTGATCAAATCTATCTATGTAGTCTTGGTGTTTAACACACATGTGACGTAGCCATGTGCTTGGCCTTTAAAGATGCCTTCTTTGCAATGTGGCTTGATGGTGGCTTGTATATTCTAGGTACTGTTGTTTGTCAAAAGGTTTCCATACAGCATTGTCATTAGTGTCCCAGTGTCAATGTATATTGCTGTGTCCAGAAAGTTTATGCGCTCCATTGAAGATATTGATGCGAATTTTATTGTTGGGTGAAAAGAATTTAGAAATCCTACATATTTATCTAGGCTGTCTTGACCATGTCACCATATTATGAATATGTCGTCTATGTATCGTAGGTATGTGTGAGGCCTGTCAGTGCAGCGCAGTAGGAAGTCTGTAGAATCCCCATAAATAAGTTCGCATAAATATGTTTTCCCATGTACATCTGCTTCCGCCCGCTTTTGCTCATGCCACCCTCTTATTTGTTATTCCAGTTTCAGTTCACCCCCATATTTGTCTGTTCTTTACTATATTTTTTCGAAACACCCTCACCAACACACTCCAAAGTCCCAGGCGCCAGGATACCTTCTTCGGTGCCTCAGCCACACAGGGTATCGCCACTTCTGTGTACCGCTGTGACGACACGTACGTTGAGCTACTGGGACTAACGTCCCTAGAAAGACCATGCCGCTGACTTCCAGCTACCCTATGCACTGCATTCCGGACTCCTTGCTGCCATCTTAACTCCTTCTAAATTATCCGACGCATTGCTGCTATGCTACTCAAGTCATTCTTTCAACTAATGTCTTTTCGGGTTATTTTTGTTATTCGAGCACTGACCGCCTCACCGGCTCCTTTAAAGCCACAAGAACATGCGGCCAAAGACACCTCTGAATGCTCCCTAACCTCTTGCTTCCCCAACACCTTCCTTTGCCCTTCTTTTTCCTTTCTTGTTCTTTCTTTCCCTCTTGGTGTCTCTTTTTTTCTCCTTTTCTCCCCGCCTTCCCACTCCCACTAGTGTTCCTACGTCTTAAGAATCATGCTTACAGACATCAGGTGACTGCGCTCATTCTCCTTCAAGTCTCTCCCTTTACAACGAGCTCTCCCGACAACTGCATGTGATGTCACTCCACTAACACTTTAAAACTAACATGCCGAGGATGACGAGGCAGCCTTTGAGAAGATAGGTCTTCCTAACGAAACATTGGCTACCCTTTCTGAGGCACTTTATCCCTGTTTATAACTTTTACATCCCAATAATGAGAATAGTGTTTTGAAATTGCATGGCTGTGAACGCTGCAGATTGTAAAGCAGCACATCAGGTGACCACAGTCAACACTTAGGAAGGCAGTGGTTTAAAAAGCTTCTTTTAGACCATACAATTTGCCAAGCTGTGTCGGAACCCAATTTTCTTGAGAAGCATTATTTCAAAAAAGTGAAATGAAAGCTGATGCGTGAAAAGCTACAATAACGCATGCCAAGTCTACATTAGAAATTCCAAAGACAATGAGGTGCTTAAATGTTCACTTCTGTTAAGACAACGAGCAGCAGGTGAATGCAAGCTATCAAGGTCCTGTCAAAATTAACCGCTCGTGTAGCCACCCGACTTTCTTGATTGTTTTTAATTGAAACTGATTATGGGGGAAACTTTGTGGGCGGTTTTCGCCGGAAACCCATATCCCGAAATTATCTTGTGGTGCTTTTCATACCCACAGAGACATTTAAATTGTGTGTCGAGACACAGTGCATATACAGCAGAAGAAAAAGATATAATATATAGGCACTTGCCTCATTCTTGCTTTGGCATTTCTTGTCGCTCTGTATACATCATGTAATGCTAACTCATTCAGATAACTTGTATATATGCAGTTATGTTTCTTAAATGAGGTGACTGTTGACTTACTCTTCAAAGCAGCCACTTTCTCTGGTGTTGCCGGAAGCTTCCCAGATGCGCGGCACATTGTTCGGCAGGCCTGTCCAGTCAGGCTGCTTTCACCTGCTTGCACTGGTGTCCACAGGTGCCATGCCACCTCTAATGGGCACTTTCCGTCGGAAGCAGACTTGAATATGTAATGCCACTTGTTGAGTGGCATCACAAATCCCACACCAATCTGTACCTGCAATAGATATGAAGTGTTTTTTCCTGAGCAGTATTCTTAACACTAAAACGCACTTGTATACAACAATATGATATAGGTTAATTAGGTCCGTCAATTTCTGATGCAACTCTATAATTTACAATTTCTGCCCCTCGAGCAAGTTTTAAAAAAACTGGGGTTAAACCCAACCTCACCAAGAAATTCATTTTTGTGTAAAGGATTAAACTAATCAAATTTTTCCATTTTAAGGGCAGCAAACACTCATATTTCGTACAGTCTAACCTTGCAATAATGAAATTAACAGAGAAAGCGAAACAATTGATTAAAATAGGCGCACCGCCATGCAGAGAACAGTGCAAGAACGAGTGACGTCAAGGCCTCCAAGATTGCAGTGTCACACGGAGAACAGTGCAGCACATGTTACCTAGAGACCTACGCGCGCCAGTCTCCAAAATCCACCACCATCACAAACTACATGGCCTTGTTCTAAAGAACACTGGAGACATGCCTTGAAAGTATGATTACCCTTGCATGGTTGAAAACAAGTGAATTCCCTTGTGGGCTCTGAAAACCACTCGCACCACTCACTCATCTCAGCAGTTATATTTTCGTCATGACTAAACTGCAGCGACGAATGCGCCAAGTCCCGTCACAACTTCAAACTTCAGAACTCGGTGTGCACGCTCCTTTTACTGCGACCAGGTTTGAAATGTTTGTTGTAACAGTACAGCGCTAGTACAGCGGCAGCGGAATTCTCTTTAGGGACAATTGCACCTTCTACATCTTTTTGTAGGTTTTTGCGCAATATGTGCATTCCTGCTTTTTGTCATTAAGCCCTTCAGTTGATGTCTAGCGCCCGTTCAGACTGTGTCTCTTTGTGTGTGTGTGTGTGTGCCCTTGCACTTGTCATGATGTTCAAGTTCAGCTACCACCAACTAGAACTAACTTTTGCATTTATCAGAAGTACATATTAGCACGCTTTATAAAAAGCCAAAGGATTAGCAATATGCTGACCGGAAATAAGAAATGGTAAGAATATTCTGGCTGAAAACAATATTTCATGTTTATCAAGACTGACGGGCAAGTAATTAAGAAAGTTGGTGTACGTTAATGTTTACCTTTTGAGTGACACAAGGGACAGAAAGAAGACAACTAGACACAAAAGCTACCAATTCAACATTAATTTTGATGCAAAAATTAAAGATAATATTTATACTGCGTGTGCCCTTCCAGTGCACAAGCGATCTTTTAAGACAAAGGGCACAAGTTGCAATACAAATGTACAAAATCATGATAAACAGTACTTGCATAAAAATAGAACAAATAAGCACAGAGTGATCACTATTCTGTCATTTATAGAGTATTCCTCTTTGTAATGCAATCATAATGAGCACTGGCTGACAGATGTCCCTCTTTTTTAAATGGTATGCCTCAGTGATATTGTTGATCAATCGGTTGCCTTAAGTAAACAAAAGAGATGAACAATCTAAATCTGGCGTACATCACCAGTTGTGTCAATGCATTGTCAAGTGGGATGAGCATGCTTGTCCCTTGAGTGAATAATGGTGCTGTCCTGGGCACATGCTTATACACCGGCCAGTCTGCCCCATGTACAAGACCATCCATTCTTAGTACGAAGATGGTGCAGAGTGGCCGAACTCCGCGGATTGCCAGCGCGCATGGCATGGCTGTGCAACGGAGCTAAGCGGCGCAGGCGCACAGGGGCTTAGAGGTGGGACTTCATGTCATGTGTCATCCGCTAAAGCATGGCGTGCTCCCGCACTTTAGCAGATGACACGAAGCTCCACATCCCCCCTGCGCCATGCACGCTGGCACTCCGCGGGGCGTGGTCACGCTGAGTCGTGTTCATGCCAAGAGTTGACGACCCCGTACATTTGACCAAACATACACATGAACAGAGGCATAGACTACACTACTAATGACGGACACAAGACATTTAGTGGTAATTTACACAAATCTCCCTTGCCTGGACGCCTTTCTCAATGCGTTTGTGGAATGCTATGCACACATATTTCGAGCGAAAAAATAAAGTAGGTAGGTATGCAGCACAATCCACAAGTGAACTGAGAAAAGCGAGCAGGCAAGCGAGGTACGCTTGGTTAAACATACCACGAAATATGTCTAGTGCGTGTTAGGGGCAGTGTAGTGCATTCTAATGTTAGGAAGCTGACAGGCCAGGAACTAAATATGTGCCAAAGAAATCACCACATTTTACTGAGAAGACCGGCATGCTCGTCTGACTTGGCCGTGCATTGCCGCGATAGGGCTTGAGGCCAGATTAAATTAGTTCATCTATTTCCACCCACGGTGAAAAATTGACAAGAGAAATCAGAGAGGCATACCACAAGACGTCTGAGCAAGCCCCCATTATGAATGCATAAAAAAAGGCGTCCTTTCTAGATTACAAGGGATAGAAATTAGTCTGACTATTCACCTTTTTTTACGCAAATACTGTTTATTGTGATTTTTCACCTTTTTATTACAACTCACATTTTCCTTCTGAAGGAACTTGTGCACAATATAAGCACACATTCAGTGTTATTTTTATTCCTTCTATCAAAATATACAGCCATCACTGGTCATGTTTTATGGTCTCCCTTCCTTCACTGTGTAAATTTTGTCCTCAAGAGTTATATGAACTCACTGGCAAACTCAAAAAGACACTACAAATTTCACCTAGAGGATACGGCTGGTTCTCAGAAAATGCACAAATACGGCGACAGGTGTCTGTTGGCACACTGTAGCAATAATGGGTGGAAGCTACCTTTGACATTGCTGCAATACATCAGTTGTCACATGGCTACAACCCTTAAGAAACAACAGAAATGTAAGTGCACAGCAAAAACAAGCAGGTTCATCAACCACAAGTTTGACTTCAGCAGCCAGAACATAGGCAGTTTCATATAGCTAAAGCATTAGCTAATATGTGGAAAATACATGCACAAGCACCCTTAGCTTGAAATACCTGCATACCAAATAAAACCATGAGTTGCAGTGCATATGATGCTTGTTCATGACACTAGTATTTTGTGAAAAATACTTTTTGGATTACGTACAATGCTTTCAATTCATTTGCCCAGTAATCAAAGGCTTTTGACAGCATTACACTTTGTACTTGCTAGTTGAAAATATTCTCACCTGAACAGCACCAAGCAGAATAAATAGAAAACTGCCCACTGTGCTAACCTAATATGTGGAGAGACCCAAAGTAATAGAATTATTTCTGGACAGCTGTAGACTTAGAGCTTGTTGGCTGATAATCACTATTAAAATTACACCATTGCCAAGCAGATGTTCTGTGTGGTGCTGTTGAAATCAAGTTCACTTGATGAGCAACATAGCAATAAACAGCCAATGCTTTAGCAATAGCGAGCAGGCAATCTTGCATGTGCAAAACTGCATGCTTATTTAACGATAGTGCATCAATAGACTGAACTATCTACCAACTATGTGGTCTATGCAGTATAGACAAAGTCGAAAACGATGCAACTGGACACAGACTCTACCACAATGCCTACTTGCATGAATGGGTATAGCTTAAGAAGAATATAAAAAAATGTAGAGAAAGACAGCAAGCTTACTAGAAAACTCCTCACTGCTGTAGTACTTACAGCACAGTGAATACTGGCCTTCATGTACCATTTAAAGAAATTCAAGCTCGTGTCCATTGTTCTGGGAACTTGAGAAATAATTGTGAAATTAATGGAGATGGTTGGGCTAGTTGGCGTTGACACAGCTCCTGTGACATAGTTACTAGCACAAACAAGGTGTATGGAATAAAGGTCGGACTAGCCAAAGCGGTAGACTTCAACTGACAAGCTTTATTCAGAAGAAACACGCAAACAGGCCACCACATGCTCAGTTAATGTGGAGACAGATGCATAAACGAATGTGCCACATAGGGGATAACGAAATGCACATAAAGGCTGATAAGCATCCACAAGAAGCCATTACAAAGCATTCACCAGATTTTTCTGAAGACACAACACTTATTTATCAGCTGGTACCAGTGATGGAGTGCTTATGCATTCATCAGCAGCTTTGGAAATGCAAAACACCCCAAACATTTCCCTATATAACTGCCTGGCAAACTGACTGAGCACTGGTGTGTTATGAAAACATGGGGAGCACTTATGGGTACTTTAACAGTGATCAGCCAAGTAGCCAGTGCCTGTGAGAGCATTTACAGCGTTCCGGTACTCCCCAAGCCACTCATTCAGGCACCTGTTTGTTCAATATACCGCTTTCCACAGGGAAGTGCAATGTAGTATACCACCACTACATTTCAGTTAACAAAGCAGGTGACATGCTCCTTAGTGCATGTACCTTGACGCCCGGCAATGTTTACCAACTGGCATATTCTTGTGAGCGTTAGCGGTGCTGAAAAAATGCCTACACCAAACTTGTTCGCCACCTTTCTTCTAGGTGGTGGGACACCCTGTGTACGTATGGCAGCGCTGCACGGCTGCCACTGGGACATGCGTTACTGCACGTCCAGTGGGCAATGTGGTAGTGCCAATGACTTTCTTGTTGTGGTGGCTTTGCTGTTAAAAACATTGTGGGTGTTTTCGAACAGTGTTCAGTAGGACTCAAGTTCACACATGAGTTGCCAGAAGATGATCGCCTGCAATCATTCGATATTCGTATAATTTTAAATCATACTTTCCTTTATTATATATACTCTCTTAGGAAAAAGAAGCCCTTGCTCGACTACCGTTTGGCATACTCCATGTTAAAGGATGCATAGCTCCTATCTGCCCGAGAGCTGTTCTGGTTAAATCTTGTGCACCAGGTTTCCTGCAGCGCTCAGCAACAAGCGGGCCATTTATGTAGGGCCGGGTATCTCGATAACACCTTGGTGTCAATTAGTGGGAGCCTCATTAAAGAGGTAAAAACAGATCTGGCAGCTGCTCGGTGCAATAACGCACGTCCCAGTAGGCGCCCTGTGGCTGTGCCATCTGTACATGGGGTGTCCCACCACCTAAACAACGTGGCAAACCCGTGCAGTGTAGGTGTTTTCTTCAGCGCCACTAGAGCTCGCAAGAATGTGCAGGTTGGTAAGCAACGCCGGGAATCAGGGTACATGCACTAAGGAGCACGTCATCCACTTTTTTAACTGCAATGTGGGGGTGGTATACAAGATTTCATTTCCCTGTAGAAAGTGCTGTATTGGACAAAAGGGCAGGTTCTTGAATGAGAGGCTTAGGGAGCACCGGAACGCTGTAAACGCTCTAGCAGGCACTGCCCGTTTGGCTGACCACTGCCGAAGATGTGCTCGTAAATGCTACCTGTGTTTTCAAAACAAGCAAGTGCTCAGACGGTTTGGCAGGCAGTTAGATAAGGAAATATTTGGTGTTTGGCATTTCAAAGGCTGTTGATGAATGTGTAAGCACCACTGGAACTCACTGATAAAGGAGTGTTTGTTGTACCTTGAGAAGAACCTGCTGAATGCTTTGTAATGGCTTGTTGTGGTGGGCAGTATTGGCTTTGTTGTGCATTTGGTTTCCTCCCATGTGGCACATTTATTTATGCATCTGTCTGCAGATATTTTTGAGCATAAGGTGGGGCCTCATTGCGTGTTTTCTGAATAAAGCTTGTAAGTTGAAGTCTAGTGCACTGTCTTGTCCAACTTTTTTCAATTAGTCTTGTTCGTGCAAGTAACCCTCACAATAATTGTAATACCAACGTTAAACAATGGCAAGCATGCTGCATGCTTAGATCTGTGACATATTTGGCCCATTACATTTTTAATCCTTACGTGTGGAGAAACTGCACAAGCATGTAGCCTAAACGAAAAAAAAAGTGGATATAAAAGGTATAACACAGGAAAGTTTCAAATCAATAAAACAAAATAACAAGAAGTACATATAATGTGTACTAAGCAAAATAAAATGTAACGCGCAGCGAAGTGATTGATGCAAGAAGAAAAAATATACCTCAAGACATGTTAGGTCTAGTTTTAAAGTGAACAAGGTAATGTGTACATAATGTCTGCAAACACAAATAAGCAGCAAGTTGAATAAAGTTGAGCAGATATTTAGCCTATTTAGTAAGCACTGCTGAATGTCCATAAACTTATTGACGAGTGATACCGAGATCCCACTTTTACAAACACATACACTTCAGTCATACCTGACCAGACCATCCGATTACACACAGTGCTGCTGCAGCCATAGCTCCTCCCTGACGTGGGCACTGTTGTTGGTCACGGCCTTGCCACTGCAAGATAGGTCATCTGTGTTAACTTATAGCAGTGGCACTTTGAAGAAGTCATTGTGAACACATGCAAGGAGCACAGAAAAAGTCACAAAAACAATGTTTGCACCACTGCAGGGTGGGAACAGAGCACAAGGCCAAAGTTACTGATGAATATTGTGATAATAGGGACCTCTTCATGACAATAAAATTTTTAAGACCTACAGCTACAGTACATTACAAACAAATGTTTGTTTACGTAACAATTCATTTTTTTCGATCAGTTAAGCAGCTTTCCCTTGTCATCTCTAGTTGTGTCAAAACACCTTGTCTCAAAACGTAAGCTGTAGTAGTAGCAAGCCGTAATTGCTTAAAATTTTTTGCCCGAACCCTATGAGGGAGAGTTTGTGCGCGACGGCGACGCGCGACGGCTTTGAGCGAGAAAACGGGCCGTCGCGCGAACATATCGCTCGTTCTTCGTCGCCTGGTTCTGGAAATCTAGAATTCGTCGCTCGTCGCCCAGAAGTGCTATGAGCTAACAGAGAATAGCGCGAAGCCGGAACTGGACGTACGTACATCAGTCGAGTACTAGCGCTTGTTGCACGGAACAAGCAAACGACTATTTTGATACGTGCAAGGTTAAGAACCTACTGCAAGACTTTAAAGAAATGTTTTACGCTGCTCCTTTGAGTAAAACACAGCAAACTAAATTAATAAAGCACACTTTTGGCGCATATTTGCTGCCCTCATACCGGCAACACCGGGGAGACGGCTCTCAATGTCGTCGCTCGCATAGGGTACGACTTGTACGGAACGAGCTAGCGCGACAGCCATCTACATCGCGTCTCTGTCGCGCGCAAGACCGCTCGCATGGGGTACGACTTGTAGGGAACGAGCGAGCGAGCGCGACAGCCATCTACATCGCGTCTCTGTCGCGCGCAAGACCGCTCGCATGGGGTACGACTTGTAGGGAACGAGCGAGCGAGCGCGACAGCCATCTACATCGCGTGTCTGTCGCGCGCAAGACCGCTCGCATGGGGTACGACTTGTAGGGAACGAGCGAGCGAGCGCGACAGCCATCTACATCGCGTCTCTGTCGCGCGCAAGACCGCTCGCATGGGGTACGACTTGTAGGGAACGAGCGAGCGCGACAGCCATCTACATCGCGTCGCTGTCGCGCGAAATATCACTTGCATGGTGTTTATACATTTTTCCAATAACTGCTCACAAACCAACAACCGCGTAAACAGACATTATTTACAACCTCGAAGCATAAGTAAGTGAGGAAACGTCATTGCAGTAAGAATAGGTAAAGAGGCAGATGAGTCTTTATTATCCAACTTCAGCAGAAAAGTGGCAGCTCGCGCAAATGAGGACTGTTGCCGAACCTAATCCCTCTCACCGGAAGGAAGCGCTCACCAAGACTTTAAATTTAGCATTAAGCCAATAAACTTGCGCAAGCAAATTATGTCAACCAACGCTCAGCAAGCATCGGCACAGTCAATGTCGTCGTGGGAGTTCGATTTCTTGCGCCCGCAAGGCGCTCCAGGCACACACGAGAAGCAAGCACAGCATGCGTGTACTCACCTTTTAAATGGTACGATGCGGTCGAAAAGCGCCCTCCAAGTTGCCGGAGCTGCAAAGTTATTCCCGCATACGTGCAGTTGCGTAGTGGACGACCTGCGGAACGCTAATAATGCGCATCATTTCTTTGCGGCGTCCACCGAACTCTCCACAACCACCACGGACAAAGGAAACGCACTCCATGGCATGAAAATCGTTGGTCCACGTTTGCCTGGCGCACCACGCATACCGCGAGTTTGCAGCGAGACACAAGCTATCTTCTGGCACTTTTGTGCACGCGAATTAAGTCACAATTCATTGCACCAAACGCAAAAACACGATCAAACAAACACATCGTAGCAACTCGTACGACCGATAGCACATGTAAACAAGGGAACAAGACTGGTGGATGGATACTATGAGCAACGACTTTGAAATGGGGTGGTGGGTGGCGCTACCTGTGAGCTAGGGAGTTTGGTTGGCCTCCGCGATGACTAAAATAATAACCAGCGCACACTCGCTTTGTGCCTTGTTGCACCCAACTGCATATAAATGTTGCAATACATAAACAACCATCGCACAGTTTATATTATCCGCTATACTTTAGCGCAGAAAGAAATTCTATGACGTATTTTCGATTTCCAGGAGCTTTCGCCGCATGCAGGCAGTAAAAAGATGGCCTTCGAGATTCGCGTATGCCATTCTTAGGAAGCCTTCTCTGGGCTGTAATTTGAAGAAATATGTATAAAAAGGTTTAGTAAAAAAGAAAAAAAAAACGGTGTGGAAAGCGAGGGGGTGGAGCCCCTAGCCCAGAACTCCACTGGCTTGTGCGGTCCGCCGTGCCTGGTCGAGGCTGGCGAGCCAAGTCTTTGCTCCCTTCCGGAAAGTTTGCCGCCTACTTTCAGCTGTTTTGAAGCCCATCCATGCCCACCCACGACGCCTTGCGCTACTGCCTGTGCATTGACCCGTGCTACCTGCGCCGTCACTTCGTTTTAAACGACTTAATTTAATTGTTGCTTTCGTCACCCTCTACTGTAGCATTAGAAATTGTTGACATGATCTCGGAGGTACACGTCCAGTGTGCGATGTTTCCGTGCGCGTTGTAACTTATTCTGTCAGAAAGCATCAAATCTACGAGGATTAAGCGCTCGTGTGGCGCGGGTTACACCCGTGTCATACGCATTGCTTTCGTGTTGGTGTGGTGAATGTGTGCGTATTGCGCTCCTGTCGTCCATGCCTTCTGTATTTATCGTGCAGCCCACGAATATTCCTGGAAAAAACCGCATGTCTCTGCCGCGTGAATGTGTCCTATGTGGTGGGTGCCAGAAATGTGCTGCGGTGTACAATATGTTCGCAGCCAAGTGCTACCGTGCATTCCAGCGAATAGACGCGGCTGCTTATGCACGGTTTTATTCAGTGTTTCTTCATTAGCTTTGTGATTTACTTGCGTCTGCGATAGAATCCACAAGGTACCCCAGTTGAAAAAGACAACAGGAATTCATGTCGCAACTAGACAAATTTCTCTTGTACGACAGAAGTTCCTCACGTTTCCGTAGTTGACAGACATTCCTGACGTTACGACATAAAGTCTGATGTCGCAACAGAAGCATTCTGTCGCGAAGACCAAGATCTCTGAAGTCGCAACAGAAACGTTCTGTCGGGACAACAAGAGTTCTGAAGCCGGAACAACAGCTTTCTATCATGACAGCGACTCTGACATTACGACAGCAATTCTGACGTCGCAACAGAAACATCCGGTCGCGACGGCCAAGAGTTCTGAAGTCGCAACAGAAGCGCTTTCCGTCGCTGCCCCTTAAAATTGTTTGTCAGTTTCGCATCGGTGGTGTGCACTGTACTTTTCTCTTGCGCGGTATTCAACCGTGCTTCTCTCAAGCCGGCAATGCTAATAGCACCGACACCGGTATTAAAGTCGACGTGGCCAATTGTTATAATTGTGCCGTGACGACGCGGCACCTACCCGCCTCCTCAAAATCGGCCGCTGATCAAAATCATACCATCTGCGGGAATGGCTGCGTATCCGTTTTGTTTTATTTAGTAAGATGTGGCACACAAGCCTGTGGACTTACATGTGCGGTTACACTGTCACATTAGTTAATTTCCCAGAATTATTGCACAAGCTTATGCGAAGCGGAAAAGAAGTTTTCGGTTGTTTCACAAAGTTGCGTGAAAACCTGTCTCGCTCGAGTCTCATTAATCTGGTACAGCGCTGCCGTGAGAAGCCAGTATGCTGTCAGAATGAAGACTCATCCACGAGTGTTTATGTAGCTATTTTGCGTTGAGCACACGAATTATGTGCGCGCTTAAAAGTGTAAAGAGCGAGAGACAACTGTCGAAATTAGCAGTAACAACCCTAACAATGTCCCCGGTCACCGTTGTCTATTTCCGAATTTCTTATTCAATATGCATATCGTACAGCAAAAGCGATGTTCTGTCACTCCACGATGTACTACCTGTCGATGGTAACAACACTTGTGCTCTTCTAGAGATGCGGCAGCTGACGCGGTGGAGGGAACCCGCATCTTGGCTTTTAAAATACAAATGTAAACACAACGCAGACAGCGGTTTTTACGGTTGACATATCCAAAATGTACTTCGAAAGGTGATGGCGCCGTGGTGCAGTGGTAAGATGCTAAGCTCGTGATCCTAAGGTCCCAAGTTCGAATCCCGGTTGAGGAAGTAATTTTTATACTTTTATTTTTTTTCTACTAAGAAATTTACTTTTTCCTTAAAGAGGTCTCTCAATTTTTAATTAAATATTCATCAGGTTGTGTTTTCAAAGTGGGACATGAGGTCACATTGTGACTAATTTTGTCTTTGCCTTCTTCAATAAGTTCCCTGTTCCTGATTCACAGTAAAATGCCTCTAGTGTGGTTGAAATATCATAGCAATCAAGCTGTAGAAATCGTACTATAAAGCAAAATTTTTCTTCACTATGTGTTGCATGAACCACCGAGTACACCCACCATTCACCCAGCATGCACACCATTTACCCACCATTTACATTTCACCCAGTACGTACATGCAGTATTCACCCAGCACATCCATCATTCACCCACCATTCCCACAGTTCACCCAGTATGTACCCACCATCCTCCCAGCACGCCCACCATTCACGCAGCCCGCCCACCATTCAGACAGGTCACCCAGTATGTATCCCACCAATACATCCCACCATCTACCACTGTACCCACCATCCACCCATTATACCCACGATGAATTCCACCATCACCACCATGTTTTCCATCATGCCCAGCACATTTTACATCATGCCCAGCATAAAATTCATGATGGGCAATGCTGGGATTTTCAATAGGGAAATTATTCTGATTCTAGCTTACGATAACATTCAAAGTTGATGCGGTTAAGGTCCCGGCACTGTAGCCAGATACCGTGTTCCTGAAGACATGTTCGGTTAGAAGATAGAGTTGTCATTCTGGGTTTCCCATATTTCAGGTATATACGGTGGACCCTGATACTTGGATTGGCCGTATATTGCCATGACTATTATGGGCTAAGGTTGGCCATGACCGCGATGGCTTGACGACATTAAGACGATGGTTCAATTACAAAGAAGTAATGGCGTCGTATAGTGACGTAGGTGGTATGGCGACGACGACATGGCGACATGGCGACAATCGGATGAACATTCAGAGATGATTACTCTTGTATAACGAAGCAGCGCGACAACAAGGACATGAGGATAATAGGATGACAGCCAGTGAATGGGAGTGGGACGATGACTGTATGACGACGATGGTGTGGCAACTACGGCGTGCATGACGACTACGGCAACTACAACGAATACATGACAACGACGCTGGCGTAGCAATGGTGGCCTAATTACGACTGCTTGATGACAGTATTATTACGATGCAATCAAGAAGTAATGACGATGAAGTACAACGACAGCATGACGACGGCATTATAATAGATTCAAGATGGCTGTTTGACGACAATGGCATAGCAACGATTACACGGTAAAAAGCGGATGACATTGCTGGAATGATGAGATCTAACGACAAGGACGACATCACGACCTCATGAACTTACCGAATGCCTCAATCTAGTAAACACGTGTGAGTCCGCGTACGAGGCATATGTAGAGATTGTTTGCTATCGCACCTGTACCATTATCCGCAGTTGTCTCTCTGTCTCAATTTTCGTCCTATGCATAATTTCGCCTACCCAGAGTGCCAAGCACTAGGTAAAGCTCCACCAGCCGACCACTTTCCCTTATTTACGGTAAAATGCTCTCTCTTTCTCTCAATGTGGCTAAAGTCGCCATATATGACTGATTTGTATTAGAATGAAAAGCTGCACGTTCGCACATTGGTTAGCCCGCCTGAGCGTGGAATTCAAAGGACGGATCCCGGAACTCGCTGATTTGACCTTGACACATTGTATATATGCTTTTCTCGTACACGTGTACACCGCAAATACCGAAATTATTTCAGATTGTGTGAGGCAATTTTTCGCTATGCTCCGAGTATAAGCCAATTAAGCATGTTGTGCAAAGGCTGAGTATTGTCGCCCCATTGCCAACCCAGGATTCCCAAACCAGAATGGTGCGCGGAGAGCCTAGGTAGATTTTCACTGGCCATCAGCAGTAGATAGTGTCAGTAGACAGTCCTAACAGAGCTCCTGCATATGGACATACATAGGAAGCTATCATTTTGCTGTTTTCAACGCTATTGTAACCTTCTTTTGGCTATTCCGAAACAGTTTTCAATGCGCAATGCGCAGAGAATTTAGATGAAGGCTGCAGTACTGCAGAGCTATATGAGGCCAATGCCATGTTCCACCTGTTTGAAAAGTACCGCAAGAAAATTTGCGTTTTTCCACACCTGCTTCATTCCTATGCATGACACTCTACACAAGTCACATTATTGCCAGATATTTTCAGGGCTCTGTGCCACGTCGTTATGAATACTCTCTCACGAGGCCACAAGAAAAAATACTTTGTAGCTTACTACTTGCGTTCCCGTATTTGTGCAGCAGTACCGCGCAGCGACCTATTCCCAAAAGTCTACAGAGATCTCAATTGCATGTTATTGGCGTTTTACCGCAGGATCATACCGCCCTGAACTGTTAAACCTACTCCGGTGAAGTGCAATGTAGGATTATCTTTATTGCAAGATATATTTTGTTCTCCACATGTAAGAGTACTAAAGCATGTACAGTTCTCGGACGTAGTATAGAAATTTTCCCCTTTCATTTAAAATAAGAACACAAAAGCGATAAGTTTGCTTCAGCTGTTGTTTTAGTTCATTGCCACCCACATCCGCTAGTACATGTCATCAGGAAACAAAGCAAAGGCAGCCGAGGTTTCGTTTCCGTTTCGCAGCTGCGCGTGGTGGATGTGCCTAGTCAGACCTGTCGCCCAGAAATTCAGTGTGTTTCGCTCGCAGCAACCTCAGAGCTGAGTCTATATACAAGCGCGCCAGGTAAGTGGAAGCGCCTAGCCTATCGCAAACTTTAATTTTATTTTACCGCGACCCACAGGAGAGCTATCACGTGCCCAGAGATCTTTAATTGAACGCAGCAGCTCAAGATTAAATGAATGCTAAAATTTGTTCAAACTAGAAGCGACAAACACGGGACATGTGTGCTTTCACGACGGAAGCTCCTTGAGAATATAATCACATAACGCGAAGAGTGTACGTTTTGTACAGCCGTAGCAACATTGGGCGATTTATATGAAAGCGACATATTGCAGCGCCACCTAAAAGCGATCATGCATACGAAGAAAATAGTGCCCACGATCTATTATCTTCTCTGTTGAGCGAAGCTAACGCTGCCCATCTAGCTACAGTAACCGAAACTAACGCTTGATGGGTATGTGATAACAGCCCGAAATAGTAGGGGCTCGAGCTGTTATAAAAACTGAGTCTTTAAGCTACCTTCCGCTGAGAGTGTACCACTGTGCACCACCGTTTTCACTTATCCACAGCTGACCGTAGTGGGCTGAAGTTGCCTAATGCGAGTATTGTAAATTTCCAATGTGAACCGAATTGTCTTGCTGTGTGATTCACATTAGATTCGAGAATGAGCTTTTCCGAACTCGTCGGATATTTTCTCCTCTTTAAATGTATCGCACACCAGCACTCGCTGTAGTCTCGTGAAGGATAGATCCAATGACTGTTGTGAATGATTTAGATGCGGATAACCACAAACATTTTGCAGAGGTACCAATTCTTCTGCTAAAGTACTTCCAGATATTGCATATCTGGAAATATGCAATAGCGTGCCTTCCAGTAAGTTCTGCGCAATTGACATCGCGAATACATGCAATCAGAATACTCAAGGTTCGGAGACAACAGAGAGTGGGTAGAACCATCGACAGCACTTCAGAAACTTCCGATACATGCATGCACGTCCTGCGGTGAGTGATAATATCTGTTAGACGGTGAAAAGCACTAAACAGCAAAAGATAAGCAAGTTCACATGTCAATATTACCTTCATCATCATTTCTTCACTGACTAAGTTTAGAAATACATTCAATATCTTGTATGTAGTGCAAAACCGAATCACTGCTCACGTACAAACGGACGCTAGTGGCACGCAAAAGCCGATCACCGCAGAGAGAGTCGTCTGGCCTTTAACGATTTCGCTACTGTGCACTCTCTGCAAGAAGCCCCGTGTACCGATTCATTTCATTGGTTCAAGCAAACATGCGCAAGCAAAAAGTCAATAAATGTACCATGCAACATTTCTATTTCTCTAGTATCTGTTGTAAAAAAAACAGTATTTTCAAAAACCCAAAAAAAGGCACGAATCATCTGCGCAACTGCAGTACTAACAAAGCCTTCGCTGCAGAGGCTTCAAATTCTGAAGTTAGCTTAGACGCTGAGTTCTTTTCACTGAAACAGAGTAATACCACCACTTTGACGAATGGGCGTCTAACTAGTCCTCTACGCAGTCTTCACCCAAGATCTTGGTTCTCTATCGAGTTCTTCGCCAATCACATGATGATTGGTTAGAGCATATGAGTTATCTCTTTCTCAGCTTTCGAGTCACAGGAGTTCCTGAAATAAACTTGGAGAAGTGACAAGCGACAAGCTGTGACACCTTTGAGCAGCTGAAGATGTGCATCATTTGTTGAGAGGTTGAAGCAGATAATTCTCCTGAATCGTAGCGTCCCCTATACAATGGTGAAATTTTCGCGTTATACTTACCAGTCACCTAATTGTATGTAAATGCATTAAACTCAGCGATATCTCAAATGTGGAGTAATATCTTTTAATTAGGAACTTTCTGCTAGCACCGCACGGATGGTTAGTAGGTGAAGTTCTAATTCATACTGTCGTGACCCCCCGTTATGTCGTTGCAATCGATGAACATATCTCTCCTGCACAAGAACGTACTGCTCTTCAAAGTGGGTTTATTTGTTAAAACACTATTTTTTTTGGCGTCAGCTGTCGCGCAATTGAGAGAAAATGCATACAGTGAAGGCGAACTAATGCGTGCGCGCTAAAGACGAACTTTGGTTTGCAAGACCTAGCACGGATGAATTCAGCTTCTCCTCCATGCGAGCAGTGTGCACTTCCACAGATAGAGTGGCTTGTTTTTCGTATGAAAAATGGCTCAAAACGTTGAAGTAAAGCGATTGGTACCACTCCATAGGCAGGCGCGATCGAATTTGGACTCAAGTGCGAAGTCTTTCAGTTTTGCTTTATTTCCCGGTGATGGTACTGAAATGCGCGCTCTGAAAACTATAGTGTAGGAAATAGAAGTCATAATCACTGTGCGATTTTGGTCACAGTGATGTGGGTAACGCATTTTCATTTTTTTTTCATTTCAGCGACTGAACGCGTTTTCCCCAGCAAAAATGTTGCGCAACATGTGCAAGACAGTCGACGGCTTCCTCGTCAATGACTTCCTCCACGACGACAACGTGCGATCGGCTCTTACCTACAGTGCCAGGCCAGACGATATCTTCGTGGTGAGCTACCCTAAGTGCGGGACAACTTGGACGCAGTACATCGCTTTCTGCGTACTCAACAAGGGCCAGCCACCCGATGACTACACAGATTTCATGCTGCGCTCCCCGTTCCTCGAACTCATGGGCGCTGAGTCGGCACATCGTATGCGACGGCCGGGTGCTATCAAGACGCACTTCCCATTCGACAGGCAGCCCTATCACCCGCAAAGCAAGTAAGAACCATGTTCATGTTTTTTGAAGTCCTTTGAGTACTAGGCGCTGATGGGCTCGCGCGCACGCATCCTCGCATCATAGGGCTTTCTTTCCTTTCTCCGTCTAACAAAACAATCAATCTTTTTTCGTCGTTGATTGTTGTCACTGTGGTGAAAATCCTCATTCCTGTGGTCAGAAATAATCTATTGAATTATTGTCAACAAAACATCTCACCAATGATTTGAGTACTTACAATTTGCTCCAGAGGGCTTCAGAGCCTGTGTCGAAGAAATGTGGCGTTTAGCATTTAACTACTAAGCTTTTGTCTTAAACTTTATCAACCTGGTCTCTTCCCACAGCATGGGGTAGCCAACCAGACGCTTTCCGCTTAGTGTTGCCGCCTCTGTGTCGTAGAAACGTGGCGTTTAGTGCTGCTAACACTAATTCTTAAATTTTGTCAATAGGGTCTCTATCAACAGCTTGGTGTAACCGACCAGACGCTTTCCGGTTAATGATGTCACCTAAATCATTTTTTTCGTGTTAGTGTCAACATTCGCCGACAACTTTTATTTAAATGTAATTTCATCAACTGAGCTTTACTGTTTTTCTTCAACACTGTCTTATATATTATTTACGCTTAATACCAGCTGATAATTTCTGCTATTACGTACTGTACTAATTTGAGCTACCTTCTACAAAAGTTCACGGAAAAGTTCACGGAAAAAGTTCGGCTCATGTATCCTCGTTTTAAGGGCAGCCACTGGGCGTTATGTCTGGACAGCAACTGTTGATACTCAGTGATAAGTTAGTGCTCCATCAAAAAAAAGTGGTCAACAAAAACTGTTTTTCTCAAGATAATTGCATTTAGAGTGGGCACATCTAACTTACTATCTCTAAAAATGTCCTTTTCGCTAGGCCAATGTTCCCAGGACACTATTATGTAACGACTCCAAGAACAACTAGTCATACGGTCGACATTCCATGTTTATCCTTTCTTCTTCCTCGACTCCTAAACGTCATCCGCTCACGTCATCTTTCTCATCATCCCTACACAAACTGGTTTCCTTGTTCACCCCTCCTGGGGTGATAGCGGAGAACATTGCTTATGGCCGCGAATTCTAGCTGTCCGGTATTGAGGTACCCAGTAGTCTTAAGCACAACCTGTTGTGTCGATGTATGCGCGATTTTAAAAGGCCAAGTGTTCTTGTATCGCTGACGGGTAGCGCCTTCCGTAGAAGGACAAGGTCGTTCAGTCAAGCGTGAAATCGGTGCCGTTGGGGTCACTTGGCAAATTGCAACTTCATCGCTTTTCGGTATCTAGTTTCCTCCTCGTTGGTCTTATGGCAGTCAGACAGGCGCATATTGTCTTTCATTCCAAGTTCTTTGTGAGCTGGCAGCATCAGCACTTTACCAAAACAGCAAAAATGAGGGCTACAACTAAGACTAGCAGTGTTCGTCCAGTTGTGGTACGCCACAGCGGCTTCTAGACAGCACTTCCACGCTCCTTTAAACATTGGGTACGTAAAAATGAACTGCCTAAGGCCAGGATGCCTCGCTCGGTCATTCCATTTGACTACGGATGATATGTAGGACAACGTCGCAGCGCAACACCCCGGCTATCTGTCCACTGCTGAAGTTTATTGCTTAGGAATGCGGGTGTATTGTCTGATATCACAACTTTCAGCTGTAAAAACATTGTGCAATCATGAAGGGTCATAACGCTGTTAGCGTCTTCTCCTCCAGCGCAGGCTGCTACCTTTTAAAAAGTGCACTGAAATGATTGCTTGCGAAATCCAGGACCCTTCTTCAGTTCTGCAAAGTCTACGTGCAAACCTTCAAAAGGTTTATCGGAATTAAATAGCGAAACTAGTTCACTGGGTCGCGGCCAGTAGTTGTCCTTCTTTACTTGGCGCAAGTGACACGTCTCAACGTAGTGTTCGATGTTCTTTTTCATATTTTTCCATATGAACCTATGAATAAATTTACTATAAGTCCGCCAAAAGCCGCCATAACCACCAGATACAGGGCTGTCATAATATAAGTGAAGTATTTTCGGTATCAGCGTCTCTACATGGTACAGTGAACCTTGCATCCTCGAAGTGCAGGGGCTCATTCCCTTCCCATAATTTTGTCAAGTTGACCATTCCATGTGGAACCTCGACTGCCAATCGAGACAAGGCATCTGCTTCTTTAGGATGACTACCTGCACGGTGAAAGACCTGAAAGCCATATTGCAGAAGTATATTGACCCAATGGGCCAGTTTCCCGGCGGGCTCTGACTTAGATAAAACATGGCTTAGTGCTGTGTGATTACAGTACAATTTAAACTTCCGTCCACCGATCAATCAACACAGAGCCAATAAAACGGCTAGTGCCTCTTTCTCAGTTAGAAATCATGGGGTTTAACGTGCGAAAACCACTTCCTGATTATGAGACACACTGTAGTGAATTGCATTTCGCCCCCACCGAAATGCAGCCGCCATGGCCGGGACTCAATCCCGCGACCTCGTGCTCAGCAGCCCAACACCTTAGCCACTGAGCAGCCACGGCGGGTTTAATGTAGAGGAGTAGTGTCCTCTAACTCGGAGATGCTGATTTGGACAACACTTCAATTCTCTTAGGTATAGAACTTCCTCTGAAGCAAATTTGATGCGTCTGTGTTAATCTCAAAATAATAATTACAGTTTGGCACTGTAAGAACAGGGTCCGAGGATATACGTTGTACTAGTTCTTGATAAGTCGTTTCGCATTCTTCGGTCCAGACAAAAGGTGCAACATTCTTTGTGAGCTCCGTCACGCACTTGGTTACCTTGGCAAAATCTTGAGTAAAGCTCCTGCAGTGGCTAGCGAGTCCAAGGAACACTCTGAAGGAGCGAATATGGTGGGACTTTTTAAGCTTCGTGATCCTTTGGACGGACTCCTGTTTGGTGCTCTTGGTAGATCCGTCGAACACTCTTCCAACAAAAACTACCTGTGACTTACAGAACTCGCTTTTCTTTTTATTTAACTTGAGATCCGCGCCACTGAGCGCTCGCAAAACTTTCGCCAGATGTTCGGAGTGTTCCTCTTCTGACCGTGAGCACATTAGGATACACTATATGTAAACGTTTTAGAAGAGACCTAAGTATGGCTTGAAAACACCGGTAATCATATTCTAAAACCAGGCTGGAGAACGTTTCCATCCAATCTGGAGTCTGTTGTGTACACAATCATCAAACGATGTGATGAATGCTGAGAACTTCTTCGTCTCTACTCGCAAAGGCACTCGCCAGACGCCCTTGCAAAAGTCAAGACGAGAAAAAACCTTGCAGCCTCCCGTCTCATTTAATATATCGTCCATATGTGGCATAGGAAATAGGAAAAAGTCGGTCTGCTTGCTTATCTGCCTGTAGTCGGTGCAAGGAGAAAATTTTCGGTCTTCTTTAGGCGCAATCGTCATAGAAGAAGCAAAAGAATATGTGGAGGGGCGTATGCCACCAGCGTCAAGCATTTTCTGTAGATTTTCTTTCAGTGAAACCTTGTTATCTCTCGACATATTATAGACGCTCCTCTTCACTACTGTCGTATCTGAAAGTTTGATTGGGACTTAAAACTTTGACGTTGCTCTTGGGAAGCCACCGACAAAAAGTGGCTCTGGGTACATCCGAGTGACGTCTTTTCCTGCGGTGGGCTTGGGAGGATTTTCATACAGGACAGTGAAGGACGGTAACCGGCGATCGTCTTGCTTTGTGACTTGGCCCTCCCATTACAAGTACAAACCGAGTTCTTCCATTACCAGACGGAAAAAAAACCTCTTGGTGCTTCACATCGCTAAGAACTAAGGCTTTTGCGGGAGTGCTCTTGCCCTGGCACATAGTGAGCACATCTGCCCATTCATTGTGCACTTGTTTGTTTCGAGCATATCCATAGACAATTAGCGGATAATCTGTGGTTATATTTAGTTCTGGGATCTCCTTCTGGTTTACCACAGTGACTGACGCTCTGCTGTGCACAAGTGCCTTCCTATCCTTTCCATTGATTTGTGCGGGAACATCTATCTGCTTGGCACGATCAGTGAGGAAAATGGTTTCCTGCGGAGGTAGCGAGAGGTTGTCAGGCATCATTAAATATTGTTTTTCTTCATTTTAGAAAATGCTTCCACAAGTGATCTACATTTGCCACCTCCCTTCCAAAAACTGTCTTCTTAAAACCCCGGTACGAGAGACATTTCATTGACATTAACTTGTGTCGCCGCATGCTGTCACTCTTGAATAAATTGAACCGTAATTCGCAGTAGGTCTTCTAGTATTTGCGGTGCCTCAAGTTGAACTTGATGCGGTATTCGTCTAGGAAGTCCGAGTAAGATGTGGGGCACGAGCGATGAGTCTCACAGTGCAGAATTTGTTGCATGCAATAGCCTTCACTCTTCAAAGAAATAGTTATGAACAGGGCCAGAAACGTACTTGAAACCTATTCCCTTGTCGCAACTCTCGAGCCTACTTACAGATAATGTCGTCTAAACGCTTTTCCTCCAGTCCGCCCAAGTACATCTTGCCTATTCGCTCACTCGGATCTAATACCACGTCTTTGCGGCGCCTCCGAGGTGCAACCAAATGTTCATAACCTTGTGAGCAGCACCCCAGCGATTATGGTCACATACGTATTCATAGAAAGCAATCCAAGCCTGAGCATGCTTTGTCAATGACTCGTCGAATATGTCCTGTTTAATAAATTCCATTGATGTCCTCGCAGACCATGGGAGGTCCGTTTGCCTTATAAGTGCCAACAGCTGTAGTTGGCATAGGCTGTTTTTTTCCAGCAAATCAGTCACTTCTCGCAAAATATATTTCGTTCTGGAAACACCCTTGGCCTAGGAATCTCACTCTGCCATTGTGATTCCAGTTTTCGGCACGTTCGCGTCGCGATGCTTCCTATTATTATGCGCGGTCGCTACTTCATGTTCGTAGTCGTTGAGAGTACTCATCGCCGCTTCCTAGCCGAAAGCAAGTATGGACGTTGGAAAAGAAACAAAGTTCACGCTAACAGGCCGTTAAGCAGCTGCACACCACCCATATCGGTGGCCGTGGCGTTGATATATTGCTACGGCACAATATGTGCGATCACGAAAGGCCAGCAGTCTGAAGACGACGACGACGATTTAGAAGCTAGCGCGGGCTGTTGCCTCTTGGCCAAGCGCAGCGTATTTTCCTTGTAAATATATTTGTACATAGCCTGTCGTCTGTGTCTTCCTACGTAACATATTTGGTGGAGGTGGACGTTCCCTGTACCTCGTCACGGAGCTTCGCAGTGGACGGTACGTCGAGCCTACCTTCATGGCTCCCGGCGACGCCAACCCGACTCCACCGGCTCCGACACCTCCTGCCACTTCGACGACCTACATCACCCTCTCCGCTCCCCGTGATCCTGGCGTATTCTCGGCAAAAGATGGGGAAGACGTCGAGGACTGGATCAGCCTTTACGAACACGTCAGCCGCAATAACCGGTGGGACCCAACTATCATGCTCGCCAACGTCGTATTTTACCTCGGTGGCACACCTCGAGTTTGGTATCGGACGCACGAAGATGAGCTGACCAGTTGGGATTCGCTTAAGCAAAAGCTTCGAGACTTGTTCTGGAACCCCTACGGTCACCAACTTGCTGCGCAGAAGGCGCTTTCCGGTCGTGTGCAGACGTCAACGGAGCCCTACGTCACGTACATTCAGGACGTTTTGGCTCTGTGCCGCAAAGTTGACACCCACATGACTGAGTCAGACAAGGTTTCCCACATCCTCAAAGGCATTGCCGATGACGCCTTCAACTTGCTCGTTTGGAACAACGTAGCCACGGTGGATGCTGTTATAAAAGAGTGCCGCCGCCTGGAACTCGCCAAAAGCCGACGTATTGACCAGCAGTTTGCCCGTCTGCCCAACACCCCAGCGACATCTTCCTGTGCCGACGCTCCTCGTCCCAGCAACACTGCCGATGTTACCAGGATCGTCCGGCGTGAGATCGAGGCCGCCTATCCGGCTGCCTTCGACTCCAGTCCCACCACCGCATCTGCAGTCATGGTCTCACTGATCCAGGCAGTTGTCCGCCAGGAGTTTGACAACATGGGTCTTCACACCATCTGCTCGGCCCATCGCCCTGATACCCGCCCGGCTTCTTCGATTTCGCCCCGTCCCGCATCTTCTTACCCACCACGTTTCCGCAACCCATCTGAATGGCGCACTGCTGACGACAGGCCTATTTGTTTCCACTGCCATCGCATCGGGCACATTTCTCGGCACTGTCGTAGTCGCTGGAGTTCCCCGATCCGGTCTACTTATACTGCCTACTCTCGCCCCTCAGGTGGCCCTTCTCGTCCCTATGCCGCACGCTCCAATAATGCCGCCACTGATTCTCCTGCAACGAACCGCCCCTATTCTCGTTCGCCTTCGCCCCAACGACGACAATCTCGCTCTCCCCAGCCGCGTCACTCCTATTCGCCGACTCCCTTCGGACGCCGCTCCCAGCCGGAAAACTAGACGATGCAGCGCCTCGAGGTGACGCTGCATTGCCCCCTACGCCGCCAAATCCTCTACTGACTTTGCCCACTCATCTGAACCTTCTTGACGTGCAAGTCGACGGTGTTTCTGTGTCTGCTCTCATAGACACTGGGGCGCATTTGTCCGTAATGAGCGCTGACCTTCGTAACCGGCTCAGAAAAATTATCACGCCCGCCATGACGCCTGTTGTCCGTGTCGCCAATGGCGGAACAGCCCCGTCATTGGTATGTGTACCGCCCGCGTCTCCTTCGCCGATCGCTCAACAATCGTGCTATTCAGTCATCGCCCACTGTCCCCACGACATCATCGTCGGCTTAGACTTCCTCTCCGCACATTCTGCTCTCATCGATTGTTTCGCCAGTACTCTCCGCCTTGACCTGCCTGTTCTGGATCCTGCTGAACCACACCCCAGTCGCCTCAGTTCCGCCGACTTCGTTCGCTTGCCACCTTCGGCACTGACCTACGTTGACCTAGTGTCATACCCACCAGTCCCCGCCGGTCACTACATATATATATATATATATAAATGATTTATTTATTTCGAAAATTACATTAATCGCGGCTCCTATGCCCGACGTCCTCCTTACACACGGGATCACAGTACCCCATACAGTTTTATCTATTACGGCGTATTGCGTCTGCCTGCCAGTGGTCAACTTTGCCTTGACGACTCAAGTGCTGCCACGTGGGACGTCTTTGGCCCAGCTTTGTTCATTCGAGGATCACTCAGTAGCATCCATTGCAGTAGACGACACTTCATCCGATACTCCTCTCCCATCGCAGTCGACAAATTGTACCATCGCTGACTTACGGAAAATGATTGCCCCCGACTTGCCCTCCGAGCACACTCGTGAACTCTACCGCGTTCTGTTTTCCTACCACGATATTTTTGACTTTACCGATCGTCCTTTAGCCCAAACTACAGCTGTCAAACATCGCATTAATACCGGCGATGCCCCTCCCATTCATCGCCGCCCGTATCGAGTGTCACCAGCTGAGCGTCAAGTTATTCACGCAGACGTTCGCAAAATGCTTGCCAAGAACATTATTGAATCGTCATGTAGTCCTTGGGCGTCCCCGGTTGTGCTGGTAAAAAAGAAGGATGGCTCATGGCGCTTTTGCGTGGATTATCGGCACCTTAACAGGGTTACCAAAAAGGACGTGTATCCCCTACCTCGGATTGATGACGCCCTTGCCTGCCTCCACGGTGCTCGCTATTTCTCCTCTATTGACCTTCGCTCCGGCTATTGGCAGATTGCCGTGGACGATCTCGACCGCGAGAAGACTGCCTTTGTAACACCCGACGGTCTTTATCAATTCAAGGTGATGCCGTTCGGCCTATGTAACGCTCCTGCCACTTTTGAACGCATGATGGACTCCCTTCTTCACGGTTTCAAATGGTCCACGTGCTTGTGCTACTTGGACGACATTATCGTATTCTCCCCAACGTTCGCTACGCACCTCGAGCGCCTCTCAGCAGTCCTGGACGTTTTTCGGCGAGCCGGTCTGCAACTCAACGCATCGAAGTGCCAATTCGGCCGTCGCCAGATTACCGTCCTTGGACATCTCGTTGACGCGAACGGAGTGCAACCGGACCCAGGCAAGATCCATGCTGTTACGCACTTCCCTGTTCCGAAGTGTGTCAAGGATGTGCGCAGCTTCATCGGCCTTTGTTCGTACTTCCGCCGTTTCGTGAGGAATTTCGCCGCCATAGCACGACCACTAACCGACCTTTTGAAAAAAGGCGCTCCTTTCCAGTGGGGCGATAACGAGGCCTCTGCATTCTCTCATCTAATCGGCATTCTCACAACGCCTCCCGTTCTGGCCCATTTCGATCCTTCTGCGCCTACCGAAGTCCGTACTGATGCCAGCGGTCACGGAATTGGAGCAGTACTGGCACAACGCCAGCGCGGCCACGACCGTGTTATCGCTTACGCCAGCAGGCTCCTCTCACCCGCGGAGCGCAACTATTCCATCACTGAGCGTGAGTGTCTGCCCCTAGTTTGGGTGGTTGCGAAATTCCGCCCATACTTATATGGCCGATCCTTTTCCGTTGTCACAGACCATCACGCGCTTTGTTGGTTATGCTCATTGAAAGACCCTTCAGGAAGACTTGGTCGCTGGGCCTTACGCCTCCAAGAATATTCGTTCTCTGTCACCTACAAATCTGGCCGACTCCACAAGGACGCTGACTGGCTGTCTCGCTACCCGGTAGACGAGCCTTACGACGCCGACAGTAGTACCGCCGACGGCATTTTCTCTGTGTCTGCCTTCGCTAACATCGCCGATGAGCAGTACCGAGACCTATCGCTGCGAGTACTCATCGAGCGTCTGCGCTCTACACCTACCGACGCATCCGTTCGCCGATATGTCCTCCAGGGCGGCATTCTGTACCGAAGGAGCTTCCTCCCTGATGGCCCTGATCTTCTTGTTGTCGTGCCACAACATCTACGACAGACTGTGCTCTTTGAGATGCATGACGCCCCCACTGCAGGACATCTTGGGGTAACCCGCACGTACGACCGCGTCCGCCGCCGCTTCTATTGGCCTGGTCTCGCTCGCTCCGTTCGACGCTATGTTGCTGCCTGTGATCCCTGCCAGCGTCGGAAGACACCTCAGGTGCTACCTGCCGGTCATCTCCAGCCGATCACCGTCCCTGTGGAACCGTTCTTTCGTGTTGGATTAGACCTGCTCGTTCCCTTTCCCACGTCATCCTCTGGGAACAAATGGGTAGCGGTCGCGACTGATTACGCCACCCGATACGCTATCACTCGGGCTCTCCCTACCAGCTGCGCCACTGACGTCGCGGACTTTCTCTTGCGTGACATTATCTTGCTTCATGGCGCCCCGCGACAGCTGCTTACTGACCGTGGTCGAAACTTCCTCTCGAAAGTTATCGCTGACATTGTGCGTTCCTGCTCCATTCAACACAAACTGACTACTTCATACCATCCTCAAACCAATGGCCTGACAGAGCGGTTAAACCGTACTCTTACCGATATGCTGGCCAATTACGTCTCCAAGGACCACCACGACTGGGACATTGCCCTTCCTTACGTAACATTTGCGTACAATTCTTCTCGGCACGACACCGCCGGATTTTCTCCCTTTTATCTACTGTACGGTCGCGAACCTACCTTGCCCCTAGACACGGCACTTCCTCCTGCTGCGGTCTCAACAAGCGAGTATGCGCGCGATGCCATCGCCCTCGCCGACCATGCACGCCAGCTTGCCCGTGCTCGATTTACGGCCTCACAGACCACTCAGCAGTGTCAGTACAACGCCCGCCATCGTGACGTACAGTTTTCACCTCGTGCGCTCGTGCTCCTGTGGTCGCCCTCTCGTCACGTCGGACTTTCAGAGAAGCTTCTTTCGCGATACATAGGGCCCTACCGCGTGCTGCGCCAGGTGACGCCTGTGACTTACGAAATTGCTCCTGTGGGCTCAAGCTCGTCCTCTCCTGTGGCATCTAGTGATGTCGTACACGTCAGTAGGCTCAAGGCCTACTACACTGCTTCCGAGTCCGATCTTTAGTCGCTCCGGGACGGCGCTTTTGCCGCCGGGGGTAGTGCTACGGCACAATATGTGCGATCACGAAAGGCCAGCAGTGTGAAGACGACGACGATGATTTAGAAGCTAGCGCGGGCTGTTGCCTCTTGGCCAAGCGCAGCGTATTTTCCTTCTAAATATATTTGTACATAGCCTGTCGTCTGTGTCTTCCTACGTAACAATATAATGTCCTTAGGAAATTGTAGTAGCCTATTAGGCAATTAATACAGCATCATGAGGGAGACTGCGCCAACTTTGTAACCACGCCGAGAATAACTAGTCATGCTGTTGGCGTTACATGTTTAATCTCTGTTCTTTCTCGACTCCTCAAGACCGTCCGCTCGCGTCATCTTTCTCTTCAACCTCACATTTTACAGCGGAATTATGGACAGGTATGGGTTATGCTAATTCTCAGAAAGTGGCTTTACGACGTCATTCTTCACGCACGTTTGATTTCATAATTGCTGGGTGCATTCACTTTTTGTCACTAATGATCAGCAATCGTGATTGGCTCCTCTGACACCGTCCTGAGCGAACGTCCACGTGAAATATAAGGAGCCAGCTCATTGCGACAAAGTTAACATAAAAATTATTCCGATGTACATATACTTACATCATATGCTGAACAATTAGCGATGCGAATGACACCGAAGATGTGTCTTATGCTTCACCAATAAGAATGAGCGACGTAGCTGTGATGCGCAGCTCGAGTTGCGCAATGCGCAATGTGTGGGACATGACAAGGCGTATTGCTCTCCTTGCTTTTGTCACAAGCATCGCCTAGTTTATACCAATGTTTAATATTTGGATGCGTCTTTGAAGTTTTGCTAGATGAGTGACCGTCGGTATTTCATTGATAGCATTTCGGCACAAGCAAACATGCGCGCCTAGTAGACCTCACAGGCCGTGCCCTTAAGGGTACTTGACTTTTCTGGGGGTATTGGCACCACGTTGGTGCGATAGTTTGTTTCGATAACAAGTCAACCCATGCGACCTATATCAACGAGCACACTGCTTTTTCTATTGGATGATTAAGTCACCATGACTGAAACGGGTACCACAAGTGCTGTTACAATTGCAGTCACCGGACCAAGACATTGCGGGAACGTGTTCACACAAGAGTGCTGCATAAATTATTATTTCATTGCTACGTGACAGGTATTTTTCTGCCCAATAAACAATACAACTGCCCATATCCTAACTTAGTAAGAAGGCTGATTATGCGAAATAGGATGCATACATTCAAAGTATAAGCTGCTCTCCCGGTGTGGGCAGCCATACCTTTAACTTTATGATTTTTCTGCAGGTATATATACGTCGCTCGGAATCCCTATGACTGCTGTGTTTCCTACTTCCACCATGTCCGTGACTCGCCTGTCTACAACTATACAGAGGCAACGTTTGATGAGTTTGTCGACGTCTTTGTCGAAGGAAAGGTTAGCTGTGGCGACTACTTTGACCACGTCACATCGTGGTACGAGCACAGGAATGACGACAATGTACTGCTCATCACCTACGAGAAGCTCAAGGAAGACACTGCGGGGGCAGTGTTGGAAATCGCCGACTTCCTGGGTAACCAGTACGTTGAACAGCTGCGCCGCGACGCTGCACTTTTCGCTAAAATCACCAATATGGTGAGCGCCACCAGCATGCGCCAAGCATTCAGCTCAGGCATCAAGGCCATCATACCGAACCTCCTTAGCCTGCCACCCGAGAGAGCTCTCAAGTCCGTCGAAGTGTACAGGAGCGTATTGAGCAAGAAGCGCATGTCGACCGCCAAGAGTGAATTCATCCGAAGAGGCGTTGTCGGTGACTGGAAGAACTATTTCAAGCAGAAGCACATTGAAAAGATGAAAAATTGGATTGCATTTAAAACGCACAGCACTGACCTAATGAAGCTATGGGAAAACGCTGGATTACCGTGAGTGGCCTCTTGTGAATAAAAGAAATTGCACTTTTGTGTGAACTATTTGTAATTAAAATATGCCGCTGTAGGTTGACACCCTATCTATTGCTCCTATAGTAAATGTCCAAAGGGATCATATACTTTCCCCGTCTTGCCTCTACTTTCGATGAGTCACAGTATAGCTGTTAATGTAAAGCTTGCATATTTACCTACACCAGCACAAAGTGGCACATAACTTAGTTTTTTAGCTATGCATTGAAAATTTACTGAAAAAGATGGCGTACAAAGCACTACTGATACGCGGAGGAAAATAGGGCTCATAATCAATTAAGGAAATCTAGGAAGGCAATAAAGGTAGTTTCAATCTAGGAAGGCATGATCGCAGCTGAAGTGTCTATTGGCCAACCACTTGTATTATACGAGATATTTGTGTAGAATAAATATAACCATTTCCATTGTTATATACTGTAACTATTATTGAATTTGGTAATGTGTTGTTTCATCATTTGTATGCCAGTTCCCCTCATATAGGTGAGGCTGGGCGCCATTTTATGGTCGCGAGGCCATGCTCTTGCTTTACGGTGAGGAATAATGTAGGTGCCCATCTACAGCATGGAATTTGCAGTGTGTCTTTCATAGTTGCATAGCATTCTTTCTTCACTCAAGAAAGCAGGGGAATAAGCGCCATTTCCGGCAGTTACTTGAAGCCCTGCAAGAAATCTAGGAGAGCAGAAGATTGCCTTCATCGCTGAAAATGAAGTATTGTTTTATAGAGAAGCTTTCAGCCTCATGTTTGTCGGTATTTTTTGGTGTCCATAGCCGTGGGGCGAAAATGTGAGCCGATCTCGGAGGTTGTGCAATACCGGATCCATGTGCGGTGGTGGTTAAGCACTCAATCAATCAACCATATAATCAATCAATTAATCAATCACTAAATCAATAAATCAATCATTCAATCAGTCAAATACTCAATCAATCAATGAATCAGCAATCAATAGAAAAACTTTATTCCATCCACAAATCTGTTCTTTTGTGGCAGACGAGGGCTCGAAAAAAAGTTTATTTATCCACTTGAGAAGCTTGAAGCGCCCGTTTACATGGCGTTTACAGCTAAAGCGTGGAAATAAAAAAATGCGTGTACACGTTGTACAATGATAATTCCCTAAGGCATTCATGACAACAAATTCATCTATGCTTTATGCAATTTTAACGCTGAAATAAATTTTTCGAGAATCTGGAATAAAATTGTACATAATGTGTTGCTTCCACACAAAATAAATTCATGAAGTCGAGGTTTTCACGGAAGCCCGTCTGGTCAGGAGGCATCATGAAGAAGGGTAAAAAGGACACCGACCACTGAATGAATACCAGAAAAGACGTTTGGGCTCCCCTGACGGGAGCCTTGTTCACAATGTATCTCGGTGATGACTGGTTGGCCGTACGCCCGGCGAAGGTTAATGAAGTTGAGGTTTTGACGGAAGCCCGTCTGGTCGGGAGGCATCATGAAGAAGGGTAAAAAGAAGGACACCGACCACTCAATGAATACAAGAATAGACGTTTCGGCTTCCCTGACGGGAGCCTTGTTCACCATGTGTATTCATTGAGTGGTTGGTGTCCTTCTTTTTACCCTTCTTCAAAAGAAATTAATCAATCTTCCCCAACAGAAATGCCTCGATTTGACAGTTCCCAGTTGTGTCTAATTTCATTTCGTATTGATGAAGTTCGTTTAACCGCTTTTGAAGCGTGTGACGAAGCATTTGTTTATAGGGTATTTTCCAGATGTGATCAGTGCGTGAATTATAAGGCCTTGTGAGTGGTGTCAACTCTGGAAGTGTACGTAAAGCCCATCTGAATCGTATTTATAATTTCTGGCTAGATTGAAAGG
The DNA here is from genome assembly GCF_038994185.2 of Dermacentor albipictus. Lineage (NCBI taxonomy): Eukaryota > Metazoa > Arthropoda > Arachnida > Ixodida > Ixodidae > Dermacentor > Dermacentor albipictus. The sequence goes on along the minus strand of NC_091827.1, from coordinate 107,805,128 downwards.
GTAGAAGTTGTGCATAGTTACCAGATTGTATTGTATACATAAAGGTTTTGTGTGCGCAGTTTTTCCACATATGCAATGTGACGAAGTGCTTTCTTTTGTAATATAAGCAGCTGGTTGAGGTTCATTAACGTGGTTGTGCCCCACACTAGACAGCAATAATTTAAATGTGAAAAATTGTGTGGTTCAAATATGAAGTTTGACAGCTGCTGGTAAGTGGAATTTGAATTCGCCAGAATCCCTACTGCCTTCGCAATCTGCTTAGCAACATGCTTAACATGGGTTTCCCAAGAAAGATGCTTTTTGAAAACTGCACTAAGTGACTTTACTGAGTCACCAATTTCTATACATGAATTCCCTAACATTAGATTCAAATTGGGTGCTGTAGGGGACTGTTGGGGTGTAAAGATAATAGACTTTGCTTTAGCTATGCTGATTTTAAGCGAAATTATTATGCTCCACATGTGTATATCGCGGAGAGTTTCATTATTATTACTTTGAAGATTTTCGTAATGATGACTGCAAAAAAAATTGTTGTATCATCTGCATAAGTTACACAGGTATACTCTGCGCCATGGTTACCTTGTGTATTGTCATTTATGTAGAACTAAATAGAAGCGTTCCAAGTATGCTCCCTTGGGGGACACCTGAGGTAAGTGCTTTGCACGGAGATGTTTAGCACATTACAACCTATGTTGCAGGTAGGATGTTATAAGCGCGAGCGGTGCGCTTCGAATTCCAAATAATTCAAGTTTTTTTAGTCAGTGTTAAGTGCTTTAGACGGTCGAACGTCTTCGAGAAGTCGATATATATACCAGCTATCAGGCGCGTTTCGTCGAATGCTTTTAGAATGATTTCTTGTTGCATGACAAGGCCAAGTTCTGCAGATCCGCCTTTTCTGAATCCGAATTGAGTGGAGCTAATGAAATTGTTTTGTTGGCAAACCCAATTCTTCTAGCGCACATCATTTTTTCAAAACCTTTGGAGAACACTGGCATCATAAATACCGGCCTGCAATATGATAAGTTGTTTTTTCTCCGCCTTTTAATATCGTAATAACTGTTGCTCTTTCCATTTTCTTCGGAGAAACACCTGTCGAGAGAGCTAGATTATAAATATGTATTAGCTGTGGCAGTATTGGATGTCAAGAACATACTTTACTGGCCTGATTTGAATGTTGTCAATATCACACATTAAGCTGTTCTTAAGAGATTTGTACATGTTATTTATTTCACTCTCGGTTGTGGGATTTATATATATGCTCGTAACATTTCTCGAGGTCCCATGTACAGCTTGCGGACAATGAGAGCTGGTGACTAGATTTATGAAGTAGTGAATAAAATGTTCCACTGATTTAACTCCTTGTTTAAGTTAATTGTTAAGCGTCATTTCACGAACCTCTGCAATTTTTAGTACCCGATTTAGCAGTTCATTATTTTCCTTCTCATTAAGTCCAATTTCAGTTTTCTCCCGATATTGAAGTAACTGCAGAGATATTTTCGCTTCGTATTGCGTAATAAGGCATTAGTTTTGTTTCTGTGTGTGCCAAATACGTCCTAGTCATCAGTGTTTTGCCATAAGTCACTCAGCTAAGCGATGCGCGAAGTGCATACACTCTTTAGAATCACGCATTCAACCTAAAGATAACTATTTGTTTCAATAAAGAACAAGCACAAAACAAGCATGCGAACTACATAATTGATAAGACACTCGCCGCATACCTTTGCCGGTAAAGATTACCTTTTTGCTAGCTGCCGCGGTGACGGCACCTTGGGACGTGGGGAGTGACGCCACCAACCTTTCGTATGTAAAACAACTAGCCCGACAACTGATTTCATTGGTGTTTCAATGCCGTTAAGGGTAGGCGACTCATAGTTATGATTCATGAGGAACAGGGTGAATACGAGAAGCAAAGGGAATAAGAAACGCCAGTACGACCAGCGGTGGGGTGCTGTAAAAATTACCATTACTCCCATTATCATCATTCCCCTGAATTATCAATATGACCATTACTCTAAAGCAAACAGCACACCACACACATTTCAGCAGTTGCAGTGGTTGTTTGCAAGAGCTTCGCTGGACATCTAATTTCGAAGGACCATGATGGCGAGTCATTTTTTTTTACTGTACCCACAGGGGCGTGCGATGTTGAAGTTCCGGGGCCCTACCGTGAGTTGGGGCCATGTATCACGAACATTAGGTTAGTTCCCAGGAAGAAACAGTTTTCTGGCATCCTCATGGAGCACCTCTCTCCACATTAGGCTTCCCAGCAATCATACTCAACTACCACACAGGAGGTGGATGTGATTATTTTTCGAAAGGGTATGCAAAAGCTTCGTTGTACGATCCAATTGGTGTGCGTAAAATAATACCAGGTGGTCAAAATTATTTACGAAGCCTGCACTGCAATAAGATTAGTTAAGCAAGATTACGTCAATATTTAATAATAATAATAATATTTGTGGTTTTACGTGCCAAAACCACTTTCTGATTATGAGGCACGCCGTAGTGGAGGACTCCGGAAATTTTGACCACCTGGGGTTCTTTAACGTGCACCTAAATCTAAGCACACGGGTGTTTTCGCATTTCGCCCCCATCGAAATGCGGCCGCCGTGGCCGGGATTCGATCCCGCGACCTCGTGCTCAGCAGCCTAACACCATAGCCACTGAGCAACCACGGCGGGTTACGTCAATATTTACCAAGGTTCGATAAAAACACGCACTCCGTAGTTAAATGAAACCATTTCGGCACTGAATTGCATATGAGCATATAGGCACCGGTGGAGCCTGACGGGAGCTGGGGTGGGAAGGGTGCCTCAGGTGCCAGGCTTTTCACCTGCGGCACGCTATCACTTTTGCGGCCACCGTAAAAAGCATCCAGCGAGCCTCTTCGCCGACCCCGTTCCCTGTATGGCATACACACATGTTCGCGACAATGTGGGGCACATGTTAGATGATCGTAGTCACTTGCTTTCTATCCGTCACATGGCATTTTATGACCGTAATATTCCGGTTTATTTTCTGTTTTCCTTAAAGCTACTCTGCACGCATGTACTAATCTTCAGTAATATTCAACCTCGTAAATTTGTGCATCGTACAATTTTCGCACCATCCTTCGACCTTGAGGACAACTTACACAAATTAGTGGCTAGCTGCATGCAGCAACCATACTTTAAATATTGCCCACGCGAAAAATTGCTGGCCAAATGGCCAAAATTTTACAAAATAATTACCTACGGCGCTTTCTGTAATAAGCTTGCTATTGATATAAGTATAAATTCCCTGAAGAAGGTAATTTTCATCACTGAAGCAAGCGTATTAAATTTTCCTTGCGTTTACTGGGTGATCTCCCTATTAATAAGAAACACGTCTACAAGTCAAGACAATTGACGCTCATTTTGAGGACCCTGAGTATTTAATGTTCACATAGGACAGAGTCGATACGATGAACTGTTCCTCCTGGGCTGAAGTAGAAGACAGCGATGCAAAGGTTGTTTGCCTGCAAGTAGCAACATATAACATTGGGTTGTTTATTTCGAAGCAGGGGTAATACACATATTTTGGATCAAATGCTTCAGTTACATATTCATACATTGCAATATGTTTTAGCATGATCAAAATGACCATGGATCTCTAGTGTGGCGCGTGGATAGGTGTTCCTTTTTTACAAACAAACTTCGCCGTATTGTCTATGACATTTCTTATTTTTCATTCGTCTCCAATATAGTACTTAGCTTGGACGCTTGCGTCCAGCCGTTATAGCTGCCTATGGCCCCGCGAATAAGAAAACGTCATTATGTAAGTGTGTGCATAGCTACAAAGTACCATACCAAGATGGTTTTTGTGACACTTTGGACAATATAGCCAGCAGAAGCATTCTTGGTGCAGTGCGCATGACCGTCGAGCTGAGTCTGATACCCAGCGTGTGCCATATACCCTGAGCAGGCATGTTTGTTAGCTGAATACTATACTCAAAATGTTGTGTTTTATGTACTTTTCAAAGTAATTTTGTATTTTTAAATGATTTCACAACTTCGTGTACCCACAGTGAGATGTCGTGCACAGATGAACGGTCCCGCAGGTTCCATTTGTCTCATGACCATTCGCGCCTGCACACTTAAGAGCGAACAAAAAGTGCGGCTCTCAATTTTCACAAGACAAAAGTAAACGAACCTACGTTGCCTTTCCCGCAGTGGTCTTGCAGCATGAGTGGTTTGCATTAGAATAAGAACGGAGAATGTTGCAGCCGTTCATCAATCCAAGCATGAACTATGTTATAGCAAAGCGGCATATAAGAAAATAATTGATATTACGATGTAGACTAAATTCCTCTTGAAATCTCCATAGACTTAGAAGTCGGATTGTCCTACCAATGGATATAACGAAGTAGATTCATCTTCAAAACAAGAAAAGGAAAATATCCGACCATTGCGTGCCAATTACATGGTTTTCCGCAAGCTTCAGCATTCCTTCGCCGCAGCGGTTCAAATCCCTGCGTCCCGGCAACGAATACGTCACAGAGCAACACTGGTCTCGCTCATTCACGCATGGAGCTGCGCGCCTGCACGGAAGCAGCAGTTCACTATGGCACTTCTCCACACACCTCTCTCTTTCTCTTGAGCGTGCCTGGCTACGCGAGCGGCACTACACTGCGTGCCTACGCGCGGTGGTGCGAAAGGTTAGCGCATGTATTTCTGCGCGGCGAAACACAGGCAGGTGAAATTTGGGTTACGCGCAAGCCTGTATGAGTCACGCCAGGCTGCGGGACTACCTGACGTGGTACTAAATACAACATATTCACTTCTATTTATAACTGAGGTTGAGCTGCGCGAATAAAACAAGGACACGACGAAACAAATATACCAGACAAGCGCTTCTATATTCCTCTACGCAGCTGTGCAAGCTGCCGCAAGAAGGCCGGCCCTCAGCGCAATATCGCAAGTCATGCCCCACGCCGCGCAATCACTTCTTCAGCTCCCTATGGCACACCGCACGGGCTGACAGCTGGACCTCTGATGTTGCATGGGCATCGGTGCAATATAGGAGGCCATAAGCCAGCTGAGCCAAGCCGGCGCAGCGAAGTTCGCTTGTCTCCTCGGTCACAAAGCGGATCGCTGCTTTTGCTTCGTGTACCTCGCGATGCTGGACCGTGAAGAGCCAAGTGAAAAGCGTCAGATGCTAAGAGGCGTATTGAACAGGCCGAAGATTATTTTGTTGTTTTATTCAAACTTCATCGCATGCGTTGCCGCGCAGCGGTTCCGCAGGCCGCAAAGCCATATTCTTATATTCATGTTTACAATTGTGCAGCCCGTTGGGCATATACTGCAGTAAATCAACATTATTGATATATGGAAAACAAATATAGCGAATTATTTAGGCTCCCTTTCAACATTCTAATAATGAGTTCGAATGTATATCGGCAACACTGAACTGAATCGCACCACTGCAGTGATGTACAACAAGGTCCAAGAAACAGCGCATTGTGAATGACGTACGTGTAGTGCATAGTGTATAGTTACTCCTTTTGCAGATTTTTGTTTTAATGTATGTACCACTTAACGTTTGATGATGTAGTATAAGTGTTTGGTTACTTATTGTGTATTTTAAGAAAAAAACAGGGAGCAGTCTGCAAGATGATAACGTTGAAAACAAGCTCCTACTGCCAGCCAGTAAAGTTTCTTTATAAAACGCGGCTGTTTTACTTTCGTATACACTATAGAACAATGCAATCTTGTACTTTATAATAACGAATATATTTTAAGAGTAAATAGTGTTACATTTCTAGTGTATTTCCGAATTCTTACTGAAATACGTTTTTGCGTGATATTCAGCAACTTCTGTATGTTTCCTGAGTATTGACACGGGTAATTATTTATCCATTTTTCAGTGACTGCAGTTTATCCTCTAGCAACATTAAAGATATCGCTCAGCGCAAGAGGTGTCTGCATAATTTAGAACTTAGGCCAGTGTTATCGTTCATTCGATATGTCGGGTATGTCCTCGCGGTAGCTTGTAAAATTAGATTGCATGCGCGACATGAATTGTGGATCAGTTTCTCGAAACGACGCGGGCACCTGTGATTACTCTGAAGCCCTCGCCGACTCATGTATAAAAGCCGGCGCGCTTGACCCCCTGATCAGATTCCGACGATCGCCGACTTTCTTCACCGCTATCATGGCGCTCGGATAGTAACTTCCTTTTATTGGTATACGTACGTCAAAGACTCATTTAGACAAGCTGTTAGAGTTTCACTGCTGTGTTCTTCCCCGGCACTACTAAGTGCATTATCTTGTACAACTTTGCCAGCTATGTAATATGTATCTCTCCGATGTATACACGTGGTTGGTTTTAAGCATGAAAAAGATGCTTTTAGCTCCAGTTATTGGCGACCTTCGAGTGACTTTGAGCTAAAAGGGAGACCCGTTATGCGGGTAAGTTGCGAGAACAAAACAAGATCATTCGGGCAATCAGTCGAAACTGATAAAAATGCGGTCTCTGGCCTCCAACCCTTTGAAAACGACTGCATTACATTGGCTAGTTACTGACCTAACAAGTTACAAAAAGTATTGCTTCCGAGTTCCTCCGAATGCTTGTTCACAATATAATTCAAGGTGTAACTTCTGGTTCTATGAAGTTTTATTTGTCATTTACAGTAGCGACGTTCCAAAGGCAGATACAGGGCACCATACGCTTGATCGGTAACTTTTTGGCGATGGGACAAGGTTGCCTGTCAAACGCCAGTGGTCGGTGAGTTCCGCGACTCGATAGATGGCGCCACGCTGCGTGACCAAGCCGGCAGTGTCTGGCGCCCTGCGGATAGCTGTTTCGTCAAAAGGACAACTGCTATGAGGTTCAGTTCAAAACGGCTTCGTGTGCTGTGGTGTGGTGTGGTTGGGTATGCCGTTGTGAACATTCCCTATAGCCATTTCGAGAGTGTGGCTAGTGTCATCTCCAACCAACCTGATTTGCCGGTAGCCATTGCATGCTTACATCTAATCTCGATTAAGGTAGGGCGATATTCTTCTATAGAAGCCGGATATTTCCTATTCAACTCAGCAGGTCTACTGTCGTGAAAATTGGACGGCGCTACAGCATTGTTAGGATGAAGATGTGCCTTGAAGTCAAGAATTAATTACCTTGGTCATCGTCATTTCAGTGTAGACAAGTTGTTAAGATGGTGAGTTAAGGTATCAACACAACCCTCAGTGCGACCTTCCAGGATGTCAGATATAACGAATTGCACGTATTTGTGAATCAACAATTACGCGTTGAAAAAGCCTCAGCTTGATCAAATTCCAAACAAAATGTGGTATTTCTTTTCAGGTGATCGGTGAGACGGTTAGTGAATTCCGCAAGTATCTTGATAGAGTGTCGAAATTATAAACACGGCCACAAGAAAGCGTGAACATCAGAGGGTGAAGGGAGAGCAGCAAACTCGGTGACAGTGAGAAACTTGTACACGGTCAGACAACATACCGGAAGCGACAGACAAGTCGCCGAATACTCCTTTCGATGGCGGTCCAAATGACATTGGGCTAAAGCTAGCTGTACGCTGGTTCGACGAAAGACACCCAGAATCACGGAAAGCAGTTTGACGTGGCTCTTAAACATGTCCTGAAAACAATAACGAGAACCTAACATGTATGCTGACTATTTAAATCGAAGAAGGGAGGCCGCGTTAAAATGTGGCAGGGGCGCCACAGAGTGCGAAAGCCACGACTTCAAACTGATTAAGTCCATATGTTATTTCATTCCAGTTCATTTTAACCATGACAAGGATGGTCTTCTCGCAATCATTTTTATAGTTATTTGTCAACAGGCAGAATATATATCTATCAAAAGGAAAGTGGTGCCACGTTTTAAGGTGGTAGGTGGTAGATGATGCACATCTGTTTTGATAATCATGTTCGGATGACAATCACGGGCGCGGAAACTCCAAGTATCCTTCCTCTCTTCAACTAGAATGACGGGTGATGCCCAAAGACTGCAAGATGACTCACTGACGTCTTTGGAGCCCATTTTATTCACCTCTGTTTGTGTGATATAATGTCAACCTGGTGAAGTATGGGGGGACCTTTAGAGAATAGGATGAGCGTCACCAGTGTAGATTGGAGGGGCGACTTTAGTTCAACCCAGCGAGGATTGATAAAAGCAATTAAGAGTTGGTTCACCATTGATGAGCGATGGAGTGCGCCGGTGTAGGTAGGCCACACTTTGTTATGGTAGAAACCGTGAAGTCTTTCGAAATAGACAACAGGGTGAGCGATAAACCTTGAGAAAAATTTGCACAGGCAGCCCACACTCCAGAAGGGGAAGCAACGGAAGTTAGCTGGCTACGGTAGTAAGTGCGCTGGGACGTGCTATGTGGCCCATCAGGGGAACGTGGGAAAGAGCGGATATCATGTATTGATACGGCCTAGACGAAGAAAAGACATGTGAACGTAAGCTGCAGCATTATGTTCAAGATGAACATATACAACGCAAGGAAGTGTTAATGGCCGCTTTGATGCAGTAATGAGGCTCGAGGCGGAGTGCAATGATTCTTCGTATTCTTCGTATTTAGAATGCAGAGGCACATACACACACATTAGTTGAAGCTTAAGTAACTTGTCCAAATGTCAGTTGTCAAAATTTTGTTAGCCATTTGATGAGCGCAGAATGCTCTGTAAATGTGTTTGTCCGAAGAATCAATTCCTCAGTGCACTGGGTGAGTATATCAAAGAGAACTGATGTCGGGCAACCAGTGCCTACAGCACGGACTCCACATATTTCATTCACCGCTGAAATGCGATATTTGAGTACTCGGATCGCAGGTAACTTGGCATGACTCAGTACTTTCCGCAGTAGGGTCCGATGGTCTAAGGGCGTTACGCACACTTCAGCTGCAGTAGTAATAAAATGTCTAGCCTGACGCCCATCAACCCAAGCTTCAGTTAGTTTGCGCCAAGGCGTAAGGGTCAACAAAGCTATTTCCGTCCGATTTAACAATCCAACGTTGGAACGGTGGGGACAGGGAGCATCGAAATTGATTCCGACTAGACTGGTGGCACTGTGGTGAGAGCAGACGGCTGTTGCTGTTCCTCCGAGTGACAGGTTTGCAGTTAAACGGCTTAGCAAGAGGAACCAGCTGATTTGGTTCCACTTTTAAGCGGCGGCCGCCTCATGACTGAGATGAAAGGTAACCTCCCGCATCCGCGGCATTAGCGGGAGACGTGGCCTCGGCAGGATCGCATGCCGTACATAGGTCTGTCGTCCGGTGTTCACTACTGACTTGGGTTCTTGTAACGACGTTAGAAACGTTGTCTGGGTGCAGCTGCATCAGAGAGTGCAGTGGTATAGGCATGGGACGCGGACCAATGGCAGACTGTATTGGCGGACGACGACTCCAATGAGCAGGTAATGTGCTCATATACTATGAGAGCTTGGAGCCATGGCCTAGAGTTAATGGACCACAGAAAGTTGACATGAAGGAGCCCGAATGGCGAGACTCGAAACGAAATAGTCTTTATACTCTGCGCTAACCCTGGCATCATACAAGACGTGGACGTGCTCGGCAAGGTTCGCTGCAGTGACCGTAGGATGGTAAGAAATCGTATTAGCCTATACTTGAGGAGGGAATGGAAGAAGCTGGTACATGAGAAGCCGATCAATGACACGGCGGTAAGAAGGAAAATAGAGGAATTCCGGACCAAGCTACAGAACAGGTACTCGGCTTTAACTCAGGAAGAGAACCTTAGTGCGGAAGATATGAACGATAATCTTATGGGCATCATTAAGTAGTGTGCGATGGAAGTCGGCGGTAACTCCGTTAGGCAGGATATCAGGAACCTATCGCAGGAAATGAAAGATCTGATCAAGAAACGCCAATGTATGAAAGCCTCTACCACTACCGCTAGAATAGAACTGGCAGAACTTTCCAAGTTAATAAACAAGCGTAAGATAGCTGAAGTAAGGAAGTATAATATGTATAGAATTGAACATGCTCTCCGGAACGGAGGAAGCCTAAAAGCAGTGAAGAAGAAACTAGGAATAGGCAAGAATCAGATGTATGCGTCAAGAGACAAATCTGGAAGCATCATTACTAACATGGATGAGATCGTTCATGTGGCTGAGGATATCTATAGACATTTATTCAGGACCAGCGGCCCCAACGACCATAATGGAAGAGAGAATAGTCTAGGGGAACTTTAAATTCCACAAGTAGCGCCAGAAGAAGTAAAGAAAGGCTTAGGAGCTATGCAAAGGGAGAACGCAGCTGGGGAGGATCAGGTAACAGCAGATTTGTTGAAGGATAGTGGGCAGGTTGTTCTAGAAAAGCTGGTCACCCTGTATACGCAATGCCTCAGGACTTTGAGCCTACCGTAATCCTGGAAGAACGTTAACATAATCCTAATCCATAAGAAACCGGACGCCAAAAACTTCAAAAATATTAGACCGATCAGCTTACTGTCCGTTGCCTACACAGTATTTACTAAGGTAATCGCAAATAGAATCAGTAACACCTTAGACTTCTGTCAACCAAAGGACCAGGAAGGATCCCGTAAAGACTGCTCAACAATATACCATTTTCACAATATCAATCAGGCGATAGAGAAATGTGCGAAATATAACCAACCCTTATATATAGCAATACTTCATTACGAGAAATCGTTTGATTCAGTCGAAACCTCAGTAGTCATGGAAGCATTACGGAATCAGGGTGTAGACGAATCATATGTAAAAATAGTGAAAGATATCTATACCGGCTCCACAGCCACCGTAGCGCTCCATGAAACAAGCAACAGAATCCCAGTAAACAAAGGCGTCAGGCAGGGACATACGATCTCTGCAATGCTATTTACAGCCTGTTTACTGGAGGTATTCAGAGACCTGGATTCAGAAGAATTGGGGACAAGTGTTAATAGAATATACCTTAGTAATTTGCAATTCGCTGATGACATTGCCTTGTTTAGTAACTCAGGGGATCAATTACAATGCATGCTCACTGACCTGGAGAGGCAAAGCAGAAGGGTGGGTCTAAAAATTAATCTGCAGAAAACTAAAGTAATGTTTAACAGTCTCGGAAGAGAGCAGCAGTTCCGGATATGTAGCGAGGCACTCGAAGTGGTAAGGGAATACATCTACTTTGGACAGGTAGGGACCACCGATCCAGATCATGAGACTGAAACAATCCGAAGAATAAGAATGGGCTGGGGTGCGTTTGGCAGGCATTCTCAGATCATTAACAGCAGATTGCCATTATCCCTCAAAAGAAAAGTGTATAAAAGCTGTGTCTTACCACTAGTCACCTACAGGGCAGAAACCTTTTTTTATTTCTTCATATTGTCAACCCTCTGCTGAGGGTTCTTACAGGGAGGGTTTAAATACAGGCAGATCATATATACAGGTGCATCAAGCGGCAGCGAAATCACAAAAATACATGTTTAACAATTTTGCAAATTCGCAAACATCACTGGCTTCTGCCACAAAACTTGGTATTGCGTTCCAGAGTTCAATCACGGCAGGGTAAAAAGAAAAGCGGAACACATCACTGTGAGCTAAGCATGGACGTAAAACATATTGATGATTAACACGAACGCTTCGTTTTCCTAGAAGCTGCACATGCTCATCTTTGTTCATTTTTAAATGTCCATGTAGTATTCTGTGAAACACTTTCAGACGATTTTTTAGGCTTCGTACTTCTAGTGTTTCCAGTTCACAAGACTGCAACATCAGTGTAACGGAATCTAAACGGCCGCACTTTGAGCATATGAAGCGCGCGGCACGACGTTGAACTTTTTCTAACTTTGTAGTCATTTCTTTCTGATGAGGGCTCCAGATGACTGAGGTGTATTCAAGTAAAGGTCTAACAAAAGTTTTATAAGCTATCAGCTTTACATCTCGCGAAGCTTGACCAAGTTTTTGCCTTAAGAAACCTACTCTCTGATTCGCCTTCGAGCACACATTTTCTATGTGCGTATGCCCTGTCAGATTATGCGTAACTGTAACACCTAGATATTTAAACTGGTTAGCACGAACTAACAAATTACCATCGATGTAATAGTTAAAAGGCAGAACGTTTACTTTCTTAGTCATATGTGTGTATGTTGATTTAATGTAGTTTATATTCATACCCCATAATTTACACCATCGGCTGAAATTTTCTACACAGCGACTAATTCTGAGTTGATCCTGAACATTGGTTACGGTAGAACAAATTAGGCAATCATCTGCAAAAAGCTTCATTTTTACCGGTTCTTCAATAACAGAAGAGATATCGTTTATATATATAAGAAATAACACTGGGCCCAAGACTGACCCCTGAGGAACGCCTGAAAGCACTTGGAGTGGACTCGACAGGCTGCCATCTAAACTTACAGCCTGTTTACGATCACTTAAATATTCTTTTATCCATAGCACTAATTTTTCATCGATACCTATTTCTCTGAGTTTAAAGATCAGCTTGTTATGCGAAACCTTATCGAAGGCTTTCGCAAAATCTATACAAATGACGTTAATCTGGTGCTTCTCATCTAAGGCGGCAGCGAGATCATGAACTACTTGAATTCATTGTGTAATGGTAGATAGTCCAGTACGGAAGCCATGCTGGTATGAGTAAAGTAAACTATTCACTTCTAGAAATTGTAAAATATGTTTTGCGATGATGTGTTCCAGAATTTTACACCTGATACATGTGAGTGAAATAGGACGGTAATTATTTACAAGTTTGCGATCACCGCCTTTGTGCACTGGTATAACTACGGCCCTGCGCTAGTCTGTGGGTAGAGAATGCGTATGTAATGATTTCGCGAAAATTACTGTTAAGTAGTGTGACATCCATTCAGCATAGCGTTTGAGAAATTCAGGACAAATTCTGTCAGGTCCACTAGATTTTTTTCCATCTAAACTCAGCAGCAATTGGAACACCTCTTCTTGTTTGATTTCTCGATTTCCCATTGGGTAACGTATTATATATGGCAAATGCATGCTCGTCTGTATTCACGTTTGTATTATTAGAAAATACAGATTGAAAGAAGTAATTAAAGTGTTCGGCAACGTTCGCAGACTTTGTTCACTTTATGTTGTCCTTTACGATTTCTTCAATTTTATCTTTCCTACTGCTAAGATATCTCCAGAATTTTTGTGAACTTTTTAGGAACCCTGTCAGTGTTTGTTCAAAGAATTGCTTTTTGGATAATGTCAGAGTATGCCTCAACTCTGCGCGAAGTCTCGGTATTTCGTCCGAACCCTTTTTCTTTTTACGCAGTCGCTTTAATTTTCTTTTCATGTGAATGACGCCGCGGTTAATCCAAGGTCGGCGTTGTTCAGTCTTTTTTTTTTCGAGTTGGCACAAATAGGTCCACACAATGGTCTACTATATCCTTAAATTCATTCCAAAATTCATCTACAGTTTTTTTCCTTTGCATGGTGCTCAAATTGGCCAAACGAGAATTCCAAAAAATCTAATAATGAATTGTCACCAGCACGTTTGTAGTCCTTTACCGTAATTATAGGGGAGCATTTCTTACGGGACACACGGCTAGTAGCCATATTCACTACAATCATTCTGTGATCGCAAATACCGTCTTCAATTCTCAACAAATGATGTTGTATATTATTGGATAGGAACAGTAGGTCCAACAATGACCGCGACCTAGAAGTTATTCTTGTGTCCTCTTGAACGATTTGATTGAAATTAAAAGAAAACATTATATCTATTAGTTTATCAGCGCTGGATGCTTCAGTGCCGCTGCAGAGTAGGTCTTGCCAGTTAATGTGTGGTAAATTGAGGACGAGGCAATGATCTATGAAAAGAATAATGGTGGGTGTAACGTTAAGGGATAAGAAAAGAGCACATTTGGTGAGGGAACAAGCGCGAGTTAATTACATCTTAGTTGAAATCATGAAAAAGAAATGGGCATGGGCAGGACATGTAATGAGGCGGGAAGATAACCGATGGTCATTAAGGGTTACGGACTGGACACCAAGAGAAGCGAAGCGTAGCAGGGGGTGGCAGAAAGTTAGGTGGGCGGATGAGATTAAGAACTGTGCAGGCTCAACATGGCCCCAATTGATACATGACCGGGGTAGTTGGAGAAACATAGGAGAGGCATTTGCACTGCAGTGGGCGTAACCCGGCTGACTAGGATGATGATGATGACCGGCGGGAATTTCGATGATACTGGAATTTGATGTAAAGTTGGTAGGCCATTGAATATGGAGCTCGTAGCTATGCTAAGAAGCTGATTTGGTTGTTGTGTAATACGGTAGTCCTTAGCTTGCTGAAAACGTCGGGACTCTTGTTATGCACCATTGTTAATCGAGCACCATCACGCAGACGGCCTTTCCACACTCGCCATCTTTATGGACGTTGCCAAGGCATACGACTGTGTGCTTCATACAGGCATCATCAACGGACTCCGAGCCATGGGCGTCTCGGGAAATGCTCTTCGATTCGTCCATGAATTTCTCAGGGATCGATGTGTCCAAGTTAAGCTCGGAAGTATAATGAGTGACAAGCGAAGAATTTCCCTCGGCGTCCCACAAGGAAGTGTCCTATCCCCCTTGCTTTTTAACGTTGCCATGGCCAGCCTTCCAAATGCCCTGAAAGTAGGTCGGACGGCAGTTAAAATGTCCATCTACGCAGATGACATCTGCATTTGGATCTCGGGGTACCAGCACAAACGTTTGGCCCGAATAGCCCAGGCCGCAATCTCCACTATCGATCGCCACTTATCGACGCTTGGCCTATCTTTATCAGCAGAAAAATCGGCCTTCATGCTTTTCCCGGGAGTGAGACGCAAGTCGACACGTCTGACGCTGAATATCAGAGGGCATTCAATTCTTCGTGCAACTCATGTTCGATTCCTGGGCGTCACCATCGACAACAAGCTGCTATGGCGTGGTGCGGTCGAAAGTGTTGTGGCTGCATCAGTGCAAAGAATCAACGCACTTCGTCGATTGGCAGGTATACGTTGGGGTAACAATCCTATATCCATGCTTAAACTGAACGCCGCACTGATAACAAGCCGCATTCTCTATCAGCTCCCTCTGATATCACCGTCATCGAGTCAATTCGAGCGCTTGGAGGCAGTGCACAGAAAGGGACTTCGCTTGGCGATGGGAGTTCCAACGGCGGCTTCAAACAAGAAAGTCACTAATGAGGCAGAGTCTCTTCCACTCCGCCTCTTGGCATCTCAGGCCTTGCTGACGCAGCTATTAAGGCTGGGCGAGTCACGGGCAGGCACGGCGCTTCTCCGGCGGCTAAGAGCAAGAACTCGCTCACATTTCCATGCGGCGCTGAACACCTTCCGATTTTTAGGATTGGAATGGCCTAAACGAAGTCGCCTTGACCCGCCATGGTCTTTTCCGGACGTTACCTGCAGCCTCAATGTACCCCACCTACCGACGAAACGCACCATTTCAACTGCCGAAGCCAAGTTCACTGTGCTGGACCACTTGAGCACTGTGTTTCAAAGCCATCTACAAGTTTACACAGACGGTTCGGTGTGCGCACAAACAGATAGCTGTGCAGCGGCATTCTGCATACCATCCCTTGATGTGTCATGGTCTGGCCGACTGGATCGCGTAGTTTCCTCTACAACAGTCGAAAGTGCCGCAATCACCGCGGCTTTGCGGAAACTACGGGCCTTTTCTGCACGAGATGTCGTGGTGCTGACGGATTCCAAGTCAGCATTGCAGAGATTACATCGGGGCCTACCTCTAGAGAAATTTACAAGGCAGTCTCTGGCACTGATCGACGACCTAACGAGCAAAGGATTTAACATAAGGTTTCAGTGGATTCCATCACACGTAGGAATTGATGGGAACGAGGAAGCTGACGCTCTGGCACGCCTAGCGCTGACATCTGTCCCAAAAGTGAAAGCTCCAAAAGCTTTTCGAAACCCTAAGGGTGCAATCCGCCTTCACTTTAGAGAGATGTTCAAGAATCCACACGAATCCTGTGTGACTCATGGATTTACACGTGAACAAGCGACGCTTTTATACCGCATCAGGACCGACTCCGCGTACACCCCAGCTTGGTTATTCAAGACTGGGCTTCGCGCTTCCCCACTCTGTGTTTTCTGTGGTGACATTGGCGACATCGAACATTTCATTTGGCTGTGCCCTCAGTTTGACACGGAACGAAAAGTAATGGTCGACAACCTACAAAAAAGCGGTCTCACGCACAGGACCTTTGAAGATGTTGTTTTCCCCGGGGGGCCGGGGCATTGAGGAAGAGAGCGCAACGACTTCTGATAGCCTTCCTGCGAGACACGGGGCTCATCGACACCTGGTGACACACCACTGATCTGAACTCGAAGGAGGATCAGGCGGAACAATTGCCGGCTATGTATGCCAGGCTAACCCCGCCTGCTTCAACATCACCACCACCACCACCACCACCACCATCTTATTATGCATCAAAGCGCTGCGCAATTTCTTGCAAAATAGTGGGTTGATTGTATCATCTTCGATGGAGTTTAAATTCTAGCCGACTTTATCTCCAACCATCACTTGTCCTGTTTTCGGCAGCAAGCAAGGACGTCAAGAATTTATGAGACGTAGGATTCCATGGACGTCTGGGCACCCGCTGTAAGCTCCTTTTAGGCTGCTACTTGGCGCCGAACAAGTCTTCCAAGAAGATCACACAGCTTCGCTTTGCCTGTATCCCTTGCCGCAAGACCGTTTTCATGCGTCAAAACGGCAGTTTAACCTTTCATCACTTGCAAAATATAACGTTGGCAAGCATACTTGTAACATGGCACGTATTTGGATTTCTGACGTGGTGGTATCAAGCAAGCCATTGTTCGGCTTTGTTGCCGTAGGTTCCATTGAAGGTTCCTGGGTTAGATAATACAACTCGCAAATGCGTTCAGGCTGACGGGACGACGTTGATAGCTTGGGCAGCGGAACAAGTGAAAAACCTGTTGCGAAGATGCACGTGTAGCTCATGGGGAACATACTCCGCAGCTTCACCTAATGTTACAGTAAAGAATATTTACAGGAGGTCTATCCCAAAAAAACGCGCAGTGATATAACACTGAAGTCCGGATGGCTTCATAGTTGATGCCTGCGTCGCTTCATCTTCCTCTTTGTCTGACAATATATTTTCACCTCACCACGAACAAGTACCTAGCATTGTACGTACCAGTACAATATTTCTGAAACGTGTGTTTTAAAATGTGGAGACCCTAAAACTGTGCCTAAGATAGAGATGACACCACGAACGTGCTGCTCCACGGTGCCTGCTTTAGTAATACTGGCAACAGTATTCTAGTGGTACTAGCTTCGGTGCTAAATTAGGGTCGCATCAAGTTTTCTGCTAAACGTGTCTCTCGTAGTTCAAATTTCGAAGCTTACGGATTGATTTCCTTTCGCCGACAACATTTTGATTGTGGGACTCTTGACTCAATCCTGCAATATTCTGCGCGCATTGGCTTTCAGAATCGTATTACTCTCCTACGTTAAAACACACATTCATGCGAAATTCTCAAGTCATTGGTTCGGCTAGTTAGTACATTTCTTATAGCATCTCCTACCATACCAAAGTGTCGCGCGTTAACGCGCGACCCTTTGGTATGGTAGGACCCAACACCCAACACGACGCCCGCCCTACGACCCGCCCAACACCCAACACGACGCCCGCCCAACACCCGCCCTACGACCCAACACGACGTGCGCACACAAAATGTGCTGGCGCTCTATACCCGATAATGAGCAAAATCTTTTATGTAGCTAAGTTTCCGACTAGCGTTAACCCTGCAGAACATAAATCCATAAGGAGATAGTAGCGCGAATTCATGTAGGAGATGGATATTCTTTGGTAAAAACACTGCGATGTAACCTCCGAAGCTGTCAATAAGAAGGAATCAAATTACATATAATAAAGATGTTTACATAAACAAAAAAGACAGTATGCTAAATTGCCGCTGCACAACCATTCTAAAGTTAAGGGCGACTTCTACCGAACACCTTGTAAATGCGTCAACCGACGTGGTCTAACTGCAGTACCAGAAGTAAGTCCACTCCTTTCATTCATCAGCAAAAAGGACTCACCCGTCATAGGCTCAATGCGAAGTGCAGACCACAGAGTGTCTGATAAATGACGACTCCTACATACTTATGATTCATCAAAATTTTGTGAGTCCACCTCATAAAAACAAAAGCCGTAAGTCCTTCTTGAATGATGTTTATTCTTCCGAATTCAGTTTCAGACTTATATCGTTTCAGTTCCAAATACCAGAGCGTGGCTGAAAAAAAATTATTCTCTTTATCTAAAGTTGTCTTGCATCAAATGTATGACTGTTATAAGTGAGAGTGCAATCTCACAATAGCAATATGTTAACGTAGGAGTCTAATCCAAGCCATGTTTTTTTTCCAATGGCATTAGCGGCAATGTTAAAATGGTGCTAGTGACAGCCGGAAAGGTACATGTTGTGTATGTGTTGCTTCAGGCAGTGTGCGTTCAGCTCACATGTTTCCGGTGTTTCGACTGTGGGAACAGGTGGCAAATGTTTGTTGCTCGAACACTCCATGTATGGTGCAGCTGTGAGGTAGAGGTAGGCGGGTGGTAATAAGTTTTTCATTGCACGCTCATTTTACAACATTTATTTTGAGTTCACTTGTTGCCAGCATTTCACTCGGAACCTTTTCCTTGAATTCTTTGTACTAACACATCCCAACAAGCTTCCACTTCTTTCTTTTTTTGTTGCTGTTTTCTAAATCGACGTACGTTAATATAACTCCAAACTCTGGTGTCATACATACTGAGATCACAGTCCATTATCCAATATTCCAAGCTCTTGAAACTTCTTGTCCCATCTTTCTAGAAGCCGTTCGCGCTAACACAACTACCATCAGATGCAGGCAACATTTTAATGTTACAGGTGATCCAAGGGTAATAAAAGGTTTACTGACCAGTATGAGAAAGAAATAAAAGCTACAAAAAAGACTAAAAGAAAACTTTAATTGTACGCTTAGCGATGCTATAAAATTATTGCAAAATTTTGAATAACTTTCTAAAGAAGTCTAAACGACAGTATTACGACAGTTACTTTGCTGAACAGAAGAACAAGCGCAAAACACAGTGGCAACTTGCTAATGGGTTCATGAACTTGCCTAAGTCCGGTAATACTGCTGAAAAATAAATTACAACAGTAAACACTTACTGATTCTTTTAGCATATCAAATAGTTTCAGTTACTACTTCTGTAACATATACAGCAGTCGTCATATGATCTCTACTTATCCCATTCATCGCTGCAATTATTATTTTTTTCTCTTTCCCGTAACTGCAGATGAGGTATGTTCCGTGGTATTAGCTCTAAAGAATAAAGTAGCCCTGGCTAAAGTAGCCCTCTCTTAGATAACAGTTCTATACTTCATGTAGAACTTGTTGCACCACCTACTTCTCATACACTTTGTATTACAATTATTAATATTTTTAAATGTTGTATTTTTCCCCCTTTGCTTAAAACGGCTAAGATCATTCCTGTACTTAAGGAAGGTGATAAGACGGAGGTGTTGAGCTATCATCCTATATCTATTTTGTCGTAGATTAGAAAAGCTGTCGAGTACTTATTTTTTAAGTGCCTAAGTATTTATTTAATAAGTTTGATCTGTTGCAATCTTCTCAATTTGGTTTTCTTGCTGGCAGTTCCACTAACTCAGTTTTAATATCCCTAAACGACTACAGTCGTCACTCGATTGATTCGGGTAGCTTCACTGATTCGATATTTTTGGACTTCACTAAAGCTTTTGATACGATTAATCACAAAGTATTTTTACTAACCTAGAAGCCCTGGGAATTAGCGGTTCACTATAGTTCCTAAAAATTACCTGCATAATACAGAGCAAACAGTTTTTTTTCTAGAGGTGCTTATTTGAATACTAAAGTTAGTAACCAAGGTGTACCACAAGGCTCAAATGCTAGGTCCCTACTATTCTCCATTTATATGAATGACTTACCAATGTGTCTTAAATCGGCACATTGTGTACTATACGAAGGCGATACTACTATCACGTTCCATGACAATTTTTAATCTCCCTAATCCTTAAGCCAAACAATGAGGTTGACCATATTGCCGCATGGTGTTCTCCCAATCATTTAGTTATCAATCCTTCCGAAACTCATGATTTGCAGATCTAGCCAAAGAACCCCTTGCCTGAGATAACTCTAGATGGTCATCGTATTCCCGCCCACGGCTGTGTGTCATTTTTGGGCATCAAATTAGATTTGAACGTGATGTTTTCTCAACACAATGCCTTTGATAAGGGGATCTCTGTGGTAACCGTACATTTAATTTAATTTCAGGCTACCGTAATAATATATAGCGTTTGGAAAAACTCCCTTATTGACAAAGCTAACTTCTCAATCTTTTGAGGCTGATAACAGAACATCTCAACCTCCCCTTGTGGCCACACTGCTTCGTCAATTTTTTTAGGCTGGGAAATAAATATCATATACTTGGGTAGCACTTGTTTTGTAAGAATGCTAATTCGCCAATCTTTCGAGGCTCGCCATCAAACGTATCCACCATTGGTAACATTGCCTTTTTCTCAAGCTAACTTCAAGTATTACGGAGTGTCCACTGAATACGCAGTAGGTACACCTTCTTTAGGGGAACCACAAGGCACACAGATAAGCTTTTAAACTAGTAAAACCAACTAATTCCTCCGTGACTACCTGTTTTGCACTAATAATTCAATTGTATAATGCTTTAGAACTATAGCTGCCGTTTTTCCCAATTAGTATTTTTTATGTCAACGGAGATTACGAATAAGAAAGTCCTCATATATGGTGATTTTCGGCAAATTTATGCATTACTATCTATTTTGGAGCAATAAATCTAGCGTACGTATAGATTTTATGTAACGTTGCAGTTTCTCACAGGTACAGCGAGTCAGCTTCCACCGAAAATTAATACATATAGATGGAACCATTGCCGCATTGCGGGTGCATAGCGGGCCGAATTGGGTATTTCCAACAAACGAACCTATCTGTACGCGAGTGGAGGGCTTCTGAATTATGGATTCTCGCAGGGGTTTCAGTTGCCATTAGCCACTTGGTCAGTGGCGACTGCGCCAGGTGAGAAGACGTTCTCGATTGCCGGATAACATGAGTGAGGTTGAATGACATGCGGATATCACATGCATACCCATGTACCTGTGCATTTATGAATTGCTGGCGAAGTTTACATGTAACGGCGACACTTTTAATGCGGTTGCCATTCTTAGGGTACTTCACTCATATCTTGGGGGCCTATCTCTCTATCTAGCCATGTCGCTAGCCGTTTATCCTCCTACTTTAGTCACTGGGAATGTCATACGTATAATGGGTAAAGCACTGGGCGGTTGTGCGGTGGGAAATTGGTTCAAACCCAACCATTGAAGAAACTGGGGTCAATTGCTGTGTAGTGATTGGTACGTGACACTCATCAGTTACTACAGTTCATGCCAGCTTGTGGTACCATAACCAGCTTTTCTGGACACGGACCAACTAGCGCCCCAAGCGGGCCCGGCACGAAGCTAGCGCGTTTTCAATGGAACGAGCGGGTTTTCCGAGAATAACAAAAGCTGCAGGTAGATTATTAAAAAAGGCAGGTGACAGACGTGTTCTGGAAGACAATGCACACGAGCCAAATGCAGTGATCACGCTATGGCGCGTAAGAATTTCGTTCCCACAGCGGCTAAAGATTTAGCAATGACAGCCTATGGAAACGATTAAAATTTGTAGTCTATTTTCGAGGTAAGAGCGATGCCTGCGATAAAACTACGGCGTCTATCGTAATACCCATTGCAGCGTATGTAGTCCTGAGACTCAGCTTTCGATTGATGCCTATCTCGACTCTCCACACATGGCGGAACACTGTTTCCAAAAGTTATTTTTGTAGCACTATCGTGAAAATTCGCGTGGTATCTATAAAAACATTAGCGTACCGCTTGGCGAAGCCTTGGAAACCGTCGCCGAGTAGTAAAATCGCGTACACCTATGCTCACGCGTCGCGGTGGCCGCGGTTCGATTCCCGCTTCGCCCTTTTTTTTCAAGCCGCATAGGACCAAGTTTTGTAGTCTCTCACTAGATGGCAGAAACACGAAGCCCAACATTTGCTTTCGGTTCTGGTTTTTCAGCAGCGCAGTTTTCTTTAAAGCTGCATAGGACTTACTTTTATAGTCTCCTACCAGATGGCAGAAACACAAAATACAAGATTTGCTTTCGGTTCTGGTTTTCCAGTGATGCTCTTGAAATATTATGTTTTCTATTTTTCCTTCCTAAAAAGTAGCAGTGTTCTGTTCATTTGTTAAGTCATCCTTTTATGAAGGTTTTATGCAAAAAAAAAAACTTTCGCGCTCTGTAGCGTGGAACCTGGGAAAACGAAGTGGCTATTCTTATTGCGTTCTTCTGGAAGGTCTGTTTTCTTCGACTTTCGGCTGTCCTTAATGGCACACACTCCGAGCGAATCACGTCGGGCCACAATGCCACCCGGTGGCCAGTGTCAATCCTATGCAACATTCGTGGGGAACAATAGCTCTGCTGGCTGAGTCGTTGCCCAAACGTTAATTATTTCCAAAAATTCATCCAATTAAGAAATGAACCAACTAGAAGAAGATGTGCGGCGTCTGGAATATAGTATACTAATGTTAATGCGTTCCCTACAGCCAAGTGGTATGAATCCGTAGGTGTAGCCGTAAAAAAAAAACCATTTGAATAAATGTCCCGTGCTGTGTCGCCCCGGTCGCTCTACAGAGAAGCTAGCTTGGCTAGCCATCAGCATTTAGGATCAACATATGGCGTCCATCGTTCGTTGCATTTGCTTTTAATGCGCAGCATTCCTTCGCGAGTAGCCTAGCAATTTGGTAGCAAAATCGTGCAAAATCGTGTCTGTAACGCCAAAAAACGACGCATTTCCCCCATAAATACATAGGTCTTCATAAAAATAGTTGGGGTGGCCAACTTGAAATTGGAAGTGGCATCAGCATAAATTTGGGCGTGATACACGGATGGGCCAAGATGAATTTGATAGTGATATGGGAGTGGCTCAACCTAAATTTGGGGTGAGATGGTACTGAGCTAGGCTGAATTTGAGGCTGATATGGAAGTGGCCCAACCTAAACTTTAGGTGATATAGGGGTGCGTAAGCCTATGTTTGGAGGAATATGGGGTGGTGGACTAGCCTGGATTTGGGGATGATATGGGGATGGGAGAACCTAAATTTGGGGGTGATACGGCGGTGGGCCACCCTAACCATGGGGGTGATATGGGGGTGGGCTAACCTAAATTTGGGAGTGATTTGTGGTGGGCCATCCCAAATTTGAAGTGATAAAGGAGTGGGCCAGGCTAAGTTTGGGGCTGATATGGGGGTGGGCCAACCTGGATTTAGGGATGATACGGGAGTGGGCCAACCTAAATTTGGGAGTGACATGGGGACGGGCTAACCTAATAATGGGGGTGATGTGCGGCTGGGCCAAGCTCAATTGGGGGGTGATATATGGATGAACTAACCTTAATGGAGGGGTGATTTGCGGTTGGCCATCCTAAATTTGAGGTGATTGAGGTGTGCGCCAGCCTTCGTTTGGGGATGATATGGGGCTGGGCCAACCTAGATTTGCAAGTGGTATTGGAGTGGGCCAATCTAAATTTGGTGGTTTGTGGAGGCGGGCCAATCTGTATATGGGTGTGATATGGCGTTGGTCCTACCTAAATTGTGAGGTGCGTCGACTCGAAATGTGGGGGCGATTTATTGAAATTCGTGGGCGGACCAACTTCAATATTAGGGGTGGCCTAATTTAAATTTGGGATAGCGCCAGCTTGAAGTTTAAGACTGGGATAAACGAAAATCGGGCGTGGCTGACTTGAAATTTGGGGGTGGGCTAACTTAAACTTGACGGTGTGCCAACTTGAAATTTGAGAGTGGGCCTAATGAATGTTTGTTGGTGGGCCAAATGAAATTTGGGGGCCTGTTTACGAGTAATTAGACAACACCAGTGGTATTTCAGCATAATTTCCATCAGCGCAAAGTACGTATATTAATAATTGTTAGCCAATACCCCTCAAGGTGAGCTACGTTTCGAGCCTTCCCAGCCCACTGGGCTAATAATGTCCCAGGAGTGTGACGACTGCGACGTTCCATGTGGAGACCCACAAGAACTGATCGCAGACCGAGCTGACCATTTGCACACCAATGTCATTGCTAACACTACTCGCGCGTGCTAGACGCAACACAAGCTTTCAACGATCATAATTTAACTTTCAATCGCCCGCTAGTCAGCACGTTCTCAGTGCACAATTGCGTCTATAATCTGGATAGCAACTGTGCTGGATGTTTTACTGTTATGTTGCGTCGTTTTTCACGAAGGCCTTCTCCCGCAAAGAGAATACATTTTTGAGATTGACGAGGCAAGCTAGTATGTAACACATACGAAGCAAATGTATAAACGGTTAGAGTGATTTTTTGATAAAATATATATATGTATATATATATATATATATATATATATATATATATATATATATATATATATATATATATACATATAAGTAAATAAGACTTCAGATGGTATTGTTTCGACCGGGCATGCCAACGATTTTTTCCCACCCGTCACCGTACCGAAAACCTAATAATTTTGCTCAGACATGTTGCCCCAGTACTACATGGGCTAAATGTACAAGAGTGCGGTGCGTGGTCAACGCTTCAAAGCCAGTCTATTTTGTGCACTGTTGTTGATATTGTAGTAATGTGGAGTTTTCCTCTTCATAAGAGCAAAGAAAGAAAAAATATTACGGTTGGTAGCTAAGCGCAAAGTACATTGGAAGATTTGAAACCGGCGATTTTTTTAAAAAAAGCTGCTGGTTGGTCTTATCGGCTGGTATATCGCTGTCCGATCACTTCAACGAATTTTGTTTCTGTACAACTGCAGCGAAAACGAAGATACTGCCGTTTCCTAGCCAGGACATTTACGCCCTCTACACACACAAGAAGGACCCCAGATAATTGGCACACGCACTTTTATCAACTGATATTGTTTTGCTAATTTCAGTGTAGCGAAGTATCTGCACACGGAGCATATTCTTAGTATCAGTCTGTTAGCATTGCGAAGCAGTTCGGTTGACCATGGATATGAGCGCATACTAGCCATTGTTGCGCTTTACTGTAGGACAAGTGAAGTGCTAAAAACTTTGGGTGCCTTGCCCTTTCCGCTGTTCTTCCTTCCATTATGTTATGGTGATGATCAAAGTTGTGTCCGTCAGGCCTCCTCCTCGTTTTAGCTTCACCATGGCGAGAGCGGAAAGTGAAAGGAAGCTTTCTTCATAATCACCGCAAGCGGGATACCACAACTCGTAACTGCTGCAATTTGCATTCAGTGGCTAGGCATGCTAACCATTCCTTAGTTTCACAATCAATAGAGCGCACCGAAGGAGGAGAGCTTTGGTCGCTATCACTACCACGAACCCATGTCAATGCCGATATAACTACGTGCAGGGACTGGGTATGATAACTTCTGTGCTACCACCTGCCGCCACCACCTTGGATTTTCCATGCATACCTGCTTCTTGTTTTCATCGCAGACGCATACAGGACAAATGCGGAGAAGAAAATAATCTCAGGGCCCTTCCACTCTGTGAGGAACGATGAGCAGCTAAGCTGTGTATGGGGGCCCCTTAATGGCAAGCTGCAGCAGGTCTGCCCGCCATTGCATTATCTTCGGGATCGGCCCACGTATGGGCAGCGCTGAACGCCTGCTTCACCACCGCCGCGGGTCGAGTCAGTATTGATCCATCTTCGGGATTTGGTTCTACACGCGGACACGATAGTGGAGAAAGTAGCCCTTAAGAGGAAGCTTTAGCTCGGGTCGAACGCCGGCACGGCCTATTGAAATACATGTGAAACGCAAAAACGTTTTTCTGAGATAACCCCTGGACCGATCTTAATGGAATTTATTGCAGTTGAGAGACAAAGTTAAATTATTGTGAATGTTGGAAGCGGCATTTCGATTTAGGGTTTGAATTTAGTTTAAACGATTTTCAAATAATCGAAAGTTTGCAAAAAATAGATGCACGAAGTTTACAAATTCATAGCTCTGCATCAGGAACAGATATCGCTGATCTGTATCTCCCTGCCTGACGCCTTTGTTTATTAGGATCGTATCTCTCTGCCTGACGCATTTCTTTATTGGGATTTTGTTGCTTTCTTTATGGAGGATTACGGTGGCTGTGGAGCCACTACAGATATCTTTCAGTATTTTTACATACGGCTCGTCTGCACCCTGATTCCGTAATGCCTCCATGACTGCTGAATTTTCGACAGAATCAAACGCTTTCTCGCAATCAATGAAAGCTATATATAAGGGTTGGTTATATTCCGCACATTCCTCTATCACCTTATTCCTAGTGTGAATATGGTCTACTGTTTAGTAGCCTCTACGGAATCCTGCCTCTTCCTTTGATTGACAGAAGTCTACTGTGTTCTTGATTCTACTTGCGATTACCTTAGTAAATACTTTGCAGGCAACGGACAGTAATCTGATCGGTCTACAAGTTTTCAAGTCTTTGGCATCCCCTTTCTTATTAAATAGCATTATGTTAGCTTTCTTCCAAGATTCGGGTACGCTCGAATTCATGAGGCATTGCGTATGCAGGGTGACCAGTTTTTCTAGAACAATCTGCCCACCATCCTTCAACAAATCTGCTCTTGCCTGATCTTCCCCAGCTGCCTTCCCCCTTTGCATAGGTCCCAAGGCTTTTTTACTTCTTCCGGCG
The DNA here is from genome assembly GCF_038994185.2 of Dermacentor albipictus. NCBI lineage: Eukaryota > Metazoa > Arthropoda > Arachnida > Ixodida > Ixodidae > Dermacentor > Dermacentor albipictus. Next base: position 107,778,392 of record NC_091827.1, on the reverse strand, counting down.
TTATTTGTGGGATTTCGTATTCCTCTAGACTATTCTCTTCCACCATTGCTTGTACTGGTTTAATAGTTTTGTTGGGTGCAGTTATAGGTAGCCGGCATATTGGTGGTGCGGCAGGCTTCTTATAAAGCAAGTATGAAAGTATGAACTGGTTATCTTGGCGCAAATCAACTTCATGAGCTTAAGAGGAAGCTTTAGCTTGGGCACAACTTCGACGCGGCCTGTTCATATACACGTAAAACGCAAAAGCGTTTTTTTGAGATTACTCCTGCACCAGCTATAATGAAATGTCTTGCATTTGAGAGAGTAAGTTCAATTCTAGCGACGGTTGGAAGCGGAACCTTGATTTAGGGTTTGAATTTGTGTAAAGAATTTAAAAAATATTCGAGATTTCGAAAATAATAGACGCACAACGTTTACAAAAAATAGCTCTGCATCAAGAAAAGATATAGCATCCATTACACCATTCAAAGCGGACAAGTTCTCTATGTCAATTTATATCTTACGCGAATGTGTTACGTTGTGTATGAGGGTTCTGCACGATCTGTGTTTCCATATTACTGATTTTTTTTTAGATTGATGTGTAACATATCCATTTTGTCCGCTTTATGTATACTATGAGATGCAATTTACAGAAATGCGATATCATGTTTCATTGCTGAGTTACGGAGTTGTAAATTGATAACCTCGTTTTCTGAAAATTCTCAAGTTTCACCAATTTGTAATAAAAAAATGGCAACCTGAATGAAAAACTTTAAACCAGCAATCACCAGATGTTAAGTCCTTCTTTTAAATGCAGCAGACCTCGTCAAATTAGGCGCAGTAGTTGCCGATAAAAACGAATTCTGCTTTTACATGTATTTAGATAGGATCATCCGAGCTAAAGCTTCCTCTTAAGCACATGTGCCCAGCCATACACTTCTGCCTTTACAATGGACTATTCTCAGCGCTACGGTACATCGCAAAGGGTGTGCGAGAGCATTGTCCACGCTCCTGTTTAGATTCCTCAGCACTGGTGGTATCAGGCTTGGTTTCGTGCCATCGTGAGGAATAAAAACAGCTGCCTGGGGGAAAGCATCGGAAACATTTTCAGTACTTTGCAACATATGTATCAGTGCAGACACGTACGTTAGAACGAAAAGTACTGAAGTATTAGGATAGTGCTATCACTGCATGTATTTTGGCTGTCTAATAATAAGATTTAAAGAGAAATAGCTGTGATATTGTGACAATGAATGCTGACATGAAATATGAGCTGCACACAGTACCCGTGGTGGAACTGGCCCCTGGACTACAGGGCTACATTGAACCACGAAATGCTGGTTTGGTAAAGACTAGTAATTGTAAAGTGTTTAGCTCTTGAATTTTCTGCATGTCGGCGCCGCTGTGCAGTCCTTGGGGGCCCTTTTTACCACGAGAACTATGTTTCAGCTAATATTAAAAGCAACTGTATTCTCTTCTTGCATTTTTTTTTGGGGGGGGGGAAGCGGTTTTTAGCGTCTAATCACTGTTCCAAAGTTATAAGTCAGCTCAAGACACACCTTCTTGTGTTTCTAATATCCAGTATGTTGTCACAGATTCAATAGCGAAGGAGCGTTATCTCTTCAGATTGCACGCGTGGGGCGAATATTGGCGCACATTCACCATCACATTTAAGAACTCGAGATTGAGCTGCAATGTGCGGGCATTCCAATCTGATGAACCGATGTCTTGATCCGTAGATTAGATCCATAGGAAGCACTACTATGCGCGCAGCCATTGTTGTGCTTTGAGTGTTTTCTAGTGCAAGTTCACCTTTTATAATATGTTATATTCGTGACTCACTCTTTTGGAATAGTGTTTTGTTCTTCACATCACTACAACGGGTGAGACTATAGACGTTCTCCATCTTCACTGAGTGATTACTGGGGAACGGACTAGGATTCTTCTTGGCGTCTGCGTTTACACATTTACCGCCACAATTTGTTATTCATAACTCGCTTTTTAATTTAGGATGGTGTAAAAGGCAGCAACCCTATATTAATATGAGGTCCTCATAACACAGAAAAGTTAAATGCTTATTAGTTGGCTTTCACTTCATGTTAAGGAATTTCAATAAACATATCCGTATGATAATTAAACGCCTATCCTAAGACAACGTTTCATGTGAGTTCCGCTTTGCAAGCTGATACCGACTTGCAGGGGGTTCATATCGGGGACCCTTGGCATATGTCCAACCGTCAAACAATGAGTTATTCCGAATGTTTCATTTCAGGAAGGCATGTTACCCTCCTGCCTTTCAGTCCTGTTCGAAAACAGGCGTAAGAAGAAAGTGCTGCATGAAGAGCGTCGTTAGTCTAAACCAACGAGTTACCGTAACTCACATCACCTAGATCGCTGTCACTTAGGCTTAGATAAGAAATATATATTTTAAATCGACGCATCAAGAATCCGAAATGAGCTGCCCCCGATTAACCCAGATAGGTTTCTTTCTTTTCGTACTGCGTGCTAGCGGCTAATAGTAGCTCACGGAGCAGAGCGCTAAGCGCGGATGTAGCAGAGAAAGCGCTTTATATACTGTCTCGACACCCACCGAAAATTGCACGCCGTGCTGCTGGCCATTCGTAGAAAATTGTGTATGTGACGCCCAGCCATTTGCAATACTGCAACATTGTTTTGCGATGGAAGAGTCCAGGTGAGAGACAGGGTAGTTATGGAGATAAAGACACGCTATTTTCTGCAGCAACTTAAGAATGAATGAATGCCTTCATTTATTGAAAAAAAAAAGAGCAGCAAGAACGAGTGCAAGTACGTCTCGGCACATTGAGAATGAAGTGAGGCACAAAGAGAGCAAAAGCAGGAATCCGGGTGCCAGGCGAAGTCGCAATTCAGGGTCGTGAGATTATAAGCGAGAGTTAGTGAAACCAGTTGAATGCCAGTACAGATGTGTGATGTGGCGAGTAAATTATTGGAGTCACCGCCCAGCATCCGTCCTTTGTGGTAGTGTAAGCACCCGCCGTTCTTGGTAACAAACGTTTACTGAAAACCAATCTTGGCAATTATTCATCAGCCATGCCTCGCCGCTCATTCTCTACTGGCAGGGTCTGTTGATTACAACTACGCTGTCGCTTCAAGTTACGACTATAACTTGATGCTTGTGGTTACGCTTGCTATGCTCGGGACTCTTGCTACTGCGGGAATACTATAAACACGGGTTTGCTGCACAAGTTAGAGAACAGACATTTTAAAACAGCGTTTCTCGCCTTACATACGCTCAACACAAGCATGATTGCAGCATGTTACGGTGCGCGTCCCTTCAAGACAGAGACGTGAACGCAAACATAAGAAAGCGTTAGAAGACAGGGTGCCGTCTTGGGCCTCGTGCCAAAGATATCCAAGCCAATAATACATTAGCAATAATTCTGTCGTTTCTATTCAAAGAGGTTATATACTTTCTGGAGTGACAGTCCAATTCGCCGCATGAAGCCGATAGCGGCCATATTGTTAGAGAAAAAGGAAGGCTGCTCTAGTACGTGGCCGCAGTATACGCCGCAGCGCTCCCTGTGCTTGCGGTTCTGCGAGGACAAATAAAATTAAACCCCCTTAAGAAGTATATCTATCCGCCGTTGCGTGTCGCTGTTGTGAAAAAAATGTCATGGGAGTGGGCGCCTGGTAATCTGTGTCTAATAAGTTGCGTACACTGAAAACTAGTCGTTCTTTCCTGTTTTCATCATTCAGTAACCTGCCGCATGCATCGGCAGTCTGATGCCCTTTCGTCGATACGTGGTGCTGGCCCATATTGGCAGCGACATGGCCTCGAAATATATGATCATTATGCCATTTCTTTAAAATATCACTGTTTCTGAGAATGAGTGTTTTGGGCTTAAACTTAGAAAACAAGAAAAAAATACAACAGTAGGTCTCATTTTTGTCCGGCGTTTCAGATTTGTCCGAAAAGAGTCGGTGAAAGCTAATTTACAATAAAGCTAAGGTGACCAACGATATGGACTTAGCCGCAAGCACGTGCGCTCCAATGAGAGTAACCTGCCAAAGTTAAGGTCATGTGTCCGCTGGCGGCTCAAGCAATCATTACTTTTTTTTCGCTTCTGCGTCCGTTCTGCATGCGTCTGCGAGGAAAATGAGAAGAGGGAAGGCAGATAAACAGAAAATTGTAGAGGGAGGTAGAAGCGTAACGATTAGCGCGACCAGCTCCCAAATGGAGATTGCTGCGAATACATGGTCTCGAATCCCGGTGGTTTGTTTGTGAAAAGAACTTTCTGTGCTCTCTGGTGAGGGTGAAGCTCAGAGTGAGGGGGCAGCCTGACGACAACGGTCGCCGTCAACGGTTTAGGATAACGGGCGTGCAAGGTCACACCTAAAGCCGAAAGTATATTCAGAGGAAATACAGTATGCTGCTGTCGGCAAAAAAAAAAGTGATGAGGAACGAGCAGTGTTGTCGAGCGATGCTGTAGACCGATAATGTCCCCCTAGACAAGATCATGCTCCAATCCCGCTGCTCAGCGAAAAGGTACATAGACAGCATGTCAGCTAGCGTGTAATCGATACTTCATTAAGGTCATTGCATGTTTGCGTTGTGTGTAGCAGGAGCGAGTAGTGTAAGAGATGACACTGGAGAGAAGGCGGTGAGCGAAGTCCGCGAAAAGCACTGGAGGCTAGCCATATTGAACATCGACGCCGGTTGAAGAAAGCCTGCGACTTCAGTTGCTCAGGTCGCCAGGAAGGCTTGAGTAATAAATAGCATACCACAGGGCATATTTGCTAACCACAGCGATAGATGCACACTTTGCGGAAGTAAACGGAGGAAAGGGACTTAGTGAGTTGGCCGGGCTTTTCGAGTTATGGCAGAGTTTGAAAAATGATTGTGGCGAAGTATGACGCATAAATTGTATGAGCCAACCCAAATGAATCAGCGTGGTCATACTTGCGCGGCACGCCATGGTGGCCTGCCACCAGGACATCTTGAGTTGCAGCGATGACTGTTTTTATTGGGTGCTTGAGAATAGAAACGAGCACATCAGAGACGGCCGAGGGATGTTTCTACGGTACAAGAGCACATCGCCCCCCCCCTCCCCCACAGAAAACACACACACGAAAATAACCTTACCAATAGAGGCATCATATGATCGAGCACTACGGCGCTTGATGATCTTGTTCAGGATCACGTCAGCGTTTCATTCAGCGTTTATTACTGAGAAAATGGGTTGAAGAGGCATTTATTTGCATCACAATGGCGGGCGTAATCAGGCAAACATTGGCAGCACTTCTTTAGAGGGTGCCTGACTACTCTGTGGAGATTACGTACGATAATGACAAGAAAGAACACAGTAAACTTCGTTTACATCAATTCCCACATACGTGAGATCTGCATAATTGTTTAAACTATCAATTGATATGCCTAAGTAAGGCGCTCATTATTGCAATAGTTGCATTCACAGTGAGCACAAGTGGCTGTCGCCTCCACGACAGAATTGATTTAAACGGATTTCATGCCATGGACAATAAATCGTTGCCAACTTCCGTGGGATTGTATTCGTCAAAATGGTATACAAGTGACAGGCAAACCCGGAGGTTGATGAACGGCAAGAAGGCGGACGCTTGCACAAGACCTCAGGGAAATAAAATGGCTTTTTGAGCAGCGTGGCTAGGGGGCCATGCAATGGTTTTAACGTCTATTAAAGATCCTCCAAAATATGAACAGAAGCCGACAAATATGCCGGCATTTCGGGAAAGGTGAAACCGCTGGAAATCTCAGGACAGCATTAGCCTAAATATAAAAGATTACCTAAAAATAAGAAACCGTTACGTTGACAGGGTGGCCAACTTTTGGCAAACATAAATGGGCTGTTCAGGTGAAACGCGATAGCGCAAAATCCCGCGTATATTACTGCACAATAATTTGAAATAGTGGCCTTCCTCCCCGCACGTTGATAAGCGTTGTAAGAGACTACCTTGGAAGCTAACTGCAAGTTCTGCATATGTCCTACCCAAGGGTGTACCTGGCGCGGTAGCCAGTAAATGTGAAGTAATATTGCCAGGTCCTTCGGCCATTGCATGCTTACAGACCACGACACAGAGACAATTTGCTCAATTCTTGTGTCATGACTTTTGCGTCGAGGTGCAAAACCAAAATATCCATGTATATATCTTAATAGTTAAGCACATCTTGATTTGCAGCTGTGGCGGTAGCACGTGAGTGCGGATAGCAAAGTCGCTCGCGAAATAATTGGGGGCACCTTAACGAAATCGATAGGTCAAAATCAAAAGCCTTCCACGATGGCGTCTCTCGTAGACGCTGTGCGATGTTCGGACGTTAACAATGTGTGTTGACTGAAGAAAGGCTGCCCCGCAGTGCTTCTGACGGTTAGCATAGCTTGTTTACTCCGTAGAATCCATCATCGTTCGCTGGGACTAAATGCTCTTAGTATGATATGTCATTTCTAGGCGACGAGCGGCTACGCTTTATCAATAACACTGATATCTCCGGCGGGACAAGCATTGTGGCAAAGTTCAATGCGCAGGGATAATTTTTTATTATTTTATTTTCATTTTGTTGATGGCATCACGCGTCACCGCGGGAAGTTTGAAATCTCTAAGGTCAGTACGCCACGTGGTGGCACTCACGCGAACTTACCCGTGATGTCCAGAAAAGCTCGATATGTGGGTGTGTACCTTTGCTTATGCGTCACTCTTCAAAGAACCTCATTGACGCCAACTTGGGTCACTGATTATGTTTCTCTAAATGTGTCACTCTTTGATGAGCCTCTTTAAAGCCAACTTGGCGAATTGTGTGCCACTACGAGCGTGTCACTCTTTAGGGGCATAACGTTTATTAAGGATTAATCGGGTGCATGGGCGGAACACAACACGCGTCATATGCAGCAGTCAACAAAAGGATATGGCATTCTCAATATTGTGTGCTGCGAGCTAAATAGCTCCAAAGGTCGATACTGTGTTATGGCAGACCACTAGCGTAAGGCACACTTTATTAATGCTGCATAGCATATCCACCATGTACAGATTTTGCATATTCCAAGAGCGTATCACAAGGAAACTGATATATCAACCATTAGTGAACATGTGTCGCCACTGGTGAGATAAATTTTGATAATGAATGGAGAGGTTAGCCGAACAAAAGGTTTAGAATGGTATTACTGCTTAAATATATAGCCACGTATCAAAGTACGAGAGCAAAGAAAGAACCCTGACGTGTCTACTCGCACAAGGACTCGGAAACGGGCTGCAGTGAGCCCTAAAACACCTGCAACTAAAACACCTGTTTTTATACTCATGTGTCAAAGTTAAACTACCAAGAAAATTTATTTGAGCTGTTCTAATAGATTACGATTGCGCAATGCCATAATGAAAGGCAACTTCAGCAGTGTCAAGGGGTTGACAAGTACAAAGAGGATGCAGAAACAGACGGATGGTGACGCCGTCTTGAACTTTCCGCACAATATTGTCGTGATGTCACGGATATGCACGCATCTGGTCAGGCCTAGAAAAGTTAAGATTAACTAGATAACTAAGGGAGCCAAAAAATGGACGTGCGATGTTTCAAAAACGTTTACTCAGCCACAACGGCCCGTATTACGATAAAATACTCCTTCAAATCTGCAATGTCACACTGATTTATGGATCCTTCAATTACGGCAAGAAATTTCTGATTTCGCCTATTACCTTCATTTTTCCCTTTATCAATACGCGCAATACGAGGATAACAACGAATATACAGTGGTATATAATGCTTTGACACTGTAAGCCAATTAATTGTTCCTTTCAGGGCGTACTGTAATTCTTGCCAGCGTCGTAGACGGTTTACGTTGACAGCTGAAGAGACAGCTAAGGCTACTTCGCGCCCAAGTAATGGAACGCATCTGAAACCATCTGAAAGAAATTAGGAAGGGGACTCTGGCACGTGAGGCCACATCGCATCGAAAAGAAAACTGTGAGAAAGACACATAACACATCTCTATTCTAAATAACTGCGAGCGCAAAACAACGAACGACATAGCGGCATTCAATGCTCTACTTACAACTTTCTTTTTCGGTGAACAGTGCTTTTGGGTGAACTTCATTTGAGAGGATGGGCACCTCGTCGTAGCCGTCGTGAACTGTACTTTATACTTGGTTCCTGGGCCCACCTACAAGTTACACACTGGTCTGAGTGCACATGACGTGAGCATAAAAGCATTGTACAACGGGATATCAACTAACCGGAGTCAATATTTGTATGAAGTTTACTTCGTTGCAGCTTCAGGTACAGACACGGCATGAGTTCAGGAACGTTTTTTTTTCATCATATGGCAGCGTGGCAAATCACACTAAGAATACGCTACATTGTATACGTGCATGTTGCCAAACGAATGCTTAAATACTCAAGGGGTAAATCTTTTCAGGTGTGGGATGACATGTGATTGGAGGTCCTTTAGATGAGGTTTATAGCACATGGCAGGACGCGGACACAAAAATCTTCATAACCACAGGAGCTGACTTACAACAGTTTGCTTGGAATAAGAGAGCCAAATCAGGAATCACAAGAGGCAACATCAGGAATTTTCACAAATGTGCAGGTTGCAAGCCTCTCCTCTCTATACGCAGAGAGCACAACTCTAGACGAAAGCGCTACTGATGGTTTTAGAAACGTAGTTATCCCCTAACGTCTCAATCATTTTGGCTCCAATTTTTTTTCGCAGGTTAACTGACCCTCTGCTGCTGCCAACAATGGAGCAGTCTTGATATACTGGAACGCTAGTAGTACGTTCATCATTACTTGCACTTGCACTGTAAAGCCTACAGACTCTGCAGTGCGCATCGAGGAACCCTCACCGCTTTTCGTTTACATTGTATCGGTGTTCCTTAAATGCTCATTGCGGCGCCTTCTGTTTGTCCCACATAATTCTTACCTCATGCTAATGGTGGGTTGTACATTACTGCCTTAGCTGAATCAACAAAATTGTTTGATGCTATTTATTGCACATTGGATTTTCAGGTAGGTCAGGCCTGGTTTGGCTGCACAGACATCGCAATTTTCTTGGAGCGGAAAACACTACCTTGACATTCGCACGTTCTCCTGTTTTTTTCAATCGGCGCGCTAAGCCGTGCATATATGGGATGACCACAGCTTTATTAAAATCGGTTGGAGTCACGCTTGTAGAAGCCTTTCTCTACAAATATGAATTCAGAAGACTCTCAGCGACGCTGACAAGTACATTCGTGGGATAACCCGCCAGTGGAATACCGATGATCTTGTCATTAAACCTTACAGTCATCTGCAGAGGCCTTGGCTTAAATAGTGCGTTGGACCGGTATGCCTCCGCAATTCCCAAATTGAGCGAATTTGAGTTCGGAGATTCATAAGGGAGTGGTGGCTTGTTGGTGCGCGGCTCGCACTTGAAGTAGATATGTAGATGAGGTTCACCTTCACTGTGCGAGAATGTTATAATGTCGGAACCGTGGTCTACTTTACGCTATTGAAACGCGTGGTGCCCAATGGAAACGGGATCAACTACCAAAGGCCTCACGTGTGTTTGCAAAAGGGCCCTAACGACAATGAGGCAGTATGCACGAAGACATCAAAAAAGGCCAGGTAGTGGGCACTTTCAAAAATGCTGAGATCGCGTCTAAGTCAATCGGCTACCCATTAAGGACAAACTGCTTCTAGTTCCAGAAAGTTTTTATAATAACAGTGTGGGTTTACTTAACCCATTAAGGACCAGCGTGACCATATTGTCACGTTAGTCTGCACAGTGGATTTAAAATATTTAGATTAACAAAACGGCAACAAAATCGCCTTTGACATGCCGATTGACAGATTAGAGTCCCCTTTATGGATACCAAGTGTCAGCAGCTGTCAGTCGTTTTATGGGAGCCCCTCGCAGAGGCGCGAATAAGTGGTTGCTATGCGAGTAGCGTCGCGATGCATCGCTCCAAAGTTTAAGTGTTTTTTTCTTCACTACTTGCTTAAGCAATTGTTGGATATCGTTACCTCCATATTTCTCTTTGAATATGTGGCCTCCGATGAGCATTTGGAAAAGAATTATGTTTGATTTATCCATGAACGAGTACGTTATCTTGTGCGTTGCCATATGGTCACGCTGGGCCTTTAGGATACCGAACTTTCTGGTTTTTTTTCAAACTGCATTCTCATCTCTTGCACGGCTGCTGGCGCGTTCCCACAGTGGTTATTTGTTATTTTATTGTCTGAATAAGTAGATGTTGGAAGAAATAGTGAAGATACTCGAAGAGGAAGATGACGATGTGTCAGTGATTTATATCGGGCTGTCAGATATGGCAGCTCGATATAGGCTAGCACCTATTTGGATGAACACTCGGCCGATGAAGACTCAGACAGGCTCATTGACAATCTAAGCGGGCGGCAGCTATGAGCCGGCGCTGAAGCTGTTTTCTCCGACGGACGCAGCATTGGTGGATGCAAGTCTGACCACAACAACCCCGGCGGGCAAAGTGACGGAACATCAGAGGTGTCTTCTGCTGCAGTTCATGCGGCCATTCCTGCGAAATTATCCACTGCTTCTAAGTGGACGAAGGCTGATCTCCAGAAAAGCTTTGGCATATTTCCCGACCCAAACTTTGCTGCTTAAAGGGACTTTTCAGCTGTTGAGTTGTTCGAACTCTTTTTTGACGAAGCCGTCGTGGAGCTGTTAGTCGAACAAACGAGAAACGTTATTTTGAATATGCCTGATCCAAAGGTTACCAAAGAATTAAGATAAGTTTTCTTGGAGTACTTGTTTTTTCCGGCTATAACCGCTTGCCAGAGAAAAAGTGCTATCGGGACAGCGGCACGGATATGTGCAACACGATGACCTAGAATGCTATGCGAAGAAATCGCTTCATACAGATAATGTGATTCCTGCACGGAGCGAAATGCAAGCCTAACACTAAGTGACAATTTGGCAAAGTTGCGCCCATTGATGGCACTATTGAAAACAAGATTTCTGGAGCACTTTCAACCTGTGCGTCACCTGAGCTATGACGAAAGTATGATTGTGTATTATGGTCGTCATGACTGGAAACAGTTCATACGCGGAAAGCCTATCCGCTTCGGGCATATAGTATGGCGGCTAAACGCCAATAACGGATACCTTGTAAACCTCAAAGGGTATCAAGGCAAGCTGGGGATCTCGGAACATCTAAAAATATGAAAAGAACTTCGGAAAAGCAGCGGCGCCACTTCTTCAAATGCGGGGCGAACTCGCAGCAGAGACGCACAACCTTCCTTTTTTTCTATTTTGATAATTTATCCACAAGCATGCAGCTACTCAGGCATCTCAAGGCACAGGGCTACGAAAGCACGGGCACAGTGAAGCAGAACCGTGTTCAGAAAGAATGCCCTATCGCTGGACCAGAACTCGTCAAGCACCAACCTCGCAAGCACGAAGAGCCCGTGCTGAGCGACAATGGGATAATTGTTGTCCACTGGATGGACAATTCTGTAGTAACGATCGTAAGCACCACTCAAGGCGTAGAGTCAATGTCATCTGCAGACAGGTACTCTCGTGTTCAAAAGAATCGAATCAAGGAGGCCCGTCCAAACACTGTTGCTCAGTACAAGATTTATGGGAGGTACGGACCAGATGGATGCAAATGTAGGTGCCTACAGGTTTGCAATCCGTGGCAAAAAGTGGTGGTGGCCGATTTTCACTTGACTTTGTGATGTATCTATCAGCAACACTTGGACGCTAATTCGTAGCACAGGGTTCAACGTCACGCACGTGGAATTCCGCAGGCAAATTGCACAAAGCTACCTGATGCGATGGGACAATAAGCCTAGAGGGCCTGGTCAATGCAGAGTCCCAAAGACTGGTGATTTGCCATTAGGTATTGGCCCACTTTGTTGCGCCAATACCTAATGGCATGAGGTGGAGGTGTGCATGAGATAATTGCAACAACGCAGTGCACACAACACGCACAAAGTATGACGTCGGCATGTGTATTCCATGATTTAAACCATACCACACTAAATAAGTGCTCGACTATTCGCTATGCATGTTTTTGTGGCGTTTCATGGCTTGAAATAAATGTTTTTCACTTCGCGTATTTTGCTGTAGCGTAAGGGCCCAGCGTGACCATATGGTCACGGGCTATATTTCAAAAACTAATTAGGCGAGAGTAATAATTTTTTGCATGTGAATTATTAGTATAAAGGTAAGTTAATATATTATATTTATTTTAAGATAGCAAGAAAAAAAAGAAACCGGTCCCTAATGGGTTAAAGAACTTAAGCGTCTAACACAATAGTGTGGTCGTTCCTTTGTGTAGTGGTGCGGTCTAGGCATTTGAAATATTGTAACGGTGATTACTGGCCCTTTCCGAACATAACCTTTGTAGCAGCAGTTGCCGCTTCCGGTCCTCTTTAAACGAAAGATGAGTTAATTGCCCATGTATTACATTGCAGCCTGTACAGCAATAGATAGCACTCAGAGTTCTTAGGTTTATGTTTTATGCTTTGTTTTCATCGCAGTCAGAAATACATTCAAAACGTAGATCTAAACGCGTAATGCGAAGGCTCCTGCCTTTGAATGTGTAGGATAAAATTGTAGTAAGAAATTTCGAATATTAGGACAATTTTTATAGTATAATGTGCTGCATGGAAAAGGGGCAGTTTAGCCCAGGCCACCTGCATGTAATCGCACGAAGCGCCGTACCACTGCGGTCCCAAGACGAGCTCGCAGCTGGCAGAACGAACATCGCCCTAGTTTTTCACGAGCGCTGTTATCAAAGGCTGCCTGAGAGTAAGAGAGGTGCACCCTCACACTTTTTACCCTCAGCGCAAGCGAGCGCCAGCATGCGGTGGTGGTGTTAGCGCCGCGGTAGCGGAGCGCAGCCGTTTCCCGGAACGTTCACAGCGGCCTTAAGATTTTGTCCAAGGCTGTATTTCTTTTTTACTACAGTGCAATATTTAGCGAAATTGTTTCGTAATTATGGTCTCTTATAACGTTGTACTCTAGCTACCATTGTCGTACGTAATCTACACAGAGTACTCAAGCACCCTCTAATGAAATGCTTTCAATTTTCGCCAGATTACACCCGCCATTGTGATACAAATAAACATAACTTGAACTCTGTTACTCAGAAATAAACGCTGGATAAAACGCTGACATCATCCTGAACAAGATCAAGAAGCACCATAGTGCTCGATCTTCTGATGCCCCTACTCGCAAGCTATTTTTTTTGGGGGGGGGGGGAGGGGGTGGGATGTATGTGACCTTGTACCATCGCAACGTCCCTGTTAATGATCCTCGCCGCAGTTCCATGATGTCCTAGTGGCAGGCCACCACGGCGTGTCGCGCAAGTTCAACCATGCTGATTCCTTTGAGTTGGCATATACTATTTTGTGCTTCACACTTTGCCACACTCTTTTGTCCAACTAATCCAGAGCTCGAAAAGGCCGTCCACCTATCTGGGCTCCTCTCCTCTATTTATTTCCGCAAGGAGCGTATTATAAAATACGCCCAAATATATGCTACCGCTCAAGCCTTTCAGGCGAGCCGAGCAACCGAAGTCGCAGGCTCTCTTCAAGACGGCGTTGACGTTCGATACGGCTATACTCAATTACTTTTCGCAGACTTCGCTCACCGCTTTCGCTCCAGTGTCATTTCTTACACTATTCCTTCGTGCGAAACACAACGCAAAAACGCATCCATCTTAATGAAGCGTCAATTACACGCTAGTTGACAAGCTGTCGATGTGCATTTACGATGATCACCGGGATAGGAGCGTGTTCCTGTCCTTGGTGACATTATCGCTCTACAGCGTCACTCGACAACGCCGCCCGTTATTCATCACTTTTTTTTGTCGACAGGAGCATGCTGTATTTCCTCCAAATATACTTTCCGCTTATCTACCCGCCGTGGTCGCTCAGTGGCTATCGTGTTGGGCTGCTGAGCACGAGGTCGCGGAATCGAATCCCGGCCATGGCGGCCGCATTTCGATGGGGGCGAAATGCGAAAACGCCGGTGTACTTAGATTTAGGTGCACGTTAAAGAACCCCAGGTGGCCGAAATTTCCGGAGTCCTCCACTACGGCGTGCCTCGTGATCAGAAAGTGGTTTTCGCACGTAAAACCCCATATTTTTTTTTTACTTTCCGCTTAATTGTGGCCTGGCACGCCCGCTTATTCTGTTACGCTGACAGTGACCGTTGTCGCCAGGCTGCCGCCTCATTTACAGCTAGGAGAGCTATCTTCACAATAAAGCCACCATGATTGGAACCCACGTATATGCAGCATTGTGCATATGAGAACTGGGCTAGTTAACCTTTACGCTACCACATCCGCTACCCCAAGGAATGCGCGACTAGGTGTGACCAGTGAATAGGTGATTGAGAAGATTAGTATCCAGGAAACGTTTCGCAGCAAAAGCTGTATATGACTAGCCTACCTTAGTTTTTTCGGCGTGCGGCCACAGAAATGGACTACTATAACGTCGTAAAGGCGAAATGTCGTCATAAAAGTGAATTCGCGCGATTACCTTCCATTTCATCACTGTTACCCACAATCAGTTAAGCAGAAACATGAATGCGCTTCTCGGTGCCTTCCTCTTTCAATTTGACCATGTAATGATCATGGAAGTATGGTATGGATTACACAAGGAAGTGTTCCGAATGCCTGTTTTCCAAATCTTTTATTTGAACCGTTCTGATAGGTGTAGGCGGGGTGTATAACTTCTTGTATCTCAGTAAATTACCTCTAGCACGTTTCCAGCTTGCTCTACATTCACAAAAGATTACGAAGTGTTAAGTCTAGAATCACAGAATTGTGTTTTCACTGTTGTGTGTCGTCGCCCTAGTGGGCGATATTGGGAATTTTTTCGCATTTCTCGAAAGATTGTTGTGCTTTATCACCACAAATCACAAGCAGCTTGTCATAGCCGGAAATTTCAATATTAACCTTTTAGTCAATGCACCAAAGTTGCGAAGAATGCAGGTTAATCTTGATTCTTTCTACTACATAAACGTAATAATGGCACCCACACGAATTTTTACCAACTCCGAAATCTTGCTTCATTTGTTTACCACAAATAGATCGGAGGGCTATGTGCAGTCTGGTGTAATTGACGGAAACATAGGAGATTACTGGCTCATGTGCATATTATATTATTATGTGCATATTATGTGCATATTATAGTCTCATAGTTCTGTGCTATTTCAGATTCAAACAATCAATAAGAAAACTAGAAAATTTTCGCATGGAAAACAAAATTTAAATTTTAGCCCTGTAGTTCACTGCACAGACGCAGATCAAGCTTATAATATATTTACGCATGCACTTTCAAACGTTTACTGAGCTTGTAAGACTGCTTGACACACGATTGCTCATGGCCAATCCAATGTGGCCATCTAAATCTAGACGTTAGAATCCACTGTATTTTTCCCTTAAAATTCGAATATTGATTTTAGAGAGCTGCTCCTTTGGTTGAAGATCAAGATTGCCTAAAAATAATTGTGTTCTCACTAATGAAGGACAAAATCAAAATAATATAGCGGAAGTAGAAACCATTTCAAAAGACAGTCGTTTTGGAGACGGCTGCAATTTCTGCTGAACAGCGCAAGTTGCACGCTGCAGAGCATAGAAAGTATCAGAACTAACTATAGACAAGTTCTCCAATAGAGCTGAGTAGGTGTCTTACAATGTTACGCAAAAAAACATTTTTCTTTACATTATCATATGCTGATCATATCTTGTTCTTCTGTCGGCATTGTTATGCTGCACACGTGATCTTCATTTGCTGGCATTTTTACACATAGCTCATTGGTGCACACACTTAATTACTTTCTTGTAATTTCTCGTTAACGAATAGTTCATCGACTTCAAAAGAATTGATAATTTTTATATCGTTTTGTTATGTTTTCAGTTAACTGACTTTCTTTTTTTTTCGATAGACATCAGCTGCATTGATCTGCACATGCGGAAGGCATCGTACGTCGTAAAGAAAAAAGCCTTATATTGGTCATTCCATCTGAAGGGCAATCGGTGTTCTTTCGACCCTGTCTGTTTCTGCTGGTAAATGTCATGCTAATTCACCTTAATGTTGGAAATAATTATTTTAGTGAGGTTTTCTTAAAAAAAACCATTCTGATGTTGTCAGGACGCTTAAAAAATATGCAAGTTAGTGACACTGTCTTGGGAGAAAAATTTCTACTCAAATATTGCTTTTACCTATTACTGTGAATTTTTTTACTACGTCATGCAGACGGCACTCCTCCATCACCGCGGTAGTGTAGTATTTTCAATTTAAATTCTTTTTAGCCATGAGAAAAAAACTACAATTGGCGCATATTTATTATTTCTAAGAAAGAAGGGCCGTTGTTTCATAAGGAATATATTCACAATTTGGGTTTGGCACTTGTACATAATATCAGAAGAAATAAAACCAAAACTTTTTGTTAATATTGAGACAAAAGTGGGAAAGAAACGACGTTCTGACTTACTTCGTTGCTTCCTGTTCACAATGTAACGTTTCAAATGAAAATATGACCTAATCCGCATTGTATACTGTGGTTTGCGGCATATTTATTTAGAAAGTATTAAAGAAGTTAGTTTTGGTATGGAAGTAATAGTTCTTCGGAAACCCGCAAGGTGGAGCGAAGTAATTAATGAAGGGAAATGAGACGTCCACCCAATCGTAGCAATTGCTAGAAAAAAAGAAACCGTATGGGTTCATCGAAAAAAAGCCTCACAGTTGAATAAAAATTCGTCATGGTCCAAAACTCATACCCGGAACCCGGGACCACCGCCGGTAGTCCCGCGTTCGAGTCCTGGACCAGGACCAATTTTTCTTCAGGTGCGAGGCTTTTCTTTCGAGGAAACCGTATGGGTTTCCTTTGTAGCAATTGCCACGAACAAGTGGATGTCTCGTTTCCCCTCAATAGTTACTTCCCTCCACCTTGCGTGTTTCCGCAGAACATTGTGTTAGCTAAAGGCAGCCTCTAGTTTAGTATGTCCTCAAGTAGGAAGTAAATCCATGTGCCTAAACTGTCAGACAGAGAAGACTCACTGGAACTGTCCAGCACACCATCCACTTGACACACTTTCGTCACTCATGAACGATCCGAAAAAAACTGCCAACATGCACGCCCGTTTGCTTCCGTGCCGGGTTTAACTCTCCCCAAACGATTGAAGACTAGCAGCAGATGATACGGTTGTCGTCTGCTCGTGGGGTTTGTTACTATCGCCGTCTTGTCTCTTGTCCAAACAAGGGGCAGGATTTTGCGAGACGCGTTTGCCAATTTGAAGACGTGTCCCAACCCTACTTCTGAAACTCCTTCGTGGACATTCTCGGTATTGAGCGGGCCACTGGGGCTTTTCATTGTTTTACGCTTACTAAAGGACACAGATGGCATTTCGCTGAATAAAATCATACTTCCAGTTCCGATTTTATGCAACCTGTGTGAAAGACCACATGTAGATTTAATTTCGCCCTATATGTATTAAAAGAGCATGATAACTTTGTCTTCCATAGCTCAGTTTGACACATCTTACATAGGTCTAGGGTAACTTCACACGTCTTTTTCGTTACAGACATCACTTTTATGCTTGTTTCGTTGTCCTACGTGCTTTAGAATGCTTCAAACTGTCTAATTTACGAGACAAAAGTCGCCAGACACCCATACCCGACAAACCCCAAATTGATCTGACGTTCCCAAAGAACACCTTGTCTTGAAAAATAAAAGAAAAGGAACACGTGATACGAACCGGGCTAAAAGTGACGTGCTCTGCAGTGAAGGCGAAACGAAGACATGCTCCGCGCAACATGGTGATTATGCAGTTCTAGTTCTTTTTCGTTGTAAAGAAAATTTACTCTTTTACAACCTTGTGAATAATTTGGCAACAAAGCGTACTATACAGTGCGTGATAGGCCACATTTTTTCATGGAACGCTACATTGTGAAAATGAAGCCGCAAAGTGAGTCCGAGCGTCATTTTATTTCGTTTTTGATTGACATAATCTTAACCTAAAGTTGAGGCTTTCTTTCTCCTCAGAGTAGTCTTTCCATCTAGTAGACACACATACCAAACCCATATTGTGAATATCTTCCTCATGGTGCAATTACATTTTTTCTCTAAAGAATAATATATACGGCAATTGTCGACATTTACTCATGTCTAAAAGCAATGTCAGTTAGAACGCAAAGTCATAAGTTATAATGTCATGAAAGACTGGCCCGTGGAGAACACAGAAACAAAGATTTCGCATTAATAAAACACAGAAATATTTCGGTTAAAATGTCTTTGCTAGTCATAGTTGCACTTGCATGCGCAACCTTCGAAGTGCCCTTACGGCAAAAAAGGACTTTATTCAGACAGAAATCGCATGAATAATTGCTTCCCACACTGAGGTAAACATGCCTTTTGTAGCGCAGTGGCAAATAGTTGACAAAGAACAATTTGTAGAAACTATGTATACATATATATCATGGCTAGTTTTTGACTACAATGATAGATTTCTAGAAATTCGAGCATCCTTAAACCATGTTGATTAAACTAAATTAGTCGTCGTAGTTTATGATATACTGAGGCAATTGGAACTTTCGCGTGTCTGAACACTGGTTAGAAATCGCAGCGGTTGAATGATGCTAAAAAAAAGCACTATACATTAATATGCCGAAAAGTTTTCCTTGTTCTGCACAAGCGCACATTTTGTGACAATGATAACGAATATACGTTTAAGTCAGTCAATTAGATTGCTATGAAATTGCTTGATTGAACTACTGGTTGTTGTTTATGTTTATGTTGCCTATTATGTAAATTCTTTTATGTTGTGATGTGTTGCCATAGGCTTTATTACTTTAACACTTTAGAAATTGTGTAATCCATTCTTTGTTTATAAACGCAACGGACGCCTTTTTATTTATATATTATTATGTAACTAAAAACAACAGGTCCCGCTGCAGTTTATAACTCTGGGACCTCTTTCTGTATAACTTCTACTGCATATATGTACCACTAATGAATGAAGCAATAAAACTTGAAACTTGAAACTTGAAACTGATACGTGTGCGTACGCGGTAGAAACATACCGACATTTTTTACCACAGACATGTACCACCAAACGCATCCGAATTTATTTTCTGTTAGAAAAGGCGCACTCTCGAGGTAGTGAAACATATTTATTTACAGGGACCACTTCGAAGCCTCTAAAAAGACGGAGGAAAGTATCTCACGTATTATTTGACTTCCTGCATGTAGAAAAGCATCAGCCGATATGTGGTAGCATATATCCATTTTACATGGCATTTTAGAGTCGAGTGCTCTTATAGGGCGGGCCGACCTGGCGACGCCTCTTGAATGTGGTCGCCTTGGAAATCAATAGCAACTGATTTGCGCATACAACCTCATCACTCCTCTACCAAATAAGGCACGAGCTGGCAGGATGCTTTGGTTCAGCTGGCTCACTTCAGTGCCTGCATATGTCTGTGATGTGAGGCGTTAGTGCTACAACCCACTGAAGCCTACACGATATCACACCCTCCTTCCACGTCAAGCCACTAAAATGGCTATAGGGCACGGCTAAGTTGAGGCATCGTGTCAAAACACAAATGTGGTCCTTGCAGGTTAAATGCATTGTTTCAGGTCGTCAGGGACAAAACATCAAGGAGCCTTCTTGGCAGTCCATCGCGAAGTGTTCCAGTGATGCAATGCTTTGACTGCTCTGGTCTTTCTATGAAGCCTCAATATGATAATCACGTAAAAATAATGTAGACAACCGCGTCGCAACAATGAATCAAATCCAGGCTTAAAGCATGATCGACAAGCACGTATGCTTAGAGTCACGACAATGGTTGAGGAGGGGGCTAGAATACTTGCGACAGGTACAGCGGAAGTTCACCGCCACCGTCGTACTGTCACCATGGCGCCGGGCATGCGTGACTCGCCCCTAAAGCGTTAGAAGTGCGGGTCGGTGACGATTCGAAGTTCCGAATGCGAATAGAATGTTGGACATCAACTAACCGAAAAGTATCTATTTGTTTCGTTTTATGAATATTGAAGCATAACTACACATTTCGCAACTTGGATAATCATCGTAGTTGCATCCTGGCTGAATGATCGTTTTTTTCTCGGTTTTTCTTTTTTCGTGTGTGTGTGTCTGGGGGGTAGGTGCTCTAAAAGGCGATATGGGCATAAAAATCGCAGTAAATGAACGGTGAAGAGGACATAGTGCTATTTCTCACCATCTGGGCGGAAATGGATTCTTTCTATTGATGTGTAAATACTCCATATTTCATACAGTTTCCTTCTGCACATTCATTACTTAGGTTGTTCACGCGGAACACATCCTCTGCTCACTGGTGCAATTTGCCCGACAAGCCGGCCTCGCAAAGGCGACGTGCGTATGGCTGCATCGAGTGAGCGGGAACGCATTCTGAACATAGCAAGAGATACAAACCATGGTGAGTGTAGATTTTATGACACGTGCTGTGGAAAAACAACTGCAGATTTCTAGGAATGACATTGCCCTCACAACATCCGGCTTCTTTTCATAGGTCTCTAGCGCTGTGCATCCCGGGTATACAGGATCACGCGTCTTCGAACGCCTTTTATTACCCTATCCGAGCTCCCCAATCAAGCAAGTGCTGTGTCACCGGAAAATATTTGCTAGATTGTCACTGCCTACGAACACTTAAGAGATCAATAACTCTTCGTTATTCGCCTAAACTCTGAATAAAGCAAGACAGCCTTGAGGAGCATTTGGAACTGTTTCATGCGTTAGCATGCCATATTAATTGGGGTCATAACCAGACACTGCTGAGGTGAACATATTCATCGGATTACAGGCATGCTGAAGGCCTCTTCAAGCGGTCTTCATGCACTAATGCTCCGTTATTGGAAGAGACACTAAACACCAAGGTAAATTACAGCGTGATAGCGCATTACCTCTTACAATAACAAAAAAAGCTCCCTTTAATCCGAAACGACGCTTGGAAGGCCAGAAAAAACGCGAAAATGGGACCTCTGGCAACACCACATCGAGATTCACACACATGCACGCCACAAGAACACCAGGTTTAAGGGCGTTAGCGCAAGACCAGCAATGTTTTTATCTGAAAGGATTTCCTTGACTGCATTGTAAAGTGAGCAACTGTCATAAAATTTTACAGAGGCAATACTGACTAGCTACCAGAAGATACTTGAAAATTTGCCGGCGCTGCAGCTTAGGCAGGAAGCTTATTAACCTTCAGTTATTGCCCGAATTACCGCAACCTCTTTCGCTGAAGGCCTGAACGAACTATTTTCAAGTATACACTGGTTTTGTGTTGCTGTTCCCTGTTATTTCTATTTTAAATATGTATATGTGAGTGAAAGTCTGCCAGCATCCGCCAGTTGAACAGGCGCATATGTTAGAGGACGCACGTGCGCACATCAGAGGCTTTATTTCATTCGTTTCGGCCATGATCCCGCCCTGACGGAAGACCACCACGGCAAAAACGTTGGAAATAAATCCTGAGTCTTTTCGTACGCGTGCATGTTGTTAATCATGACCATATAAAGCCAACAGACAACGAAGGCAAAGAAATCGTCGGGGAAATTACCTGTGTGGTTACAAATCTAATGTAGAAAATAATAAATAAACGCAAATTATAGTGGACGAAAAGATAACCTGCATACGGTGGGAGCTGAACGCATCGCCTCCGCATTACGCGTGCATTGCACTACCAACTCTGCTACGCCAACAGCTATAAAGAATCCACTGATCTGGATATTTAAGTTTACTGGATCTAGCCTTCAGAGCGTTAGCCCGTGCCACTCAAAGCCATCCTTGGTGGATATGAAGCATCTTTTTTTCCATGATGGCGTCACTTAGCACGTGAACTTAGGAGAGCAGGCGAGTGGCTGAAAAACGCTATATGTGTATACATATATACGTCTATGTTGGAGGGACGTTTATTTCGACCGAGTACTCGGCATCGAACCAGCAAAACCACATGCCTGATGATCATGATCCCACGCCAGTGAATATGAGGATCGATAACTGTAGGATTATGATGATAACGCACCGATGAAGAAGATGTGTTTACTAAACGCCCACTAGTAGAAATGCCAGGCCAATAGTGACGGCTTCGAATGCTATTGTAGGTTGTATGGGAACCGAGATGGCCAGCTATCATGTCGTCGCGGAATGCCTTGAGGACATAGAGAGAGAGCGTGGTAGAACGGGAACACAGCGCAGGCCGTCAGGGTGGTAAATGGGCCGATGCAGCACGTGATTGTGCTGCTTGAATTGTGCAAGTTGGCGTGGAAGCCGCATGCTAGGCGTGCGAGAAACGTCCGAGAAGTAGTTTATCATACGCTGACAATGCGGGTCAGCGCGTTGGCGAGCTGTGAATGTCAGATCGGCGCCCGGAGGAATGTGGTCTATCGAGGCTAGGGAGGGGAGTGGAAAAATAGGGACATCCAAAGAGTTGTTTTGCGACGCAGTTGCCAAGGTGTCGAGCAGGTGCACAGGAAGCGGATAACGAGAAAGAGCGCCATTGACTTGGTGTTTTTTACCAGACTTATGAATAATGTCAAAGTCATACTGTTGCAGGCGGGCAGTCCATGGGGACACGGGCGTGCGGTCAAGTTCTTGAGCGTGAAGAGTGAAGGACCTGGTGAGCGCATAGGGCGTGGTGGTCCATAGCAATTGTAATATGACTCCTGTGCAGATAGCGACGAAGCTTCTCTATGGACCAAACAGCAGCCAAGTACTCCTGCTCAGTGATTGTATAGCTCTTCTCGACGCAGGTGAGTGCGCGGCTAGTGTATGCAACGAGTCTCTCTCGCGAAGAGATGTCGCGTTGTAAAAGAATGGTACCTTTGCCGTGGCGGTTAGCGTATATGGGCAAGAAAGTCAGTGCAGTCTGATCAAAATTGCAAAGCAGAGGTTATGACTTGGGGGCGCCTCTCAACATATTACAAAGTCTGCTTCGCATTCTCAGACCAGAATAACGGTACACGAAAAAAACACTTCTATAGTGGCGCTGCGATGCAGGCAAATATCCGCATAAAGTGATGGAAATAAGAAGCCAGGGCAAGGAAGCTTCGCAACTATTCAGGCATTTCTGAGTGATTGAAGCGAAAGACCACAGCAATTTTGTCAGGGTGAGGACGTATGCCATCTTTGCTCACAACATTCCCCAGGACAGATCTGCTTGCGAAACGCATATCTTAGTGTTAAGTTGAAGAACAGCGTCGTCAATGCACGTTAGAACTTCATCCAAGCGTTGTAAGGGCTGAGGAACTGTTGATGAAAATACGACAAAATCCTCCAGGTATTCGAGGCAAGTTTTCTATTGCAAGCCACGCAGCACGGTGTCATCATCGTCATCATCATCATCATAGGCATCGTTGTCATCATCATCATCATCATCAGCCAGGTTACGCCCACAGCAGGGCAAAGGCCTCTTCCACACTTCTCCAACTACACCGTTCATGTACTAATTGTGGCCATGTTGCCCCAGCAAACTTCTTAATCTCATTCGCCCACCTAAGTTTCTGCCCCCCCCCCCCTCTGCTGCGCTTCCCTTCCCTTGGAATGCAGTCCGTAACCCTTAATAACCATCGGTTATCTTCCCTCCTCTTTACATGTCTTGTCCATGCCCATTTCTTTTTCTTGATTTAAACTAAGATGTCATTACATATTGTTTGTGCCCTCACCCAATCAGCTCTTTTCTTAACCCTTAACGTTACGCCTATCATCCTTCTTTCCATAGCTCGTTGCGTCGTCCTCAATTTAAGTAGAACCATTTTCGTAAGCCTCCAGGTTTCTGCCCCATACTTGAGTAATGCTGAGACACAGCTGTTAAACACTTTTCTCTTGAGGGATAATGGCAACCTGCTGTTCATAACCTGAGAATGCCTGCCAAGCGCACCCCAGCCCATTCTTATTCTTCTAATTATTTCAGTCTCATGATCCGGATCCGTAGTCACTACCTGTCCTGAGTAGATGTATTCCCTTATCACTTCCAGTGCCTCGCTACGTATCGTATACTGCTGTTCTCTTTCGAGACTGTTAAACATTACTTTAGTTCTGTGCAGATTAATATTCAGACCCACCATTCTACTTTGTCTCTCCAAGTTAGTGAGCATCCACTGCACTTGGTCCGCTGAGTTACTAAGCAGGGCAATATAATCAGCGAATCGCAAGTGACTGAAGTATTCTTCATTAACTCTTATGCCTAATTCTTGAAAATCCAGATCTCTGAATACCTCCTGTACACACGTTGTGAATAGCATTGGAAAGATCGTATCTCCCTGTTTGACACCTTTTTTTATTGGGATTTTGTTGCTTTCTTTATGGAGGAATACAGTGGCTTAGGCGCCGCTATAGATATCTTTCAGTATTTTCACATACGGCTCGTCTACACCCTGATTCGGTAATGCCTCCATGACTGCTGATGTTTCGACTGAATCAAACGCTTTCTCCTAATCAATGCAAGCTATATATAGGTGTTGGTTATATTCCGCGCATTTCTCTATGACCTGATTGATTGTCTGAATATGGTCAGTAATTGAGTAGCCTTTACGAAATCCTCCCTGGTCCTTTGGTTGACAGAAGTCTAAGGTGTTCCTAATTCTAATTGCAATTGCTTTAGCAAATACTTTGCAGGCAACGGACAGTAAGCTGATCGGTCTCTAATTTTTCAAGTCTTTGGCATCCCCTTTCCTATGAAATAGCATTTTGAAATAGCAGGGTGACCAGTTTTCTAGAACAATCTGCCCACCATCCTTCAACAAATCTGCTGTTACCTGATCCTCCCCAGCTGCCTTCCCCCTTTGCATAGCTCCTAAGGCTTTCTTTACTTCTTCCGGCGCTGCTTGTGGGATTTAATATTCCCCTAGACTATTCTATCTTTCATTATGGTCGTTCGTGCCGCTGGTACTGAATAACTCTCTATAGAAGTCCTCAGCCACTTGAACGATCTCATCCATTATAGTAATGATATTGCCAGATTTGTCTCTTAACGCATACATCTGATTCTTGCCTATTCCTAGTTTCTTCTTCACTGCTTTCAGGTTTCCTTCGTTCCTTAGAGCTTATTTAATTATTTCCATATTATACTTCCTTATGTTAGCGGTCTTACGCTTATTGGTTAAATTGGAAAGTTCTGCCAGTTCTATTCTAGCTGTAGCGTTAGAGGCTTTCATACATTGGCGTTTTTTCATCAGATCTTTCGTCTCCTGCGATAGCATACTGGCATCCTGTCTAACGGATTTACCACCGACTTCTATTGCACATTCCTTGATGATGCCCATAAGATAGTCGCTAATATCTTCTACACTAAGATCCTCTTCCTGAGTTAAGGCCAAATACCTGTTCTGTAGCGTGACCTGAAATTCCTCTATTTTCACTCTTACCGCCAGGTCATTGATCGGCTTCTAATGTACCCATTTCTTCCGTTCTCTCCTCAAGTCTAGGCTAATTCGAGTTCTTAACATCCTATGGTCACTGCAGCGCACCTTCCCGAGCACGTCCACATCTTGTATGATGCCAGCAATAGCGCAAAGTATAAAGTCAATTTCATTTCTAGCCTCGCCATTCGGGCTCCTCCACGCCCACTGCCGTCTATCCCGCTTGCGGAAGAAGGTATTCATTATCCGCACATTATTCATTTCTGCAAACTCTAATAATATCTCTATGGTGCTAGCCCTAGAGTCTATGCCATATACCCCCCCCCCCCCCTGTTTTGTCTCCAGCCTGCTTCTTGCCTACCCTGGCAATGAAGTCGCCCATCAATAAAGTGTATTTTGTTTTGACTTTATGCATCGCCGATTCCACGTCTGCATAGGTGCTTTCGACTTCCTTGCCATCATGACTCGATGTAGGGGCGTAGATTTGTACGACCTTCAATTGCACGGTGTCAATAATGCGCTCAAAAGTCACAGGTGCATTGCCTAGCCCGAAAGGCATGACGTTGAACTCACAAAGTCCATCTATGCGCTATTTTTTCTTTTTCATCTTCGTGCATGGGAATTTGGCAGTAGCCAGAACGCAGATCGAGGCTTGAGAATTAGTCTGTGCCTTGCAGCTAATCAAGAGCTTCATCAATGCGTGACATAGCATGTACGTCCTTCCACGTGAGCTGATTGGGGGCCTGGTAGTCTACACAAAAGCGCACGGAACCGTCTTTTTTTCCTGACCAAAACAAGAGGAGATGACCAAGGGCTAGTTGAGGGTCGGATTACCTTCTGTTGTAGCACGTCGACGACATTTTATTCTATGATTTTTCGCTCGAGTGGAGACACGGGTATGGGTGTCGGCGTGATGTTGATGATTCGTGTTTCTCAATACGATGTGCTGCAATTAAGGTTTGGCCGAAAGTCGACGAACGGACATCAAAAGAATTTGCATGCTTGTTCAGCAAAGCAAGCATCTGCTGCATCTGTGAAGGAGGCCACTCACTGCTGTTGGCTGCAGTAAAGGTGGATGGAGAAGCAGTTGCACAAGTAGAAGGGTTGGTCGAGGCCCAGCTTTAATGTTCATGACGCATACAGTCCTTGGGTCGGCCGTGCCAGCCACTGTGGTGTGTTGCGGAAGGAGAATTTCCTCCGTTGTAGCGTTCGTGGCGGTGCAAAACTGGTGCCTTTATGAAGGCTACGAGACGATGGCGAGAGAGACACCACCATGGTCAAAATCGTTTCACAAAGTGGCAAGAATTCGCTGTCCGATGGGACATAGTTAGGTATCTTCCACAGCGATCAGGAGCAACGGCGTGTGTGTTTCTTCCCCAGGCAAGTAGTCGGTGTCGGTAAAATTCACAAGGTGGTGCCCACAACAAAAGCCCCCCGAAGCAAGAAAGAGAACATTCCACCCCAAAATAAGTTGGTGAGTGCATGGGGGCAGCACAGCTAACTGTGTGTGATGTAAGGTATTATCAGTTATCAGACGAACATTACAATGCGCGGAAAGGGAAGCAGCATCCCCTTCGGCTGCAATTAGCGTCGGTCCATGGTAAGGCGTCGTGACACTCCTGAGGCCGGAACATAAATCAGCATCCATAACGCAGATTTCCGCACCTGTGGCCAGCGAAGAAGCTACGAACACCCCTTGGACAAATACCGAAAGCATATTGGACGGGTGCACTGAAGGAATTTCAATTCTGTTGACGTTGCAATTCTTCCTAGGAAAACTGCATCACTTAGTTTTCCGGACGATTGGTGCAGTTGAGTGAGACAAGCCGCAGTGGCGTGTGAAGCCGCGGAACGACCAAGGGGAGTGGCGTCTGACTGAACGGTAGTTGCTTTGGTCTTCCGTCGAAGTACGCGGAGATGTAGAGCGGTGCGGAGGTGAAGAGAAACGCCAAATTTGGCAAGAGGATAAAATTGTGCTCAGACATGTCGTAGCCCAGACGCTCGTCCTTCTGGCACTTGCGGCAGAAACGTGAAATATGGTCGCATTTCCCGCACTTATAGCACGTGGGACGTGACGGACGACAAGGCTAGTAGTACATAGTGCTTGGCACTCCGGGAGCCACTGCACTCAGATGGGCCGATGAAGGCTCAGTCGCCATGGACGGAATGTTCTGTGGACGCGCAGCATCAACGGACGCGTACGTTGCTAGCGGCTCACTAGAGTTGAGGTTGCCTGCATGCGAGTCAGCAACTTGCGCGTATGTTGGGAGGGTAAGAGAGAGAGAGAAATCACTTTAGTTGAAACCGTCAAAGAGTATGGGTGATTGGGGCGAGACGCAGCTCCCCCTTTCACCGTCTACGTCCCCACTAGACGTCGGCCAGAGTTAGTTGGCTTCCGGCGGCGGCCTAGGCTTGAACGAGGACCCGTTTTTGGGATTGTTCTTCCTGGCTGCGAAGGGAGGATTCCCTTGACTCTTTGCTCACATGTAGACCATGGGAGGGGACAAGAGACGGAGGTTTGCACATGGGTGCAGTGGGTTAAGGGCACCAGTTTATTGCTGTTGCCGTCACGCAGGGCCGCGCAAGAAAACGGACTGGGTCACACCCAACGACGATTACAAGCCCATTACTAGTCATTCTTCGCATATCATTGTTCTTACCGTGATACGCCGTTGCGGATCCGCCGTTGAGGCACATTTGCCAGCGTCCGTCTCAAGGCGAACTGACTCAAGTTTGTCCAGGCGATGACACGTTGTGATGATATCAGCGATTGTAACGCGGTTTTTGATGGTAAGGGCATTCAAGGCGACTGCGCCAATGCCTTTCATGATGTCGCGTACTTTGACTCTGACATAGATGAACTCACACGGCAGCAGAGCGCAAGAACATCCTCAATATGCAATGCGTAAGTCTCCCGTGGCTGTTGTTGGGGAGTATTGAGGGTTTTCTTTGTGATACCAGAAGGAATTGCCACTATACTAAATACTTGGCGAAGCTTCGGCTTAAAGACAGTCCAGTCAGTAAAGTCTATCTCGTGGCTAAAGAACCAAGTCTGCGCCATTCCCATCAAGTAGAAGTAGACATGGCGGAGCTTGACATGGTCGTCCCAGCGATTAGCGGGACTTTGTCGCTCGTTGTCGTCCAGCCACACCCCTAAATGTTCATCACAATGACGAGCGAAGATATGGGGTCAAGATGGTGGCTGCTTAGAATATACGTGGTGGATTGCGGTGTCGGAGTGGTAGGGTTAGAAGTGAAGGGTTGGTCGACAGTGGCCGCAAGCGGTGGCCTCAACGAAGCTCCGGGATGTACGCTGAGGGGTTAGAGGACTGAGGATCGAGCATCGACGTCTCTCTGCAGAAGCGACGTCTATTTGGCACGAGTATTCGGCATGGAACCTGCAAACCCACACGCCCGAGGATGATGAGGATCCTACGGCACTGAAGATGAGGATCGATCAACGTTGAAACGACAAAATACTGGTATCGGTGCTTTCAGCTTTGCCGAATTCGGAGGACGCGCCTTTGAACACTGCGCATAAGTACAGTGTACACGACCAGTGTTAAACTGATATAAAATTTTTGAGGGGCAGCAAGCAAAGCATTACAGCGGAAAGTGCATCTGTCGCGGTGGCACAACTTATGTCGTTGCCAGTGAAACTGGCACATATTTAACGCCATGGCAAAAATCGTCTGTCACGATATCGTCGTCATGGCAGAGAGTACCTATGGCGACCTCAGAATCATTACCGCCACAGAAAATGTCTGTTGCGACTTTAGAACTTTTGGTCGTCGCGGCAGAATGGTTTGGCTGCGACATCCCTTCCGTCGTAAGATCAGAATGAATTCTCTGTGGCAACGACAGAAACTGATGCAGTACGCCAGGAACGGCCGTTGTACGACAGCAATTACTTTGGTTTGTTCGAACGTTCAGACGCACTATTTCGGAGGTAATCTGAGGTTCTTGCAATAATTAGGTCAAGTGCGATGGCTGGTGCCTTCATGTGCGATGTCTTCGTGCACGCGTAGTGTTTCTAGATCATGTTCATTTTCGAAAACGGGTTAAAGCGAAAGGCAGCCAGAACGGCTCACTCCCCGAAGGCCGTTCCCTTCATCATGCGAGCACTAGGAAAGCAACCCTTCGCGGTCATCGAGTGAGAGAGAGAAAAAAAGGGAGACGATAGGCTGATAAGTTGAGCAGATTAAGTGTTTGGTTGGCTACTCTGCAGAGGAAGATGGGATAAAAGCAGGAATAATGAGGAACCAAGAGAAGGTGAAAATTTCACCGACGATTTCGATACTCCCTAATGCGAAATTTCAGAGGAGCTCTATATGGCTTTTCATTTCGCCATGTAATTAATGGCTGGCGCAGACACTCTTTCTCGTGCGGTACGTTATAAACGAAGCGAAGTGTGGCGCGACTCCCTTGCTATCTGGGAGATCGGGAGATGGAAAGCATGGGTGACGCGTGGGCGCAATTCACAGCAGGAGCCGCACAGACCTTCACTCACGCAGCGCTTTGTTTCCATATATGGTATCGGTGGCTTCATGGGTAAACAGACGAAGCCCGCTTGTAAGCGGTAAGGAACAATTTAAAGCAAAGAAATCAAATAAAGTGAGATCACCTATCCACATACATAGTGCTCCTTAGAGAGTGCATCAGGAAGCTTATAGTTGTGGTGGGACAACAATAATTAGTCCGTTGGTAAGGCTGAAATCTAGAGGTCAGGTGAGACGGAAATTTGGAAATGGGCTAAGCTAAATTTGGGGGTGCGCCAACTGAAAACCTTAACGTGGGTCAACTAAAATTTGAGGGTGGGCCAAGTCGGAATCTCAGGTTAAGCCAACTGAAATTCGGGGATGGGCCAACTTATGTTCGCGGGTGGGCCAACATGAAATTTGAAGTGGGCCAATTAAAATTTCGGGATTGATCAACGTAACTTTT
Source organism: Dermacentor albipictus (assembly GCF_038994185.2). Taxonomy (NCBI): domain Eukaryota; kingdom Metazoa; phylum Arthropoda; class Arachnida; order Ixodida; family Ixodidae; genus Dermacentor; species Dermacentor albipictus. The sequence goes on along the minus strand of NC_091827.1, from coordinate 107,748,105 downwards.
GGGGCGGGACAATATGAAATCTGGGGGTGGGCCAAGTTAAATGTAGCGGTGGGCGAAACTTAAAATTTGGGTTCGGGCCAATGTACCTTTGGACGTCGGCCAACTTGAAATTTTGAGGTGGACCAACCTCAATTTGGGCATGCGCCAAGTTGAAATCTATGTATGGACCAAGTTAACTGGGGGGTGGGCCAACTTGACATTTTAGGGTGGCCTAATGTCCAACTGAAGAATCCTGAGCGTCGCGTGAGTAAGGAACACATCGCGGGCAAGCAAGTGCGTTGAGACGCTTGGCGCTTTACATTGGGCCTTACCAAAGCGCAGCTAAAACGCAGGTGCGAGCTTGCGCGCACAAGGAACGCGGGCGTAACCCAGGCTTGACAGATTGACAGCGAGGGTGACATGCCAAAGCGGTGATGCACTCTCCCCTCACGCAACGCCTCACGCGCTACTGCCAGCGCTCGTGTGCCCATGTGACCGCTCGGCTCCGTCGAGGCGCTCTCATGCCCGGTGTTCAGGCTCAATTGGCACGATTGCACTGAAAAGGCCAAGTGCGACGAGAACATCTGCAGCGTGAAATTCGGAGAGAAAGGTTAAGCATTCTTCTCGATGGGAAACGCCATTGGTAGACGCGCTAAGCTAGGAAAAAACAAGTAAGCATAACAAAGCAAAAGCTATGTCACAGCCGAATCAAGCAATGCTTACGCATTAGGTGATAATGCTCACAATTTTTGTAGCTTCCCGTAATTGTCTTTCTAGTGGACATTCCACTTCAGCCGCTGTTAATTGGCCGGAGTCGTACAAGGGTGAAGACTGGCTGGGGTCGCCTGTGCTGGGGTCGGGGTCGCCCCGCCAATCAGCACTACACCAGGAGCCCAAATGAATTTGTTCACTAGGTGGATACTAACAGGATAACCCTCCTCCCCCCTGTATCGTATACATGAGAACGCAGTACTGCTCAACACCGTGAAATGTGCTCAAAAACTAACCTCCAAACACGAAGCAGTCTAACCGTTCGCTCGAGACATTGCGTTGCGGCACATTCTATTTACAAGAAGCGGGACTAGCAATTTCCTGCATAAAAATTGGGATGTCTGCGCAAACTTTGTTTATAGCAGCTGGTCATTTTTTTTTTCAAACGTTAGGCCATCATAGCTGCGCTGACCAGATATGATACTGTTACTTCAGGTGCTCTTAATCGTATGTAATGGAAGTAATCTTTTTTTCTGATAACGCGAGACATGGTACATATTGAGTTATGGTAAAGTTTTTCAATGACGCTTTTCGCTCGGTTGCAGTGTACACAATCATGGAGAAAGAGCTGTCGGAAGTTTCTCACTCGCATATGCACGTCGACGACGTGAAGCACAGCGTCATAGTAGCGGCCCGCAGTACGGTTGCTGAGGGCGATGTTAGCCAGCTCTTGAAAGAGCACGCTAGAATTGGCCTTCAAGGGTGTCCAGGCCTTCCATGATGCCGGTGCTCCACCAATATACATGAGAAATATTACAGACACCCTGACTACTGCAATGCATCCGTCTTTCATATTGGGCACTATAAAAGAGAAAAAAAGAAAATTCACAAGCATTCCTACAATATGTGTAGGGTTTCTTTGTATTCACTCAGTGCAACATCAAATCCTTCTCATTGCACATTTCATACTTGTTTTTGAAACGGACTGTCAGTATGGCACCTTAACACGCAACTAGAGATACAACGTATCTTATGCTTTGACGTAAGGTATGCAACATAAGCTTTCCGCATACACCCGTGTTGGAGCCACATTTTATTTTGTCAGGGCTTTGAGCAGGTGCAGATTATATTCAAGAGCGGGTTATTTGCGTCCTAATTTCGCAGCCGCATATATTCTTCTGATATCGTTTGAATTAAAAGGGTTAATGCTACTGTTCTCATAGTGCATTTATTTCTTCGTGATGAAGCTCTACAGAACGAAATATTGAGAAAGCACGAGACGAATTGACGCGATGACCGTAAACTTCGTGATGCTTTACAAGCTTGTGCAAGCTTCCATGTTTCTAAATATGTCTCTTCATAAATGCAAGCCACACACATTTTGTTTGTCTTGTTCTCGCCAATGTAGCTGTCGCTCTTTCTCAGGCCTGATTTCGCAGCACACTTGTAAATACAGCTGTCGTCCGTATAATTCATAGCGTTAGATATACGGAGTGACCAGTTTGAGGGCTTAGAGAATGGTGAAATTCTCCTGTGGCGGGCAGATAGCTTATTTGTAGTCCTTCAGCAGGAATATTCAAAGAGGTGGCCATTATTTACATGGAAAATGGAAACACATTATGAAAATTGAGCAAGAATTCCATATTTGGTAATTAATTACTTTTCGGTAGCTTATTCCAGTTACTAAGTGTAGTCGATAAGTGTGCAATCATATTCAATTATAACAAATTTTGAGGATGGCGTGGGTTTTCTATCATCATCATCACCAGCCTATTTTACGCCCACTGCAGGAAGACGCCCTCTGCCAGTGATATTGAATTCGCCTTTTATGCGTTAGCTCATTACAACTTTCGCCTGCAAATTTCCTAATTACACCACTACGTCTATTTTTCATGTTCTCGAGGGTCGTTCCCGTCCATTGTCTGTAACTCTAATGGTTCAGAGGTCATCTGCCCTATCTGCCCTGCCCATTACATGGCCTGCCCAGCTCAATGTTTTTGATGTCCACTACAATATCGGCTACCGCTGTTTGCTCTGTTCTCCATAACGCTGCCTTGTGCTCTCATAAGGCTAGGCTTAAAAATTTTCGTTCCATTACTCTTTACGAGTTGTGAGCTTCTTCTCGATCTTCTTGGTTAACCACCAAATTTGTGCCCCACGTGTTAGCACCAGTAGAAGGTAATCGTTGCGCACTCTTCTTCTTCAGGCCATGGTAAGCTCTGCCCGAATTTTGGGATGCCTGCTGTATGTACCACAACCCATTTTCCTTGTTCTGTAAGTAACCATCTCACGGTCAGGGTTCCCTGTGAGTACCTTACCTAGACAAGCGTACGCCTACACTGATTCTAGAGACTCACTGTCGATGATGAATTCTTGTTCCCTTGCCAGGCTACTGAATGTTACTTTCGTCTCCTGCATACCAACATTCAACCCTACTCTTAAGCTTTCTCAGTTAAAGTCCTTATTCATTTGTTGCACATGATCCTCAGTGTTGCTGGACAAGACAATGCCATTTGCAAATAGAACGTTGCTGACGTATTCGCCGTTGGCCCTCACTTCTATGCGATCCTAAGGATTTTGAGGTATGTGCCATCAAACCAATGGTAAAAAAAATTCACTATTTGAGTAAGTTTTAAAGAAAACGCTGTTTCAGGGATTGACACACAGAAGTGACTGGAATATCAACGTATTTCATCGCGCACTTCGTGAATGTCTATCTAGAAACTTGTTTTATTTCGAGAAATATCTCTAAGTGGATGCGCCTAGCATTTTAAACGGTTACAATTCGTGAAATTTACTATTTCTTGCAATGTAACCTATTATTTATTTCGTTAATGTCTGTGAATTATATGATTTTTTTTTTCATTTATTGATTAATGTCGGCCTCCTTTAGTATCCGCTACAATGACAAGATTTATAATGGAACTGCAGTTTGTGCTAGTTGGAACATGGACTTTTGAAAGCGAAAAATTCAGCGCAAAACCCAGGAGAACTCACAAACTAGAGACGAGACAAGCACTAGCGCTGTGCTTGTCTTGACAAGCACAGCGCCAGTGCTGGTCTTGTCTCTTCTTTGTGGCTTGTCCTGAATTTCCCGCTGAATTTTTCACCTTCCAGACACGAATTAAGCTGCCTAGCTGCCACAAGCGATTGTTAATGTTCCTGTAAAACTTTAAAAACTATCACTCGGAATATTTGGCTAAATCTCTTTACAACAATGTTGGAAGACTTAGAAAGCCATGTGAGTTGTTGTTGCATGCACTCTTGTCCTGTTTCTTTATTTTTTTTTCTGCTGCCAAGTTCACTGCACTGCTCCTGCTTGAGTACGGCCTTCGGTCGAGTGCATGCGGTAGCTCATTTCTACAATGCCTTCTTTTGCGCCGACAAAAAACATAAAGCCTAGGGTATTAGATGCCTAAACTACGATATGATTAGAGAGCACACCGTGCTGTTGCACTCCGAAATTAATTATACAACCTGCGGTTCTCAAATCGTACCTAGTCTAAGTACGTGGCCGTTATTCTTGCATTCTGTACCCATTAAAATGTGGCCGCTGCTTCCGTGGTTGAACCAGCAACCTCACGCGTTGCCAGGGGCACTGGACTTCCGCGGTGGTTTGGTTTTGTCTTTTGAATGTTGAAATGAAAGAAAAGGAATACGGGGTTCAGCGTGTGGAGCACATTAGAGCGGAAAGAGAGCCACATACACAGTGTTTGGTGCAACGAACATTTTCTGAGCCTAACTTTCAGAATAATGATGATTTCCAAGGATACGGTACTCGAAACATGAACTATGGATCTTGATTATGGTGTACTGGCAGTTATGATCAAGTCTGTAGAGAGATAAGATTTAGTAATTCGATCAAATGAAAATAAGTTTCCTTGGAGTCTTTCCTTTATATTGTCTTGTTCTGAACGAACAAAAAGTGATTGTAGTGAACAGGATGCTTTCAATAAATACAGTTCTCTGGAAATGAAATGAGAACACGTGCAACAGCACTTTGTCTTTTGAGCGGTCGAAAGCAATGTAAAAAGAACCTGTTAGAGATCTAGATAAGGTCCGGAGGTTACAGAGCCTGGTTTCGTGTGTTGAATATATTCGGTTCCTGAGTTTAATAAAACAGTCTATAATGCTATTCTGTGTGCGGATGAGAGCAAATTTTATAGGAGTACATGGCGTTCTAACACAATTTTTACTCACCACTGCGTAAGGATACCCTACGGAACACAATATTTTGTAAGCATTCGTGCGATGTGTAAATTCAGCCGTGAAAAATACCAAAATGTTAGCATAATATAAAAGTACGAAAACAGCCATGTCTTTTTTCAATGTTCCACATTTTTTATAATGTTCGATGCGTTATGGTTATTACAGCAATTTTTGTAGGGAGCAGGGACATGACGACCATTGACAGTGACATTTTTAGATATGTTGCATCAGTTATTGCGTGCCGCTTAGGTAAGTGTAAAGCCAGTAGTAGTGCGATTACTGCTGCAGCCTTACTGCCGCCACTACGTGCCCGCAGAACTCCTGGTGCGAGAAAGACGTTGAACCTTTAATAGCATTGCAGCCTTTGCAAATTGCCGTAGATTAAGTAGATTAAGCGTCAGACAATCGCAAAAACAGGACCGTTGGTTTTCTTTTTCAATAGAATTAGACTTTTTGCGTTCTTAAGATACTTTCCGGTGTTATGACTATTTGTAATGTGATGCACATCAAATTTAGTCGCTGCGTATCTACCGTTAATTGTTTTACGCCAAATTAAATTAATAGGTACCGTTGAGTGCATTCCACTTTTAAATCGCTAGGTATATCCCTCTGAGTACGTGACCGGTCAAGCACTTTAGTACACACAGCGCACTTGTATATATACACTACTTGAAATCAGTCTACTTACATCCTTCATGAAAAAGTTGATCCATTGTTTATGTTCACAATATTTTTCATAACACATAAAACATGGGATCACTGATTACACATCCATCAAATTAATTGTCGCTAATCAGACTAAGGTGTCAAATATTCCCCAATAATGTAGGCGTCGCGCGTTATTGAGCCATGTAGAGGAGATGGTTTCGCCATCAGAATTGTAACTTAAGACCCCACCTATCAGCAATGTATGGTGCACGCTTTGGTACTTCACAGCTTCAAGGAAGCTAGAATTTGTGTGCTTCAGTGTTTTAAAACGTGTAAACGACGTCGCAGCCTAGCCAACCATCGCTTCAGCAGCCGAGTGCAACCAAAACCATTTACTACTCATTTCCATAATTTTCATAATGAAGAAGGATAAAGAAGCTCGTGAACAAATTTTACACATCTCGATGAAATTGGAGAACATGGCCCAGAGGGTAAGACGGCTTCGTCGCACAGCGACCCGCAATTATCTGCCAACGACCTCATAGTTTGTAGAATAATTGTTGTGATAGACGTATAAGTTATCATGTAGTTGTTGAACGCTCTTATTTCAAGAGCGTGACATTATCCACCCTCATTCAGAACAATTTTTGTTGCTAAGTAGGCATGCAGAAAGGAAGCGAGAAAATTCTTCAGTAACAATTTTGACAACGTTGGAAAACTGCAGAATTTCATGCACAGGAATACACTTCACAACCACCTGGATGGATTGAAACCAGAATAAAAAATACTAAATTTCAAAATAAATAAAAGCACAGTTACCTGCAGTGGTGATAACGCGAGAAAATTTGGCGCCCTTGTTTATAAATTATTTTTCTCACTATCAGTTATTATAGTGAGTCTTCATTTTGTGCCTACCCTGGGTCGCGGACAAATACAGTGTCAATATTCTCACTGTTTATGCTACAAATAAATTATCGATAAGATACGCAGAGGCTGCGACCGTGGCGTTTTAAAAACAAATACATAGAATCACACAACGCGCTCTTAAATATAGTCCATCTTATAAGTCCTTAATACTAACCACAAACAGTGCAGCTTAACTACGAGATCATCGCGCCCAATTTCGTCGATTACATTTCGTTGCCTGTTGGTTTCGTCTTACTTTTCACGCTATACTCTAGGCTAAAGTGCATTTATTGCTTCTTGAAGTTTTTGCCTCCGAAATGTCGAAACATCACTATGCTCCTAGCTTAAAATTAACTGCCTTTCATAGAAACTGCCAACCAGAGTCGACTATTGCGATTGCTTGGTCTCAGTTTACACTAATTTTGTCCAGAACCATCAGCATACAGGGACCATGCCACCGCTGTCGCAATGGTCGGTCAGTTAGAAAAACAGGAGATATGAAAATTTCAGAATTAGAAGAGTAATGAGTTGGCCGAAGTAGCAATTACGCTGAATCATTGTAAAATGTATCTAATTGTTATGAAGACTCATCTCCTTCTTCCATACAATAATTCCGTTTGTTAGGCTTTTCAACAACTTATCGTGTTGGGAACAAGTCAATAACAAAATCATAACGATAAAATGAGCCATTCCTGAAGGAAGTGGTGTAAAAAAAAAGAAAAGTCTGCAGCAGTCGCGTAGAAGGCCTGAGTTGAAGCTACCTTTGCACTCTCCTGTACAAAAGCGAGCAACGATCGAGTTCATTGCCTTCGATAAGAGCATTCAAGTTTGCTCCACCCAGAAAAGAAGCAACGTGTCGCGCTCACCCAAACGTGCTCCTCGTTTCACGCAGGGCTGGCTCGTCAAGACGAACTTGAATCCCGTCTCGAGCACAACGGTCTGAAACGAGATAACAACTCCTCGTGTTCGGTCAACGACACGCAAGTGTCACCTTTCGAAGCACGCCACCTTCCTGCTCGGGAGACGCATTGCGCAACAGTGCCGCGACCCACTCGAGCCTACCGCATGTAGCTCCACTTTTGGGTATAGATTAGATAAACTGTAAAAGGTGTCAGCAAATTTCAAACGTTCACGCAAACATAGAGATCAGTGAGAAATGCCTTCATCGCTCAGTGGCCTGAATACACGGTGGATGCTATGATGTCGGTTTATACTCCACTTCTACATTATTTTGGTACTGCTCTCTGCCATTGCGCTCACCGATGCACAACGCCACAATGATACTTAGAAATAGACCTTAAATCAGCCCTACAGGCCTCCTTTTCGGGAAAAAGAACACACTTCATTTGGCGAGAAATAGTAGCTGCGAGCGCGAGAACTGTATGAAACTGAAAATGTAAGTGATAGTTTATTGACAATGTTCACACGTTGCCTCGATAGCTAGGAAAGCTCTTCTTGTGTGGTCCTTGAGCGTTCTTCGTTATCTGTTACTGAATGCTTTACTTGAACACGCCATTTTTATTGCGCTTGGCATTCTTAGGTAACTTCGCCCAGTTTTCAGAACCTCTTTCCATTTGCCCTGGCGTAACCTATTTCATATATAATGGGGTCCCTGGGTAGGGCATTCACTAAATGAAAGACCACAGCACCTCTCTCTCTAGAGAACCGTGTTTACAACCAACCGGCTAACCATTTTGAATCACTGAGTATGTACTGCTCATAAATAAAACTCTTTCAAGCCAAATAGGGTCACTAGGTATGTTCTACGGGGTATATGCCACCCTTCGATGAGAAAAAAATCTGCAATGTTTTACAGTGGTGAACAGAACTGAACTCTCATCGTATATATTCGGACAATGTTTTCAAAGTATATATTCATGCAATTCTCGTCGCAAGTTTCTTTTGCTGAATACCATACAAAAATCCCGCGTACGGAGCAGTTTACATAATTGCAACCTCGGCTAGGCAAATGACGAAACAGCAAAGCATCCGAAGTTTCAACGTTGTGTTGAAAGGGGGACAGTTTAGTTGCATTCTTTAGTTGCAGGCAGGAATTTCCCGATGCATATTGAAAGCTTATTTTACCTCACCTACTTAATAAATTTGACATGTCAAATGTGCAAGCTATATTAATTATTTTTTATGATAGCATTAGCTACGTTGCTTCAATAAACCACGTCGTCAATTTGTTTTCAAATATTTCATGAACGTTAAGTTGCATCTTTTCTCTGATGATGAATCTTTTTTTCCCTGCAGAGAAACCAATAGACCTTGAATGAGTTGTGGACTTGGTATCTTTGCTGCACCTGTAATAACCCTTGCTTTGAAAGGTAATTAAATATATTGTCAGAAAATTATTGGTTTGCTATTTTGACACAGTGACAATGAACCCTCCTGCGTCATCACATAAAACTCGTGCAACAATTTGCAATGCACGCTTACAGCCTGTTCTTATATCGATGAAACAGTACAAGACGACACGCTAAAGAAAAGGTAATTAAAACTGCGCACTAAAGTCAGCAACTTGCATCCTTTCCTGTGAATATTTGCATCATTTCAGTAGAAACGGTTCTTTCACGTCCGCAACTAACCGAGTGTGCAGACACAGTCATGCCTTACATAATTCTAATAACAGTTTATAATAAGTTCGTGGTCACAATAATTAGTGTGTAAAGCGAGATACTGAAATTCTGCGTGAATACTAGCTTTATAAGTAATGAATTACGACGCTACACGCAAGAGTATTTCACGCAATATTTTAAAAGAAAGTTATGCCTTTCAACTCAACACAAAGTGAAGTTTATTCAATAAAGGTTCACAAACAGCCTTTTTGCAATGACGAATTCAAATATTGCTGTGTTTACTCCCATAAAGGCAAGAAAAAACTAAAATCTATCGACAACAATATTGTTCTTCAATTTATTCACCTGCCACAGTGGCTATGGTATTCTGCTGCTAACACAAGCTGAGCGGTTGAATTGCCAGCCGCGGCAGTTGCACTTCGATGGGAATCATAGATCAAAAGATCTTGAACTTAGATTTATTTCATCATCATTTATAGAACCCTTAAACTTGCAGAGGTTATTGCATAGTGTGGACATGCACATGAAAAACCTATCAGTATCAACACAGTTGTAAAGCAAGCACCTTTCCTGATACTTCGCATCTGTCAACCTTCATGGCAGCAATATATACACACACACGTGTGTATATATATATATATATATATATATATATATATATATATATATATATATATATATATATATATATATATGTATATATATATGTATATATTATCGGCATGATCACTATAATGAGACATAGTAAGCAGTATTAGATGGCTCATTCTACAGATGCATGAATGCCAGTTGCCATGAATGCTCACATACACCATGCGCACAGCACAAAGAAAACACTTTTCAAGAGTGGTCACTTCTGGCAGATATGAGTGCGCCATAAGCAGCAGAAATTTTATTAGAGGGAATTGTGTATTACCGCTTATGAAAAAATACAGAGAATGGAGAGGCTTTTAATACAGTACCTCGTGCTACCATTATAGTAAGAACGACAAGCAAGAAAGTTTGTGGTAGTGCATTTAGGTTCAACCGTAACATTGTGAAAGAGCTAAAATTCCAGGTGTGAGTTGGATGTATAATTGGCCTACCCACACCAACAATACAGACATACTACAAAAAACACTACAATATATGTAGTGCTACAGTCTATGGGAAAGCAACCTTATGCAGAATTCAATAACGAAGCAAACTTTTAATAATTGCAATTTTTCTTAGCCAGTCTATCTTCCATCTTCCTGATAAGACAGCTTACATTGGCATGGGAAATTAGACTAGAATGAAGAACTACCCTAGATTGCACGTTGTCCTTCATAGCTGGACATATATACATGCACGACAATATCTCCCAATGCTCTGCTAGCGTAAGACCTATAAGGTAGAGCCTGCACCTGGGTGAAGCGTTTATACCAGGCCTGTACACAAATTCTCAACTTGGTAAAAAGAATAATCTCAAAATCATGGGGCGTGGAGGAGCGGATACTATGGGAATTCGCAAATGCTGTACTGGTGTCCAAGGGTTTGTACGGTATGTACTATCAGAAGCGCACTACAAATACAAATGATCAAACACAGGCATACCTATACTGAGAGGACTTTCAAACCTTACCAAGCTTGAAGACCTCAACGAGAAAGAGCAAAAAAAAAACATAGACGGGGTCGAGGTGCAGCCTGCGGCACGAATTCTTTGCTTCAAGATTTCAGGACCTGGTCGCAATATACTATGCAAGCTAGTATGTGAAATGCAACAACGACTACCCCTCCCTTCAAGTACACACCAGGAGCGCCTGGACTCGACTGGTTTCCATACCATGCAACATGGGGGTAAACAATTAGTCCAGAAGACCGTATGCAAATGCCAAACCTAAAAAGAAAGTTGCTAACCATGAATACAGAGATCTGACGCATACAATACAGTGATGTGTCAATAATATTATACATGCGTAATAGCAATATGTCACTACGTAAAATAAATACCCTACCAGTGGGGAACACTGCAGAACATCCTACACCCAAGAAGCTCCACTGAAAGTGCACTTGCAGTGCAAATTTGCCGACTACGACATCCTGCATGCCTACATGGATTGACCGGAAACTTTCACGGCGTGAACATCACACTAGAATGTCAGGAATATTGAGAGACTTACATATAACTTGCAAGAACATGGCTAAGAAGTTAAATTATATTTTGCGTAGTCATGTAGATATCCCAGGACACAAGCGGGATCATGAGACAGATATAAGAAAGAACTCCATCAGTTGGTGTGTAAATCTGCGGGTCACCACCCGATGCTTGCATAAGCGGTTATGCAACTTTGACGTCACGAGATTGGAATAAAAACTCATTGAAATAGTTTTACGTCATACGGCCCAATGTCGTGTATCCGCTAATGTCCGTTAATCTTCAACGTTAACTTCCATTCCTTCCGCCATTCACACTTAAGCCTCCAGCATTCTAGAGAGGGGAGCTCTTGTAGCGACCGTCCGTCACTTCATTGTCCGCGCTGTGGGGCTCAGTGCACCTTGTCTCGGAAATCCTGTTTGCTTGGCCGTTGGGCTCAATGCCCTCTGCTCTTTGCTGAAACCGAAGAGCGGCTGCCGACTGAGGTCCCACCACTGCCACTAAGCATACCTGCTTCTACTTTGGATAAAGCCAGTCGATTCTCCACTTTCAGGCTGTGAAATTGTGTATTCCTTACCTCCGCCGCACCGAGCTCCCAATGTAATCGAGGGCTTCTTTGAAGCTCGAAAAAACACTTCTGTGTAGGAGTTATTGAGCATCGGCATCAGAAAAGTACCGAGATTTTTTTCATGTTGCTCTTCTAATTTCTGATTGGCACTTTTCAAATAATTCTAATATCTGTGAATTTGATGAATAATGGAGGCTAGTTATGCAATAAAGCGGAGTAGAAAAAATGATCTCAATATCTCCAAGTGACGGCCGATAACATCACTCTGGTTCTGTCTAGCTGCGCAATGTTTGCAGGTAGGGAAGAAACCAGGCACTGCGGGAGAAAACGGTCACTGCACAGCAGGAAGGCTGTCGCCATTGTGGCGGCAGAGAGGGCAAGTTGAAAGCAGCGGTGGGGCGCCCAATAGAGAAGAGGCCCGCAATGCAGACAGAAATGCAGTAATTGTGGAAAGTGGCACGGTGTCACAACACACATATACAAAGGACGGGCTGTTTCGGCAATCTGTGGGGTCCGGCTGACGTACGAGAAGAAAAAAAGACAACATATATATATATATATATATATATATATATATATATATATATATATATATATATATATATATTCTAACACACACGAAAGGCGCGGACAAGAAGAAAAAAAGAGAAGACGAACAGAACGAGGAGTTTGAGAGGCCGGACTGCGGTGCGATCACGCTATGATCATCGTCCATCTCCTGTACATAACACCATTTCTTCGCAACGCTTCGTAACAGTTGTAGTGGAATGTGTTGGGCAATCAACACCCGAAGACGGAGGCTGAACCACAAGTTCTTCGACGGAGCCGTCGCCTTGCTGGAGTCCCACCGAATCCTCCGGGGTTGAATATGTCCCACGACGCAGACGAACAACGGCCCATTCCGACTGCTGCGCCAACCAGTTTCGTTCTGCAACTGAGAGATGCGCGTCCCTTCGCCGGGAGATCGGACGAAGACGTCGAGGAATGGCTCATGCATTATAACCGGGTGAGTGCCGCCAGAAAGTGGAACAGCGCTTCTCAGCTTTCGAACGTCGTGTTCTTTCTAACGGATACTGCGTTGTTGTGGTTCGACAATCACGAAGAAACGTTCACAACATGGGGAAGATTTGTTTCGGAAATCAAAGAGCGATTCGGCGACTCCGCGACGAAAGAGAAAAGGGCCGAACAGACGCTATTGCAACGTTCGCAAGTGCCAGGCGAAACCTGCACGACCTACACTGAAGCAATAATAAAACTGTGTAGGATGGTGGACTCTGGAATGTCCGAGGAAGACAAAGTCGGCGCATCCTAAAAGGAATTGCTGAGGTTGTTTATAATTTCCTCATCGCAAAAGACAACCTCGCTTCCGTCGCTGACATCATTCGCGACTGTCGTACTTTCGAGCAACTGAAGACAAGGCGCATCACGCCGAAGTTTGGCAGGCTAGCCAATGTGATGACAGTTGCAAGCTTGAACAGCAACCAGCCCCTCGATGTGGCATCAACGATCCGACAAATAGTTCGGGAAGAGCTCAGCCTACACGCGCAAGTGACACATCCAGGCACTCATAGCTTGCGCCTATCACCAGATATCGAGCCAAACGTGGCATCCTTCTCCCCGTATTTTGCGGCGAGAGACACTAAGGATTATGAACTCGCGCCCCGACAGCAGCCACGTCTCTATGACAGAGGGCCTACTTATGACGCTAGGCCACAACGAGAGCAGCCGCGTTTTCACCCCCGAGGCCCTGTGACTTCTGTCAGGCCGCGACAAGAACAGCACCGACCCTACTACCACGACGCGACTTATGAACGATATAATGGATTTCAGCGAGAATCAGAGACACGTTATTCACATGACAACGAACTTTCCGCCGACCGCAGCCGCCTACCATTCGTTTTGAGCAAGACGCTGTGAACAGCGACCCTCCCGTGTGCTGCAACTGCGGTTCCACAGGACATATAGCTCGGTATTGTCGCCAAGGCCGTCAATCACGTAGGACACCACCGATGTTTTCGCCACCCAGAACCCGTACTTCATAAGACTTGCGGACGACCGATTTGCTCCCAATTGACCACTTCTCACACGAGACCAGACGCAGCGACTCGCGAGCATCTGAGCGGAGTTTGACGCCACCAAGTAACCGTTCCCGTCGCTCTCCGTCCCCTCGGCGCCGTTCTTCCTCACCGCTGCCGGGAAACTAGCATCCGCGGCCAAAGAGGTGTGGTCGCCGGACGGTCTTTGCAAAAACTACCTCTGCCTGTTGTGATGTTCAAAAAGAAAGTGAATGTCTCGATTGAAGGAATACTGACCATGGCGTTAGTTGATACTGGGGCGACTGTGTCTGTCATGAGCTTCGCTTTCAAAAACCGACTAGGCCTGAAAGTTATGTTTTCTTGGAACGATGGTATTACCTTTCGCGGAGTAGGCTGCGAGTGGCTTCAGCTCCTTGGTGTTTGTGCTGTGAGTGTTTTGTTGGCTGGGAAAGTGTTTGTGTCAGAATTTCTTGTTCTTTCTCGTTGTTCGCACGACGTTATTTTTGGTATCGATTTTCTTGAACAGTGCGGCGCTTTCGTGGACTGTGGTTGTGGCGAAATATCATTGAACAAGTTATTTATATCAGCAAATTCCGAACAAAGCTCGGGTGGTGAAAGCAGGGACAAAGACACGCTCATTGTTCTTCATGAAGTTATTGCACCATCCTGGTGCCTGACGCCCGTTCGTGTTTCTGCAACTACTGTTGATGCTGATTGTGTTGACCTTGTAGTTAGGCCTCTCCGCATAAACTTTGCTAAAAAAGATATACTTGTGCTCTGCTCTGTCGTGTGCATGACGAAAGGAGCCGCCACATTGTGGGCCCTAAACAGTTCTGCCACGCCGGTTGTCCTTCCTCGCGGTATGAAAATCGTTCTCTTCGATGAAGCCGCATGTATCTCAATAGCAGCACTAAGTAGGCACGTCTCTACACCTTGCTCTCCTTGCGATAATTGCCATTCTGAAGAGCTAATGCATGGCATGATCAGCAAGGATCTCGGTACATCGGAACGGCAAGCACTGGTACAAGTCCTTGCCAGACGTGAGCCTGCATTCGACTTCACGCATGGAGATGCACCCCTTCATTTACTGTCCTCCCGCGCTCCTCACAGAATAGATGCCTGCTCAGCACACCCCATCCGCCAGAAGCCCTACTGAGTGTCATCATCCGAGGGGAAAATTATTGCAGAGCAAGTGAAGGAGATGATGAACAAAGGTGTCGTTCAAGAGTCATCTAGCGCATGGGCAGCCCCAGTAATCCTGGTTTGAAATAAGATGGCTCCGGGAGATTCCGCGTGTATTACAGACATCTAAATGCAGTGACGAAGAAGGATGTCTATCCACTACCATGAATCGATGACGTCATTGATTGCTTACACACTGCTTCTTACTTCTCAACGCTGGATTTGCGATCGGGGTATTACTAATACCTATGGACCCTGCCGACAAGGAAAAGACCATTTTCCTGACTCCAGATGGCCTATTAGAATTTAATGTTATGCCTTTTGGCCTTTCCAATGCTCCTGCCACCTTTGAAAGATTCATGGACACAGTACTACTTGGTCTCAAGTGGGAGATATGCATGTGTTACCTCGATGATGTTGTAATCTTCGGCCGCACGTTTGAAGAACATAACGAACGGCTCAGCCTCGTTCTCGACTGCATTGAGAAAGCTGGACTGGTCCTGAACTAAAAAAAGTGTCGGTTCGGCGAACGTCAAACAGTGGTCGTCGGACACTTAGTCGACAAGGATGGCGTCAGACCCGATCCTCATAAGATTGAAGCGGTGAGCTCCTTCAAGCCACCGCAGTCAGCACGAGAACTCCGCTCATTCATTCGCCTATGTTCTTTTTTTTGTCGTTTTGTTCCATGGTTTGCCAACATCATTTACCCGTTGACAAGTATTTCGCGACAAAATGCATCCTTCAATTGGACATCAGAGTGTGACGCATCATTCTCTCAACTGAAGGTTATACTACCGTGAGCACCCCTCTTGCGTCACTTCGATCTATCATGCCCGACTGAAGTTTGCACTGATGCTAGTGGAATCGGGATAGGAGCGGTGCTTGTACAACGTCACAGAGGCGCAGAACATGCTGTCGCAAATGCCAGCCGCTACCTGAGCAAATCTAAATGCGATTATACGGTTACGGAACAGGAATGCCTGGCAGCCGTTTTCGCCATACAAAAGTTTCAATGTTAGCTTTACGGTAGACCATTCAAGATTATCACCGACCATCATTCCTTATGCTGGCTGGTTGGTTTGCGTGATCCTTCTGGTCGCCTCGCACGTTGGGCGCTGCACCTCCATGAATACGACTTTGTGGTATCGTAGAAGAGCGGCCATCGTCACGCTGACGCAGACTGCCTATCTGGGATTCCTCTTGCGACTACCGACTGCGGTGCTGAAAATTTTGATGACTGTCTCGCTGCTATTACTTCTACGTTCCCTGACGCGGAAGACTTTCAGCGATAACAACGGGCTGATGTTGCCCTCGATCCGCTTTTTGTCGCGCCCGTACTTCTAAAGGTAGCAGTCGCTTTACTGTCCGTGAGGAATTGCTCTACAAAACTAATTACTCCGGGAATGGAGTGCCTTTTCTGCTTGTTGTCCTCGAGAGTCTCCGCTCCGACGTTCTACACGCCATGCATGACGATGTGACATCCGGCCATTTCGGCTTTGTACGAACGCTGCACCACACGCAGGAGCACTTTTACTTGCCCAAGATGTACGAAACAACCAAGCATTATGTCGCTAGTTGTGAAACGTGCCAACGTCGCAAGCGACCGACAACCGCTGCCCCGCGTCCCCTTCGGCCATTGACACCGCCCAGTACGCCGTTAGAGCAAGTTGGCATTGACCTTTTGGGTCCCTTCCGGTTATCTAACAAGAACCATTGGATAATTGCCTGCGTAGATCATCATACATGGTATACAGAAACTGCAGCCATACCGTCTTCCACCGCTGCTTGCGTGGCGGTATTCCTGCTGCATTCCGTGGTCCTTCATCATGGCCCACCACGTGTCATCATCAGCGACCGGGGTCGCCAGTTCACGGCTGATGCCATTCAAGAGTTACTTCGTTTGTGCACTTCACAGTTCCGTCATTCCACGCCATATCATCCACATACCAATGGCCTCGTTGAAAGGACAAACAGAACGCTAACGAACATGCTTGCTATGTACGTCTCCTCCAATCATAAGAACTGGTACGATGTGCTGCCCTTCATCACTTACGTATACAACACGGCGAAGCACGAAACCACGAACTATAGCCCATTTTATCTCCTGTACGCAAGGTTACCGCGAAGCCCTCTAGACACTTTCTTACCATTAGTTCTGCACAGTGATGATTCTGTATCGAAGACTTTGTCTCTCGCCGAAGAACCGCGTCGAATAGCTCATCTTCGTACTCTGGCCTCGCAAACTCATTAGAAAGAGCGATACGATGACCATCACATACAAGTATAGCTGGAACTTAGTCCTTCATAGGACACCGCAACGCAAGCGTGGACTGTGCCAAAAGTTCTTGTCACAGTATTCAGGCCCTTTTGCAGTTGTGGACCACCTGAGCGAACTGACTTACGTCATAGCTCGCCTACTGTGCAATGGTCGGCGATCGATAAGAACTCAGCTGACTAATATTGCTCGCCTGAAGCCTTTCTACCCTGCTTGTCTATCCTGACTCGCCCCACGGGCTTCGTCTGCTTGCGGGGAAACGTAACAGATACAAAAGGCACAGAGAAGAAGAAAAAAAGTAGAGAAGACGAAGAGAACGATGAGTTTTAGAGGCCGGGCTGCGCTGCGGTCACGCTACGATCATCGTCCATCTCCTGTTAATAAAACCATTTCTTCGCAACTCTTCGTAGCAACATATATAAATGCATGGCGTTCATAAAGCGAGCGCGTTCTTACACTTACAGTTTTAGGGAGTCGAATTGGGTAACCTCCATGTGGTGCAGTCCTTGAACGTTTATCTGACAATGGACACCACTTCAGCTCGTGCGGCTTCCTTGACTGGGCAGAAATGTCACTCAGACTGACTACTTGTGTGGTAGGGCGGAGGATACTAGATTTATTAGTTTTCCGCTCGCCCCTTAAGGTACACGCGGGGAAAATAGCAAGTGGAGCCCAGCGTCTCAATTTTCGAGTAGAAAGCACGTATTCCTGTTCCCCACTTTCATGACCCACCCCGGGGGCACGTCAGCCACCCCGGTCTCCAACAAATTCCTTTAGCATAGGTTCCTAATTTATGACTAAGAAAGATTATATCTAATCATGTACAAGAATGTGTTGGAAAACAGATTACAAGAGCACGATACCCACACGTTTAGAGGAGTGATCTGGCCACTGGCCAGATCAATCCAGGTTGTCTGGCACGCGGGGCCCATAGATCTCGTGTTCCACTCCCCTCCTCCCGGGTGTAGTGAGAAAGGCGAGGACATAGAAAATTTCCGGGGAGTGGGAGGATTGATGTTTCAGGATTAGCATAGCCACCTTGGATACCGCCCATGTCCTTCCATCCCCTCTTCGCTTTCATTCCCAGAGATCGCGATTAGATCAGCTATACAGGCTGTTGTATTTTCGGCACCAACACAGGGTATTGAACTCATAACTTGCGATAAGGAGATTTGGACATGTACTGTCAAACTGTAAGGCTTGGCAGCCAATACACGTACGGCATCATGGAAAATATCGTTTACAAGTAACACAAATATTTTAATAAAGTTTTAATTAGTGATTTCAGAGGCAATTTTGCGTTTGTAAAATTGAAGCCTGAAAGTCATACGTTACCCAACAACTTCACAAAAATTGTCGTAGGTACTACGGCGTGCAGTGTTTTGGGTGTGCGTAGCCCTGAACCCAAACGAAAATTAAATAACGTGTCAGTGACGCTGACCTCTCCACTTTATTAGAAAACGCCACCTGCTTCACTGCTGTGCGGGCGCCAATGCGATAACAATTATGAGTTCTCCTCATTATGGTCCATGATGCTGAGGTACCACCACAAGGTTGGGAAAGGAATACAGTCCGGTTCGCGTCGATTCCTGGCGTCATCATGCAAAAATAGGAGAAGGCCACGATGAAGTCCATGCCAGCAAAAGCTAGCGCTGCTGTCGGTGTGCACTCGCTATGGAGAGGATAGATAGATAGACGTCACTGGAGCACTATTTCATACCTCTTTCAGTACTGCCTACTGAATAAAGGGAAAATCAGACATCCACCCGTTCGTAGCAATTGCTAACAAGAAACCCAAACGGGTTCCTCGAAAGTAAAGCCTCATAGTTGAAGAAAAATTCGTTCTGGTCCAGGACTCGAACCCCGGACCAGCGACATCGCGGGGCAGCCGCTCCACCATCTCAGCTAACTAGGCGGCCAGCAGATGGCAGGGCGAAGTAGAATTTGTCAACAACGCGAAGCAAAGGCAAGAGTTTGACGTAGTAGATCTGCGGAAACCCGCAAGGTGGAGAGAAGTAATAAATAAAGGAAAATCAAACATCCACATGTTCGTAGCAATTGCTGCAACGGGTTCCTTTTTCGTGTTGTAGACAAATTCGACTTCGACCTGCCATCTGCTAGCCGTCTGGTTAGCTCAGATGGTAGAGCGGCTGCCCCGGAAAGGCGGTGGTCCCGACTTCGAGTCCCGGGCCAGGTCGAATTTTTCTTCATCTATGAGGCTTTACTTTCGAGGAACCAGTAGGGTTCCTTTGTAGTAATTGCTACGAACGGGTGAATGTCTGATTTTCCCTTTATTCGTTACTACTGTCCACCTTGCGGGTTTCCGCAGAACTACTACGTCAGTACTGCCAACTGCGTGAACAAAATATTGCAGGGTCTAGCACCCAATACGATTTTATTGAGTTAATAATATCACTTTGGTTCCTCAATTCGCGAATTGCAATGATTCCTCTATTTTTGCTAATTAAACAGTTATTAAGGATATTCTTATTAATTATCTGTCATCTTCTGCATGATGCCGAGTTCCTAGTCGTGACAAAGACACATAACCTGATAGAATATGAGGAAATATCCTCATAAAATTTACATTCTTTAAAGAACTTCACGCAGATGAACCAAGACACTGTGTTTGTGACATGGTCATACAACAACAACAAAATTATAAAGAGACGGTTAGCTAGGATTTAGAGACAGTGCTTTTATTCAACACCGCGAAACTGATACAAGCATTTTGAGGACACTTAGGCTTCGCCTTTAAGAGTGGAATTCGATAGCCTTCAAAGATCCCTGAATGCTTCTTACGCTTCCCGGCAACTGCAGCGTATTTAACCGTAATGTTTACCGCGAAATGGTCGCAGCGAGCGATATGCACCAAGGCGGGCTTTCTGGCAGAAACGCGGCCTCTTGCTTGAGTCCCGATGCGGCTGAGGCGAGCGCCATCTGGAAATGTTTCAGAAAAGCGAGCACGCCGCTCCGTGGACTCCGAGACATTGCCGCGCCGAGACACTCAATGCGGACGTCGTTGCCGGTCTATGAATGATAAGGGCCGATTTACGCTCGACCCACCCATCGCCTCAAACCGCACCGCACGCGTGCGATTCGTGAAAAGCGGGCGGTCGTCGCGATCGGTCACAAAATTGCACTTACGCTGAAACTGCATGGTGCGGTGCGGTTCGCATGCGCCCTCTGGTTGTCCAAATAGGTAACCAGCAACAGGCAACATTCATAAGTGAGTAGGGTAGCTCGTGTGCTGACGACCAGCAAAATTTCCCGCCGTGACAGGATTTTGTTTTTACGTTTGCTCTCCCATTAGCTATTTCTTTATTAGTGAGCTGGAGCGGTTTGCATGCGCCGGCATGCGCACTTCGATTTGGGGACGCGGTGTTCGCTGAAAGGTCGAAAGTGTTCGGTAGTGCGCAGAGCAAAGCTGTTCAAAGTTGGCAACTATCGCCAACAGCAGACGACACTGGCATATTTTCGTCAACGTAGGTTCAAGCTTCCGCGTCATGCCGAAAACGCGACACTTGCACTGTCACATTCTGTCCTGCATGTGTGGCGTTCACGTGGTGGCCCACCTTTGGAACACTGTGCAATCGTCTTACCTGCGCCGCTTTTTTTTTATCTCTTCCGGATAATGTTGCGGCACTATACATAACTATGTGCTTTGTTGTGTCCGGCGCGATGGCGCACTTTTTGTAGCTGTGCTAGCGAACGCTTGTTTTGTGGACAAGCATCGCACCACCGCTCCTCGGCTTGACGAAGCACAAGCGAGGAAGAAACAGGAAGTGACCTCATGCCGAGTCGAGTTTTGAGAATCATTCCTAGCCTTCAGATTCTCGGCTACCGGAACGGGACTGAGAATTTGCCCCCTCGAACACATGCTGGTCGAGCCTGCATCTTTTCTAGTAAAAAATTCACTTGGTTTTCAGCCTACAACCGATGCACATTTCTTTCACGGACGGGGCCAGACCCCTTAAGTAACACTGGTGAGGAGGCAGGAGTTCCGACACGGATAAGTTTCGAAGTTAAGGCCGTGGCCAAAGGACAAATGCATGGCACTGTTGAGCCTTTCTAGGGCAAATCTTGGGAATCATGGACCCAGTGACTCGACTTTACTTCGTGGCGAGCGACGTCAGCGAAGAAGCGAAGAAGCGGGTATTTCTCATGCATTGTGGAGCCGACACTTTCGAACACTATGTGCGTGGTGATAGTGCTGAAGATTCCGGTTTCAGTGATTTAGTGGCACTTCTCAGGTAGCACCTTTGACACCAGGACATCCGAGCTTTACACCCGGTGCGCATTTCAAAGAAAAAGAAAAACATAGAACCACGCTCCGACTACACGCCGCAACGGGCACACAGTATTAACCCACTACCTGTCAGTGAGTACTGCTGCAATCCGCACACAGTGAGTGTACGTACACACTGCCCCAAGTTAGTCGTGGACTTGAGAGTGGAGGGATAGCCAGTCCGGTTTGAGGTGAGCACAATGCGGCGTGCTTCTTGATAAGCGAGGACACGGACAACAGAACGTGGATGAAAAACACTCCATGGCTTTCGAACGAGACGCTTAATTTGCGCGCGTGGTTAGGTGAAGAATTACGCACCCTGGGCTCCGCACAAGTACCTGCAAAGTTGAGATCAAAGGACTATGTGCTGCCGTTGTTGGTTATGAAAGCCACCGAGTGCAACGTTCTAGGCAGAGATTGGTTTTCGGCACTTCACATACAGCTGAAGGGGATCATCCACGTTGGAGAACCAGCACCAGAGATTACAGTGATCCTGGGATGACACCCAGATGTCTTTAAGGAAGACGATGGCAGCTATACGGGTCCTTTAGTTCAACTGGAACTCGAAGACAGCGAAGCGAGGTTTCGCAAGGCTCGTCCGATTTAAGTGGCGCTGCAAGCGTCTGTGGAACACGAGCTTAATTGTCTGCAGCGCCAAGGCATCCTAAAACCAACGCCGCATACCAAATGGCATACCACTGGCACTT